>NC_139483.1:24951656-25274156 GCF_008360975.1 Lichenostomus cassidix
TTTTGATAGTTTAATCTAGTGTTCATCAACCCACTTTAACTGTAAGGAAAACTGAAGAAAGAGCAATCTATCAGAAGACTGAGTGTTGCTTCCAGCAACATTTCATAATGAGTTTACTAAAATAGACACTACTTTACATTTTTGTATAAAATACAGCTTAAAATATATGAAGCATATTGAATATTGACTCTCTGTGGAAAGACTACATGCTAAGAATATATTCTTGGAAGATACATATGTGCATGTACAGAAGTGTAGATTGCATGTATAATGTATATATAAAACAATGAGTTTTGTTTTATGGGAGAAAATGTTTTGCACTCTCCCTTGTTTACAGTCAAAAGTCAGCAATGTCCTGCAAGATTTGATTTTGGGTAAAATGTTTGTAGTAAAGCTATTATTGAATAGTATTACTGAGTGACCATGCTTGAAGGAAAATATTTCTGATTTTCTTTGTGTGCTTTTTTTTTTTTGCTACATGCTAGACATTATTAACAGCTATGTTGCTAACTAATCTCATTTACAGCCTGGGTTAAGTGCTGAAATCTTTGGGATTTGGCAACCCTGCCTGCCCCAGTGAGTAAACAGCACTGATGTTTGGTAAACGTGACTTTGAGTTTGTCCTTGTGGCTGTACTTAAAGCCTGGAAGGCCAAGTCCAGCATTATGGTGCCTTTAACACTCAAAACCCATTCTGCTCTCAGAGCTTCTTGCAAAACCTTCAAGGGGCCGATATTCATTTGCAAGGTGTGCCTGAAGGTTACCTGTTCTAATGGCACTAATGTTCACTCCTCCATTCAGCAGGGCCCAAGCCAGTTGAAGAGTTCCAGCTATGGCTAAAGCCTTGTAAAAACAGGCAGAGGCAGCAGCACTGCCAAGGGTATTCTGCTTTATATGGTGTACGGGAGTTAATACATAATTCACAGAATTAAAAAAAAACAAGAACATAAAAATCCAAGTTTTTACTGAGCTTACTAGAACATAGCAATAGCAAATGAGGAGTAGCACTAATTGACTGAAATACTAAGTACATGATATAGAGACAACTCTAACCCCTGAAAGGAGTTAGTGAACCAAAACACAATAGGAATAAATCCAGGAAACATCCTTCACTTAAGAATAATGAAACAACAAATTCAGAATGCATTTGCCACACTGTTGGGAGAGCGGGAAATGAAAGTCTGCAACCTAAACGAAGAGGTTAAGCCATTTCTATTTACAAAAATTTTAACATATCTGATAGAACCAGGGCCTCTGTTTTGTAACTAGATTAGCTGATGTGAATCTGGCTGCATCTGTGTGGCACCACTGCAATAAGTGGGATCCAAGTGGATGACTAATCGTAGCAGTGGATTGGCTTTCCAGACTGGGCTGTGAGGTGGTCAGGCAGCCAAAAAGCTGTGTACGGATTTGCCCATGAGCAATCCTAGTTCATTCACTGCATCCTAAATGCAGATATATTACGTGTGAAACTTCCCTAATCTTTAGCAAAATTAGAGAAAATGTATATATTAAAGCTCCAAAAATTAATATGAGAAGGAGTGAAATGTGCTTTTCCTGTATTGCTATACAAGTTGGGGTATTTTGAGTAATTATATGTCCTATATGAAATGACAGGCTGGAAGAAAGTGAAATCTGTTTCAGAGGAAAATTAAATATAGACTATACAATTTAACTTTTCCCTGGAAATTAAGAAAAGTAGAAGAGAACAGCGATAGTTTCAGCTTTACAAATGCTCATCTAGTTTGCATTCAGAGTCTTTCAGTAAGATGCCACAATTAAAATCTCCTTCAGAACAAAATTGACACTATTTTGCTTATTACACAGGTAATGTCAGCTACATAACTTCATTTGTCATAGCATCTTAGTACCCACTTGAAATTCTTAGGGATGGAAACAATTAAAATTGGAAGAGAAAAAAAGAAGCTCCTCGTGTTTCAATCAAGTAATCAGAAATACACCTGATAAGCAGATGTTGCTCAGTTGTTTGTCAGTGTAATGCAACTACCTAAATGATTTTATTTACAACCTGAGGCTTTCCTACCAGCTTATCATATTTGTGTTAGGTTTGCTTAATGAAAATAGCAAAATAGAGGTGGTTTTTTTTCTAACTCCACATGTTGAGCTGAGAACTCCTACAATATTTTAGGAAAGTCGGGGCTGTCATTGTTGTCATGTAGACAAAAAGCAGGAGGATGGCATTATTTTGTTACTGTGACATGTTTCTAAATGTACCTTGTGGATTCATATAACCATAGGATGGTATGTCTGCTGATGACTCATGCTGACTCACCCACCGAGCCAGAATTTACTGAGCCTTCTTCTGTGCCCACACACAGTGATATGATTTCCAGTCTGAGTGAATTCTTTAAAATTTAATTTAGTCGGCTTTAACTACAGAGACAGATGTGCTTCTTCAATAGTCGCCTTAATTTGTTTTTATGTCTTATTAAATGTGTGTTCAGATTATGTTTTGCAGAATCCTTTGAAATCAATTTTGAAAATAATGTGGATAAGTGCAACTGTGCTTTCCAAAGATGAAGGTCTGTCTGAAAGCACTGGAGGTAGATGCACTGATAATCTACTGATGCCATGGACCTAAAGGCCTAATACATAATCACTGCCTCTCTGCTATGGCTTTAGCAGCAGTACTTGTGGGCCTCAACTGTGGTAAATCCCTAGGCTTAGGCAATGAATAATTAATTTAAAAAAAATACAAATTGACCTGATTCTGTTTTTATTTTTGAGACTGAAAAGCATATATTGCCCCACTGCAGTCAACAGAATTAAATGGTATAAAACTAGGTGCGAAAGCAGTTCTTTAAATGCTACTACAAATATCTTCAAACTAATTTTATTTTTTAGTAGAAATTATATGGAAGACTTTAATGGGAACATAATCAATCCAATTATTTGTCTCTCGTGGAGTTCTGGTCAAAATCTGCTATGGTATAGCAGCCTGAAAAGTAATTCCTGTTGTTACAGTATAAGCTGCAGTGAGTGAGGAGACAACTACCCCAGTGAGATTCTGTCTTGGAACCCAATAAAAGCTTCTCTTCCATCTTGTACTCTTTGATGAAGACTCATATATTTGTTAATTCAGGATTTATGACAGTCTCATCCTGACTCCAGGATTCTTTACGCACCACACAGGCTAAGGGAGAGAAAAAAAATATTTTTCTTGGACTGCTTCTGCATGATTTGCTTTTTAAACTGTTCTGACAAATGACTAATGAATGTTCAAGCAACAGAAAATGAGATGCATATATCTTCCCCCAAAATAAAAATGATCAAATGCTTCAATAAGCTGATCGAGGTCTCTAGACTTTTCTCCACCTTTCCAATATTCTGAAAGAACAGTTGATGCCCCAAGCCACATACCCTTCCCTCTTTCTCTGGGATTTTATGTCACTTCTCAAAAGTATGTCAGCTTTGACAGTGTTTTGGGGCTGTGTGTTTTACTTCTCTTGCTCCTGCAGTCAGTCAGGCATGATTCCTAATCTGCAAGAATTCGTCTGATTCTGTCTTCTCATCTCTGGGATTTACTAAATTGCCCTGTCCTCTAAATCTGAAAGTGCTGGATGAGTGGACACTTCATCCCCAGTGGTTTCTGCTTCACTGACTTCCTTGTACTTTCAGTATGCAGTCCTTTGTTTTGCTTTTGGAGAACAAAACCCTCAGACTTTAAGTCTTTAGTCACACCTTCCTGCCTGCATCATTGTTCACACAGGGCTTTCTTGTAAGTCTGTCACTAGAATTCAGAGGTTGTTGGGTATGTCCTATGAGTTAAATGTGTTTGAAAACAGAGTAAAACTTCTTCTTTTTCTCACTTCAACCCTCAGTGATCATTAAGATTCTGTATGTAATGGAGCATGATACAAAGAGAACCACAGAGCTGTATGACAAGGCTTGAATAGAAGCTGAAATGTGTGCTTCTCCCCCAATTGCCACATGTTCTGCTGATAACATTCCTTCTCTTGCTGTTGCACTGCCACTCACAGTCTCATTTGGTCTAAGACCATCCTCAATTTCTATCAAACAAGCACAAAGGACTCAGCTCTGCTGAATTCCTGTGAGAGGGACTCTCTGTAGCAGAGCTGCCCACTTTTGACATGCTATAACTTTGCTCTAAAGAAAGGACAGGCCCATATACTGCACTCCATCCTTTGCTGCAGGACATGGCAATTTCCTGAAAGTGCCATAATTACTGAATATATCCAACAGGTTGCTTGCAGAAAGTTTCCCACACTGAAGAGATGAATGCCCAAGAAATATAGCAGCTGAAACTAGATTAGTATCACCAAGTAATTCAGACAGCTCACTGCTGGTCTCCTGCTTTCCAAGCAGTGTTACAGACCTATGAGGAGAAAAGAGTGATTACTGGATTAATTGTTCTGACAGTAGCTCATTTCTAAAAGCCCTCTTTCTCAAGGGGCTCTGGTCCTTCCTATATTTTATTGCTGGGCAGGGAAAAGGCCTCTGGAAATAATGGTGGTAAGAAAAAGGCTATTGCCAGTACCAGAGCAAGTCATCTTGCCTACAGCCTGTTCCAGAGAGCCACAGACTGAATAAATAAACCTAGAGGTCATAGCCCCTGGATGCCCCAGCTCTATTTGATGTCTCCTCAAATACTATATCTTTCTTTCTTTTAATCCTGATTTGCAAAAGATACAGTGACAATGTGAAAGTGATGTGGTGGTAATTTAAAAAAAGCAACATTTTTTGCAAGGAGTGAAAATTCCCAAGCCCCATCTAGCAATGCAAATAAGCAGTTTATGGTGTTTAAGCTAATACTGGCCTATCTTAGGTAAACATACATGATTTCAAAGCCTGTATCCAAAGGTCCCTCTCTAGATGAATAAACTGGCACTGAGGTTTTCTGTACCTCTGTGGCTTATTCACTGCTGGCATCCAGTTCTGAGTACCATACTGTGATATGGCAGTGCCAGCAGTGTGTTTGGCAGTGTCCACTATGTACTTACCTCTGTGCTTATTATGCTTCAGCTGTGGAGCCTCTCTTAATTATTTTTATTTCAAACACTTTATGAAAATCCGACCTTATTACCATGTCAGAGCTTTGTGCAGTAGTGCTCTCCAATTATCATGTTGTTGTTCTTTCTTTTCCAGCTTTCAGAATTTTGCTGTTCTTACACACTTTTGAAATGGACAGTAGTATTTACATTTCTTGAATCTTTTTATAGATGTAAGATATTCACTGGGCTTCTCCTGGCAGCTGTACACTCTGTGGTTCCCTGTGGCACTCTCACTTGACTGTCTTGGAGTTTCACCTGTTCTTCTGCCTCACCTCTCGTTCCCTGAGATTTGTTGCGTCCATGGCAGAGCTAGAGCAATGTATAACCTCCAAAAGATTTACTCTCGATTGAGCACCTGCAATTGTGCAACTTCATGGGTTCAATAAATGCCCCAATGGAAAGACTTCTCCCATAGTGTAACACTGACTCTTGCTATTTGTTAAGAAACACCTCCATTTCTCAAATTTCTCCAGGTTATGGGTATCCTGAAGGTATGTGTGCCAACTCATTTATTTGGACATGATACTTCTTCAGAAATAGCATTCCCTGTGCTTGCCACTGTTACTTGAAATCAGTGTTATAACAAGGTGAAGCTAACTAAGGGGAAAAAAGATTATACTAGTAAAGCAAGGGTTAAGGTTCTGATTACAACATGGAAACAAACACACAAAGGAAAAGCATAGAAACAAGAAAATCCAATTTCAATATGTGCCTTGCTCTGGCAGTCACTCACAGCTTGCCTCTGGGAATCAAGGAGCCAGTACAATGACACTTCAGGATCTACTTCTCAGGTTTTGGCCTGTCCCCACCCAAAGTATGAGGGACTTCCCTACTGTAAGGGAGGCTAAACCTCAGAACATTTCTTTGGACCATCTCCCTTCCCTTGTTCACTTCAATTTAGAGACAATTCTAATATATGGTATGGTAGTTTTGACCAACCAGAGCTGTTTAGGTGAAGGCAAATTAAATGTTTTCTCTTGGCTCAAGTGGAATCATCTCTGATATGCAGTGATCCTTTGACACACTGATATCCAAATTTAGATTTACCTTCCTGCTTAGGAAGTCAGTTGAATTACAACTTGATTTGGGTCTCCATTTCCCAGACCATGTAACTATTTTTATGAACTTTTTTCCCATGGCTTTTTAAGATCTCATAAATTACATGTAGTAAAACTATCAACTGTACATCAGGCCCTAACCTCACAGCTTGTGAATAATGGATTGCTTTATTCATAGGGTTCAGACATGAGATGCCACTAATAATGATGATCAGTTTAGGGTCTGCAGCATTTTCTCTGAAATAATTTCATTCCTCTTACTTCCCCACTTTATCATATCAGAAGCTTTGCAACTATCACAGTAACTTCCAGCTCTAATTCCCTTAGCCATAGTTAATTATAGATGTCCCGGCAGTTGCAGAGTTATTTATTCCAGAGTTTCTTGATCGTGAGCAGGCTAATCAGAGGTCTTCTGGGGGCCCTTTCACTTTCAGAAATACTGCTTTTAAAATGTCAAGTCCTATCATCAAGGCTTTGTTGGTTTTGTTTCATTTTTGTACTGCAGAGTATAAAATTAATGAAACTGTTCATTTCTGCAAAGTGGAACATTCACATTTAAAATCTGATGTCCCCTTGTCACTAGCTTTTGATTATCTTCGAAATTAGAAAGTATTTTCTAATAATTGGAAATACACTTATTTAGTTGGGTGATAAGTAGCCTGTTAAAAAAGTGTGCTCAACACATTTCACTGACTTAGTAGTTCTTTTGTTGGCAAAAAAGACTTTTCCAACATGCTTATTTTAACTGACAGTCCTTTGGTGGAGTGTGGGAACAGAGTTCATAACATTCATTGTGCAGAGAGACAACACAACTGTTCCTATTTTGTATTTTCTTTCAGATAACTGTAACTACTAATTTATTTTTGTGTTTCAAAAACACCATGGGGTCTCATTTTTCCTTAGAGGGGAATTAATCCTTTACTTATTACCTGGCTTGTATTCCTACCAAGACTGGTGGCCCTCTGGCTTGAGCAGAGCTGAGCCCAAAGGCTGTGATTGTGGCGCATGTTTGTCTTTGCTGTAACAGAAGGGAGTCAGAGTGCTCAGTACCTCAAAGGAAATATACAGCATACTTCATGTAGACACTGTTATTATGGCTGGCATATTTTGATCATCTCATTTTCCCTTTGATACTGATGTACAGTAAAGTGTGAACATTATCTTTAAGCTGCAATCTGATCTTACTGAGATTTAAGCACAGCGAAGGGCAGTGGATTTTCTCTTCGGCAGCAACGTGAACAGCAGGAGCTCTGGAAAGTGTAGTGGCAACAGCAGCTTCTGTTGTGACAGTTCTCTCTTAGGTCACCATGGTGAGAATGTGTCTGAGTGTTGGGTTTTTTTCCCTGTCCAGACACTAACACAATTTCTAGAATCTAGAATAGCTTATATAAATGATTACCCTTGTAATGAATTATCTTCATGCAGTTATGCTAGTAAGGAATACACACATTTTCTTTTTTAGGAGGGATTTAATACCTACACAAAGGATTTGACAGTACTTTTAAAACCTTAAAACAGTTGTTTTGTTGGTGTGTAGTTGGAAAAAAACCCAAACACCATTAATTGAAAAAAACAGTAACAAGCAACAACATGGAACCTGGCCTACATTGCTTTGCTTTTCTTTGTGAAGATTCATTGCATGCTTATATGCTATAAGGTTAAAAATATTAATTTTTGAACCGTGGATACTGCAAGACAACACAGGGCATGTACCTGGATTTTGCATGCAGAAGGCAAAGCTCTTTGCTCAGAGCTTAAAACTGAAATAGCTGTAATGTTACAGTGTCTGACATGGGCAGCTTTGATGGTCAGGGACAGCACCCATCAAACTACCCTGCAAAAATGCAGAAAAGGAATAATTCACTCTTTTTTTTTGCATGAGGTGCTCAGTTTGGAGTCAGTGTTATCCTTCCTGTCAATCACGCTCATTTTCTTTACTTCCCAAGCTGGTGTGCAGCCTGTTGATCTCACTGGGTTGGCTGTTGGCGACTCTTTAACTGAGTCAACACCAAGTGTTTCCATTAGCAAGTTCACAAACCAGTCCCATCTGCAGTTCTGGCCTGCTGGGCTGCTTCTTCTGGGGTTGTGCATCACCAGTATGGATACCAACAGCACTGCCTAGACATTATGAGATTTAAAAGAAAGAGGCCCTTCACTTGCCATGAGCCTAATTTTCTTAGTTTGATTGATTTATTGCCATTTTTCCTTTCTTCTTAAACTGGTATTCATCAGTTGCACGTATATATAAATTACTCAACAGCCCCTGCTGCAGTTCAGCTCTTTAGGAAAAGGTTCAGTGACCTACTGCACATGCATGAAGCTTCTGTCAGTAGACATTTTCACCCACTTAGTCTTAAAGAAAGAAAAGTCTTCTCAAGACATGCTTTGTTCATTGTTAATGTATAAAATGTGTATTAGGGCTCCCCTTCACACTGCACAGTTTGGTTGCTGGTGTTTTTCCCCTCAGAAGGATGATGAGTCACTCTATTCCAGTTTAACAGCTCCTCTGATCTTAACAGAATGCCCTTGCCAGCAACATCCTCGAATAATACAGACCACTCAAGTAGATCAGATTGCTTCTGCCTGATGTGTTGCCCCATTCCAGGCAGCTTCACTTACCATGAGAACAGTGTGTGCTACAAGCCCCCACTCTCACTGGGGTCCTTAAGCTGTTATTCTTCCTCAGCAATGGGGATAAAGAGAGATGACAGTGAATGGAAATGTGGGAAGGTATTTTTAAAGTGTCAGTGATTTTATGAAGCAACCTTTGCCACTCCCCCAGGTAATTACTTCTCATAGTTATGGTAAGGAAGGGTAAAACAGCGAATTAACAGTAATGATAATTCCAAATGAATTAGGAAAATATCACTAAGATTAAATAGGAAGCTGTTAACTTGTCATTAGGTTACTATTAGAGACTATGGTTAGGAAAGAAGTGTAAGTGGGCAGCAAAAAGTAACAATGGAATTGCATTGACAGTAAGAGATCTCAGTTAATAGCTGCATATTTCAATGATAAACTCTTCAGACTTATTTTTACTCTCATGTTTACTTTTAAATTTTCATTAGAGTGGTCACAGCTATATAACATTGTGTCTATACAGCATTTGAAAGATGTTTGAAAATTGAGAGGACATTGTTACCAGAAGTTATCTATTTTATGGAGCATAAAAGCAAGCTCGTTAGGCAAACTTGATTGACTTCTCTAATAGCATAAGCTTAAAAGATGTGAAGAACATAAATATTTTACAGTTGTCATGCTTAAGCTTTTGGGCTATCTTAAAACATACTAAACTCTCTTAAAATACTTCAGTCAAAGAGTAGAAAAGATAATCTAAAGTGTGGATAGTCAGTGAAGAACAAATCATGGCAGTAGTAAAGATGAAGACACAGGGATGGTGGATGAGGGTAGTCTAAGCAAAAAGTGGTATTCTAACATCAGAGGAAAATGTTTGGCAATATTTTACACTGGAGCAGGAGACATCCAGCAAGAAGTTAACAAAACTAACACCTCTGATTGTGCTACCTACAATACTGCATTGAGTTCTGAGCTTCCCAGTGGCAGAGAGGAAAAGTGTGAACACATGCTCACAAGTTACTGGGTTACCCAGGCAAATTATTCCTTATCAGCAAGGATGCTATGGCAGCCTATCATAGCTTAAATGAACACGTTTTCCTTCGGCAGCTGGGTGAGCTGGGAGCACACACAGGCAGCTATTACAGCTTGTCTGTGGCATAGTAACTTATTAAGCCATGCTAAGTCATGGCTTAATTACAAACTGGCTTGACAGCTTGTGGCTGTCTGTCCCTACCCAATTTAACAACGTGAACAAAGCTGAAATGAAGGCAACAGAAATAATCATGGCACATCAACCCCTTCAGTTTGTTACATCTCAAAGCCAGCTCATGGCTGCCTGTGTGCATCTCCGAATAAGTACTTCCACACTGCCAATTAAGTGCCTGTGTGAAGGCACTTAACCTGTTGCCCAGCCATGCTCAAGACTGCATTTGTCATTCTAATGCTGAAGCTGAATGGCATTTCATATCATGCTGTGATAAACTACAATATTCTGTCCTTCTTTGTCATCTTTTTGAAGTGATGAGCTCCCAGCAGCTAGAGGAAATTTCTGATACTAAGGTCTCGCTTTTATACTCTTGAGGTTAACTGCATTTCTATTTCTCCATCAGTTTTAAATGTATGTGGTTTCCTAGTTTTCCTTACTGTTGGTACTCCTAAGCACTGGGTCATTTACAAATTTATTCCCCATCACCTTCTTGTATCAGTGTCATTATGGAAAATATCTAATAGGTTTAAGCCCAAAACTTATCCTGGGCACTGGGGGACTGGGGGGGTTGTGATGGTCAGAAGATAAGAGAACAGCCTTTGCTCAGACACCTCACTTCTGATCATTAGATTTTGCTTTATCCTCTATGGATAATCCATCATCTCCATCAGTCTCTGGTACTGCTCTGTTAATTCTTGTCATCTCCTCCTTTATCTAGAAGTTGAATGATATTATCAAATCAAGATATTAGGTTAATCTGGTGAGGCCCACCTTTAGTAAACAAACATTACACTTTCTCATTTCCTAAAATACTTACTTTAAAATGGTTACTACCAGACAAGGGATTTCATTTGACACGATTTTCTGACTTCTGGAATGGGCATTATCTGTTCTTTCTGCCCAGAGGCTGTAGACAGTGTTTTACTTTCATCTTATATGTAATACTAGCAATTTCCTTTCCTCCTAGCTATTAGCCATCCTGCCCTCTAACCTCATGGTCAAGATCACCATCTTTACTAAAAACTGAGGCACAAATATGCGTTTAGTCTTAGAATCAGATGCAGGCTATATCTAAACCCCACTTCTTCCTCAATGGAAAGCAACATCACTTCCTTCTTACAATATTATGTCACAGCTGGATAATGTCTTGCTGTTTTTTCAGATGCCACATACCATAAATCAACCTGATTTTCCAGATAAATCCTCCCTTCTTTCTCACAGTTACGGATGTTTAAGATCCTTCATGAACCAGACCTTTTTTCTGTTTTGTTGTATGCTCTCTACTTATAATTCTTACCCCTCTCTTGATGTCACTTCTTTTCCACTTATGCCTTGAAGCCTCTACCTTGAAACCATTTTGCTTTCTGTGAGATACAGGATCCCAGTCATCTGGTTTCAAGATACCTAAGGCTTCTTCCACATTCAAGTTTCTGGTTTCAGTATACAAGCTGATTTTATTGCCAGGTCCCTTCATTTATCACAATTTCCCTTTCTGAAGCTGAGAATGTTCTATTTTCTCTCACCCCCACCTCTCGTCACACAAGTTGTGATCACCTACTCCAGGGTTATTATTTCCCATCAGGCCTTTGAGGGCATTTTCCTGAACTATCCAAAAGTGTTACTTTTTACAGGCTCAGTGACAGTTTGGAGGAGGATTTAATTTACTAGCACAGTCCAGAATGTCTGGCCCCACCTATAAGTAGCATGTATTCCTCAAATTATTAAATGAGAATTTGAAATCTCACTGACTACTTTGAACCAAGCAGTACCATGTCTTCAACGTTATGTTTTCTAGTTACCTCCAAACCTGCCACCTAGGGCAGGTAATAATCTCAGGGCCCTCTTGTCTCGGTACAATCTGTAACTATCTTTTCCAAAAAGAGACTGGAACTAAATTTTGAGTTGTTTTATTACTTATGTTTTATTTGCAGAACATCAGTTCTTTAACATAGAATATTACTACACACTTTTACTTCTGCATTTGTTCAACCACAAATTCCCTCTAATCTACGTGTTCTGGTTAGGGACTGAGTGTTTCCAAAGTGCTGGAAATAGTATATCCACTTTCCTGTTATTTAATTTTGACACACTAGCATTACTTTTTTGTCTTTGTCTGTATCTCTACCTTTCTTTGCTACCCATTTTACATTCTTCCTATTCCCCATTGCTGCATTGACATTTAATCGTCCTCTTGTTGAGCAAAATTAAGGCAAAATATTACATGAATCTTTCAAAATTTTCTCTGTTCATTTCTTAATGTGAAGATGACCTTATTATCTGTGGTGATTTCCTTCCTTTCTTCACAGATGGTGTAATCTAGAAGGGGTACACAGGGAAGTGGTGAAGAACTAACTACTGTTGTTTAGTGAATTAGTTTCCATGGGAAGTTGCTCAGCTGAAAATGAAAGAGTTTGCTTTGCAGATAAAAAAAAGTATCCACGTACCATGAATATTCTCAGTGTCTGAGAATGCTTTCTTGTGAAATGAGAGCAGTCACCATTTGTCAAACCAGTATGAAGGCCAGTTAAAACACTAGATGTATACATGCTTCAGACAAACAGCTAACTGTTTAAAAACAGAGGTAAAAGCTGAGAAAATGACATGAAAACACTGTCAGATCCAGTAGCTTCCCAAAGGTACTGATTTTTGGCAAGACCTGGTTTATAGTCCATTAATTTGAACATTAAACAAATTTAATTTTGAGATTTGTCAACAGCTACTGCTAAAAGGACAAATCTCACCAATAACAATAGAACATTAATAAATGGCAATTTAAAAAACTTTGTGTAAGAATTCACCTTCATTCCTCTTTAGTGCAGTACCAAAGCTGTTTGCAAATTACTCTTACCCCATGCTATTTCCCATTTATTTACATTTCTGTAGTTCATAGCTATTTTCATCACCACTAAGAAAAAAATGGGCATTGCATGTATTAAAAAATGCCGACTCTTGCAGGCATGTACACATCACCATCGGTCCAACACACATATATTCCCACAAATATCCTGCCTCGGTAATCTTAAACGAAGATTAACTGGGGCCAGCTATGAAATGGCACAAAATCCCTGGATTAGCCATTAACTCCAGGTTGCCACATACAAACCATTATTTCAACTACTTATTACTTCACCGCCCGCCCCTGCTGCCTGTCACTGCCGCTCGCTTCTTGCCACACACAGCTCTTGAGCAATGCCAGCATTGAGTTTTAGCCCACAGAAACCAGCCAGATATGCACATTTTCTACTGATTAGGAATGTGCTGTTTACGCTGGGTTATGGACTCATGTGCACAGTGCAGGTTTTCAGTTAATCTCTAACATTTAAGCAGGTCATGTTTGAAAAGCAGTAGGGGATATCACTTATTACTTTAGAGAAAATGTAGGGTAATATTATTTTGGGAAGTCAATTCTGTAAAGGTTGTACGGCTAGTGAGATGATATGGAAAGCAAGTATTTTATTTTTTCTAAATTTGTTATAAAATTATATATGCAGTTAGAGCTGAAGGTGAAATGAAGGGGATCAGAACCCCTGTAAAACGTAGAAGCAAAGAGAAAGGCAGGGGCAGAGAGTTTGAATGACAACTGAAAGACTAATTTGTGATTTCTTGCAGTATTTCTGTACATTTTTGTTTTAGTTGTCACTGGGGGAAGAGTGGCTGCTACAGTAAATTAGATGGAAGAGCCAATAGTAGCTGAGTATACAATGTTCATGTTGAGCAAAATTATCTAATGCTACCAAGGGTATCTCTCTGGCAGGTGGCCAAGAAGCAAAGTAGAGGGTGCAAACGGGGGCCTAATAAAATTACAGCCCAGTTCCATACCTGCTGAAATCTCTGCAGGATATACCATTACTTTAAAGAATGACAAGCTCTCAAAAAATTCCTGGTGAATCTCTTGAAATAAAAACAGTTTCAAAAATCCAAGAAATATCTAGGCTAAATAAATTTTGCATTCATCAACCCAAAGATACAGCAATTTTTAGCCAGGTTTGTCATTGCTTTAATAATACATGAATTATATTTAAATGACTATGAGATATAAGCCTGAGGAAAGGCAAAGAAAAAAAAAGAAAAAAAAAAATCCTAGCTATATAAAAGTATCTTGAGTCCCAGATCATGTGGACACTGCAAAGTTAACTAGGTTGATTGGCAGCTGGGTCTGGGCCCTCAAATTAGCTTGTCTGTGAGCAAGTTTCTATGACAGAAGAGTAACCGCAGTCTCAGCATTCTGGCTGTTTCTGAACTGGCTCACGAGTGCCTGTGCTGAGGCAATCTAGGTTTCATTCTCATTCAGCTCTATCAGCTGGTAGGGAGCTGTGGGAAGCAGGACTGTCCCACTGGAGTGAACTATCCCATCTTCTCGGTGCAGAGTTGATGCATTTGAACCCACAGAAAGCAAGGCTTCAGCTCTTACAGCTGTAGCTGCATCAGTCACCTGAGTGAAAAAGTGCCCTCAAGCTCTGGGCAAGGATTTTCTGATGTGAGTGGCGGTGCCCATGACCTTAAAGGTAAAAGCTGCCTGGTATTTTCTGCACTGTGGATGTAACTCTGGAGGTCTTGGAAAAATAATCCCATCGTGTGCCTGTGTGGAAGACTGGGAGAGAATTTCAACTCCAGAAAGAAAAGCTCCCATCTTTTTCAGGGTCAGTTATTTTTGTAAACACTCCAGCAAACAAATGAATGAATAAATAAAAACGCTATACAAACTGTGTTTGACCCGTGCTCCCAAGTCCTGTGTGTCATGGGTGTTCATTCACGCTGAGGTATCCAGTGCATGCGGAGGAAACACCTCAGCCTAAGGAAAGGGACATCAGTGGACTATGGTGTGGGAATTGGTATGCCAGTTCTACAGACAGCACATTAAAGTTTGGGTTCTCGGGAGTGTAAGGCAAGCATATCCCTTCTAGCTTCCAAGGAAAGCCTATAGGGTATGAGTGCGGCCGCTGAACCGCCCCACAGAGCTGTAGAGGCAGGAGTGGGTCTCTCTCCAGCGAGGTGAGCCGCAGCTTCAGCCAGCCACTGACTGAGAAAGGTGGGAATAGCACGGGATTACGAGGGATCAGACAGATTTTCATGTTCTTTCCTGAATAAACAGTTTTGGTTTGGGGCAAGAAAGAAGCTGAAGGGCAGGCGAGCCCCCGAAGGGTGTTCATTACGGCCTCCCGCGGCGAGGCTCTCGGGCAGCCGGGCGGCCGGCGGCGGGAGCAGCTGTCCATTGCTGTGCTGCCCATTGCTGCACTGCCCATTGCTGTACTGCTCATTGCTGTGCTGCCCATTGCTGTACTGCCCATTGCCGCGCTGCCCATTGCTGCGCTGCCCATTGCTGTACTGCCCATTGCTGTACTGCCCATTACTGCACTGCCCATTGCTGTACTGCCCATTGCTGTGCTGCCCATTGCTGTACTGCCCATTGCTGCACTGCCCATTACTGCACTGCCCATTGCTGTACTGCCCATTGCTGTACTGCCCATTACTGCACTGCCCATTACTGCACTGCCCATTGCTGCACTGCCCATTACTGCACTGCCCATTGCTGCGCTGCCCATTGCTGCGCTGCCCATTGCTGCGCTGCCCATTGCTGTGCTGCCCACCTGCCGTGACTCAGGGCTGAGAGCAGATTTAGGGGTGACCCTATCGCCCTCCACGAGCTTGTGGGGGTCGGCCTTTTCTCCCGGGCAAGCAGGGACAGGACGAGAGGACGTTGCCACAAGCTGTGCCAGTGGAGGTTTAGGCTGGGCATCAGGAAGAATTACTTAATGGAGGGGGAGATTAGCAATTGGAATGGGCTGCCCAGGGAGGTGGTGGAGTCACTGTCCCTGGAGGTGTTTGAGGGAAGACTGGATGTGGCACTCGGTGCCATGGTCTGTTGACAAGGCAGTAGATCGATCACGGGCTGGACTCGATGATCTCAGGGGTCTTTTCCAACCTAATCGATTCTGCGATTCAGTGATTCTGCTCTTCAGGCGGCCCCGGTGTCAGCGGGGCTCGGCGGGGTACCAAGGGTGGCTCCGAGATATCTCCTTGGGGCACCTGCGCGGGACCGCGGCCCGTCCGTCCCCTGAGCCGGGACACGGCGCTCGAGCCCCGCGGGCACACGGGAACGCAGAGCACCGAGACACCCCCAGCCTCGCTGTTTGGTGCGGTAAAACCGACAGCCCTGGCACACCGCACCAGCGACAGCAGCGACCCGAGCTCCCGCCGCCCCCTTCCTGCCTCCCGCGGCTCGCGAGGCGCAGCGGCTCCCGCCGGGGGAGCGAGGCCCCGCCCCCCGCGCGCTCCCATTGGCTGGTGGTGATGTAATCGCGCGCACATACGGGTACTCCCCAATGCCCCCCGTGGGGCACGGGGGAGGTCGCGCGCCTCTCGCCCGCCCCCCGACCAATCGCCGTGCGGAGCGGCTCGGCGCGCGGGCCGGGCCGCGCTCTGCTGCCCCGCCGGCCGCGCTTGATTGGCAAGGGCGGCGGCCAATCAGGGCGAGGCACCCGCGTGTCGGTTCACGCCCCCTTGGCGAAGCGGTGGTCGGGGCGAGAGAGGCTGCGAGAGTGGCGGCGCTGGGAGCCAATGGCCTGCAGGCAAACCGCGCCGCCGGGAGGGAGGGGATGTGGTGGCGGGAGGAAGGCTGGGAGGGGCGAGGGCGCTCGCTGACAGCCGCTTCCGTCAGTCCTGCCCGAGGCTGCGAGGCCGGAAAAAAAAAGTGCGGAGAAAGACGGAGTCCGTGCGCTGTCGTCTTGATTGACGAGATCAGCAGCCAATAGTTACCAAAGCAGAGGGGGGCGACCCAATCAGAGAAAACCTTTTGGGCGGGGCCTGCGGGTGAGCGGCGAAGGGATCGACCAATGACAGCGAGGAAGGGCAGTGCCCGCGGGGCCTGCGGCCAATGGTCGGCGGGAGGGGGCGGGGCGGTGTGAGCCTGGCCCCGCCCGGCCCTCCCGAGCGCGGTGACGCGGGCGGGGGCACGGCGGCTCCAACATGTCCGCGCTGCTGGCGGCGCTCCGAGTGCGCGACCGGGCGGCGGCGGCGGCCGGCGGCGGCCAGCGCGGGGCGGCGCGCGCCTGAGCACGAGCCAGCACCGCCCGCACCCGCGCCGGGCCCCGCAGCGCCGCCGGGCGCCGGGGGACGCGGGGCACGCAGGTAGAGAGAGCGGCCGGGGCACGGCGGGGGAAGGGGCTGAGCGGGCGGGCCGGGGCCGGGGCTGCGGCGCCGGGAGGGCGGCGAGCGCGGCCTACGGCGGGAGCGCCCCGGGAGTGCGAGCGGGCGCCGCGAGGCCCGGTCGCCGCCTTCCTCCCGCCGGGGAGAAGAGAGGGCCGGGGCCGCGCTGACACGGCCCAGGCCCCGCACGGCCGTGGGGCGGGGGAGCCGGCGGGCCGGGCCCCGCGTGGGTGGCACGGGGGAAGGCGCCGGGGGTGTCAGGCGTGTGTGTGTCGGCGGCTGCGGCCGGAGCCGGGCCGGGGGAGGCCGGCGGGCCGGGCCCGCGCACGTGCATGGCCGGGCCCCGGGGAGTGTCGGGCCGGGGCCCGTGCTGCCGACGGGCCGTGAGGTGGGGAAGGTGGCGAGCGGCGGGCACGGCCCTGCTGTCGGGGGAGAAGCTGCCGTGAGGCCTGGGTGCTTGTGATGAGCTGGGGATGAAGTCACAGGCAGATGGGCAGTGCCTGCGAGCCTTTTGGAGAAAGGAGTTGAAGGGAGTTCTAGCTTGTACTTTGGAGCTTGCTGGCTCTGTGAACCCAATGGATATAGTTTTACTGCAATTTACGATAAAGCCTCTCTCGGAAGGAGGGAGTCATTTTGATGGGTTGGAGGCAGCTGGAAAAATCTGTACCTGGCTTGTTTTGTGTGCTGCGGTAGGTTGAGGGATGTGTTTATACCGTGGGAATGCAGGTGGTAGGGTGAAGCCACATGTATTTGGGAGTAGTGGTACAGGAAGGCCTGGGAATTTAGGAGTGATAGGTAAACAGGCTTCTGTGTGTTGTGAGAAGTAAGGTGGTAAGTTGGCAGGCATCTAAAGGCTGTGGAGGAGGGAGTCTTTGGGTGGTAGGGAAGCCTGTGTACAAGTTACAGGCACAGTGGTAACAGGTTGCTACAAGGTTCTGAACTTGTTTTGTTTGGTGGCCAGTGTGGTTAGACTTAATGTGCGAGACCTTCGTGTGTAATACGAGCTGGTATGTGGACAGCAAGTCATGCGTGTTCCTACTGCTGTGCTTTGGTTTGTCTGCTGCTGCTCACACTGGGAGCTGAGAGAGATGCCCGGCTGTCACCAGCTCGGTCAGCTCTCTGTCTGGTGAGTGGAGATGGGCTAGAGCAGCAAGCAACATGGTCTGTGTGCTGGGAACTTGAGAGGACCTGTGAGTTGATGTTTCCCGTATAATGAAATGGAAAGGCTGGATATTTGTTGTTTGGTCCGTGGAATACAAATGGGAAAACAAGTAGCAAATGCCACGTGTTGGGATCGTGATAGTGCTGTTTGGAGAAAAATCTGTGCATGTCCTGGGGAGCTGTAGAACCGTAGGTATACATGTTTGTGACAGACATCAGGCAGTCTAAATTTCTCTCTGTTAGGTCATCAGTGCTGTCTTGTAGGAAATTTTCAAGGGTTACTGTGGACTATAAGAAAGTGAGGGGCCTTGGGTGGATATTTGGGTATGGTTAAAAACGGGGAAGGATGAATTTGTGTGCAGGTTGAAGATTATGTTAGGCTATGTATACACGTGTCTATCAGGGGAATGGTATTTGTGCAAAAGGGAAACTGGAGTTTTCGTATTGCTGAGTTAGTTAGTCTGTGTATAGAGAGAGGAGGCAGGCGTTTTTGGCTGAGGCTATGAAAAGTTGAAATGGCGTGGGGGAGGGATGATGAACTGGCTCCAGGGTCCTGAGCAGGTTGGAGGCTGTGGGGATTCTCTGCTGCTCATAGTATTGAGAGAAGTATTTTATAGTTATGACACTTAATGAAAATGAAAAAAGTGAATAAACATGAGGCAATTTATTACTCTTATGAATATTGCTGGATTAAAGGAAGTTACAGGACAATCAAGGGGTTTCTGGCAAAGTGCTTTTTTTGTTTATTTTGTTCTGTTTGTTTCACTGGATAAATTTACCATTAACTTTAGGGATAAACTTTTGCTGAAACTAGCAGTCATAATGGTGTTGACAGGTCAGCAGCTAACTAAAAGCGCTTAATATGGTGTAGACAAGCCCCCATGTACATATGGGCTCAGGGGCTCCAGTACATCTATTATATGTATTTACTACATGCATTTTCTATGCCTGAACACTGAGTTCACATATCCACAGGATATGAAACATTCTGTACTGGGCGTATACTTGTGTTTGAGAAAGGGCTAGTGCATCAACATCTGAGGGTTAGAGATTTGTGATGAGAATTTCCATTTAGAATGGAAAGCTGTTTGGATTGGTTGGGAATTAGGAATAATTGCATGTGTGTATCCCATGTTCTGCAAGTTTGGGATAGTATGTACTATTTATTTGCGTAGCCCCTCATCTGCTCTGCAGATATTTAGAGGAGGCTGTTTCATAGGGTAGTGATTTAATTAAGGCACACAGCATCAGGGTGAGGGAAATGTAATGTAGTATAGAGAGGACTGCATAGAGGGTGCTGAGAACCCATTTTTCTTTTATTGGGGTAGCCATGAGATGATCAGTTAGTGAGGTAGAGAGCGAGAGAAAAAAAAGAGTAGCCTGTCTTGTAGTTATCCTGGACAATCCAGTTCTCTTCTTGTCTCTGGTGTGCATTGCTCTTTTAAACTTTTCCAGTGATTATCACTAATGTGTGCTTCTAAATTAGTAAATTTGTCTTAAGAAATAAAAACTTGTCACAGTTGAAATTAAAGCTTGTGAAGTCTGTGTTGAACAATCATTTCATGTACTTACTGTCAAAAGCCACTGCTCTCGGGTCCAATGGAGAGTGGTATTTCCTACATGAATGTGTTGCCTCCATATTACAAAAAGGAAAGGCACTAAAGTCTACTCTTAGTAGTAGTGACTGTAAAAAAAGTTGTTTTTGTGAAGTATTTGTATTACTCTTTGGAGCAGGGCTTATGTAGACTGCAGCAAGGGTTGGGGATGTGCATAGAAATTGTTCAGTGATATTGAATGTCTTTAAGTGGAGCAAACTGCAGCACACCTTGCTGAGTGCTGCCATAGTGTTCTGCAGGGTGGGAATGGGCTTGGCTTGTCAGTGTGGTTTCTGTTGTTTGGTTTGGTCTTGGTTTTTTTGGATTTCTTTTCAAAAGAACACTAAAAGTGAAAATTGATCATTTGGTAGTGCCTTGCATCATCAGTCTAGTGGTGATGCTTACATCTGCCATATAGGTCTACTGCTGTAGCTTAGGAAGTGGTAAATGGCTGTTCTTTTCCAGTCAGCACTGGAAGGTAACTACCTAACTATTGGTTTTTACAAGCACAGTCTCTTCCAAGTGAATGGGACAGCCTTGGTGAAAGAATCCAAGCTCTAGACTCCATGTTTGGATTGTGGAGGGTGATTACTGTAACAGGCCATGCATATCTTTGTGTCCATAGTTGTTTTGGGTTTTTTCTTTCCCTAGTATCGATTCTTTCTACCCACTACCTTAATCAAATATGCTCTTCTTTTTTTGGTTTTTGTTTTTTTAGTTCTTGTCACTTGTGTACTGATCTCTCTGTATTCAGTGCTGCTCTTCACTCCCCTGTGAAAAAGAAGCATTCTTCAGATCTTGGGCTTTTTAGCAATTCGAGTGATTCAATCTGAATATTGGTCTTCTCAGTGAATTGGAGGAGAGCAGTTTTCTTTGGAAAACTGTTGAAATCAAAAGTTTTGCTGTCTTAGTACCTTCCTTTAGTGTTATTTTTTAAATTCTGTGATTGATGGTCTTCAAGATTTGGCTTACAGCTGTACAGGGTGTGAATTGTGACTTTTTCCTTCTCACTGTCACCAGCGTGAATGCAGCATAAATGTTTTATACAACTTAGAGGGGTCTGGTTTAGCCCTGACCTCCAGCATGTCAGGTATACATAAAACGGTCAGGGAATTTAATGTCAAAGTCTGGACCAGTGATTGCAGCTTCTTAACTAAAACAAACAAACAAAAAAAAAAACAAAACAAAAAAACCCCATCCAAACAAACAAAAAAAAACAACAGCCACCCAAATAGCATGACATCTGACTAGAGAAGCCCAGAAAGGAGAAACTGAAACAGGATCCCTGATGTAAGAACAAGGATGCAGAGTTTCCAAAAAGATTATCAGAACTGCTTTTACTTAACAGACAACTTTGCAAACTCCTTAACTGTTCGGATGATGTGTTTCAGCCTTAGACAGATGTCTAGTATGGGAAACTTTGTTCAAACTGCCTATATTTGCTTAAACCTTGTACAGAGTTATATTTGTGTCATGTGATAAAGTCAGATAAAAATTCTGAAGAATTAGTGTCACTTCAGAAGAAAACTGGTCTGAAAATCTTCATAACACGGTAAGAAATTACTGAGCTGGGGTAGCTCATCTCCAGTTTCTTGAGATGAGCAGTTCAGCTCATCTCAGTTTCTTGAGACATTATTGGCATGTTGAAACATAAGGGTTGCCAATGAGTGTCAGCTAAATTAGTTTTCTGGCTCTTAGAAAACCCTGTGTTGTGAGAGAAAGCACAAAGGTGTTTTAATGTAGAGAATGATGACAGAAGGGGAAACGGCATATCAGCAGACAGCAGCCTTTCTTACAATTTTGAAGGAAATTACCCAGGCCCAGGTATTTTTGTTGTGCTATGAAAAGTGTTATCCATAACCCTTTTTTTCCCTGTGCAGCATTAGTTTCTCATTACTTCAGTGTGTCATTTTATGATGTCACTACATTGCTATCTTCTGGCATAGGTTCTCTTCATCTTTGATGGGCAATAACTTTTTTCTTTGAGTTTTCTTTCAAACAAATACTGCAACTAGGTGTTTAAGTCTTATTTTCTCAAGAGTTAATGTAAAACAGGTCAGAAAAGCATCACTTAAGGATGTTTCAGACTGGGCTACTGGAGAGCTTAGGATGGTTCTTTAGTGTGTATGGTAATGACATGTCAATAACCACACACTTCCAGTTAAATCACAAAGGGAAGTGTCGTTCGTTCTTTGCCGTTTTCATGGGATTAGTGTGTTAACAGAAAATGTCATCTTCAATAATCCTACTTTTGTGTCTGCACCCCGGTGTAGGAGCTTGACCTTTACTGAATGTAGAGCAAACATGGCTCTGCATTGTTAGCATATGAATTAATTGCTTTTATCAAGGAGGTAATGAAGTAAGATGATAATGATTTGTTGAGCAGAGGAGGTAGCACTTTATTGTAATTTAGTCATGGAATACTGCTTTGGTCTGTTCTCACCAGCTTGTTGGTTCTGCTAAAGGCAGGTATTATAAGTTTGAGACTCACAATCTTCTATTTAAAATTTTTTACAGAAAAAGAAAAATAGGTGACTGAGTTAACATCTCAATAATGGAACTATTTGTAAAGAATTGATGTTTTGATTCAAGTGAAACAATGAATATTATGTTGGTCAGCTTATTCCAAAAGAACAGTCCTCTATTCTCATTGGCTTTGTTGGTTAAGCTGATGTGCAAGAAATAAAAAGCATTCTTGAGCACATACTTCTCTTCCTTTCCTATAACCACCTCCAGTGGAGCCATTGATTGGGTTGTGTTGTCAATGTTATTTGAAAAGTTTTACAAAACAGTAGGTGTAGGTGATGCATGAAGATCTTGGGTGGGTTGTTTTTTTTCTTTATTCAGAAAACTTTTGTAGAAGTATCCCCCTAGATTTTGAAGCTCCTAACCTGTAAATGGGTGGAAAAAAAAATGGATGAGTGGTGATACTGTCGTAACTCTAGAAGAAGGAACACCCTGTGCAGCCCTCCTTTCTAGGGCTTTTGTGGTGCGTTTTGGCATCCTAAGTCTGTGGGTTTACTTCCTGCTGCTTGAGGCTCTCTTAAATAAATGGACAGTATCTGCCACATTGATTATATTTACGTTAGCAAGCAGTATGCTGCAGCTACAAAGGTTGTAGAGTGAGACTGTAAGTTAGGTAGACTCAGTGTCCCCAGTGTGTGTACTTCACGGGTTTTATTTTAGACTAATTGTAGTCTGGTGCTGTGGACTGAGTGTGTTGCAAGCTTTCCCAGAGTTTTGATATAGATTAATCTTAGAGATGTCTAGATCATGTGTTCAGAAACTTCTATGAGAGGTGAGCTGAAATACGGAAAGTGGGGAGACAGATTTACTTCAAAATCATGCTCCTAATTCAAACTGAGGTGGCAAAACAGCTGTACCCACTGGGACTCTAAAAGGTACCTCAGAGCTCTGCAGAGGACATTGAGCCATGCCGGGCGAGTGGGTTCTGGCTCCTGCTGCCTCCTAGGTGTTGCCAGGACTGCAGAAACTGTCCTGTGGCTCTGAGTAAGGATTGCTTGTTTATCTTGACTGGTAACTGAATATCTATTCCCAAA
The DNA here is from genome assembly GCF_008360975.1 of Lichenostomus cassidix. Lineage (NCBI taxonomy): Eukaryota > Metazoa > Chordata > Aves > Passeriformes > Meliphagidae > Lichenostomus > Lichenostomus cassidix. The sequence goes on from NC_139483.1 coordinate 24,974,993, forward strand.
TTATTGTTTCTAGTTTTGAAATTTTGTGTGAAGATGGATGGTGTTAAATCTACAATAAATTCTGGCAAGTAGTTCTTTAATGGTTTTACTTCAGTTAATCAAGAATGAAACTAGCTGTCTGAGCAGCAAGTTATGAAGCCTGACTTCCTGTGGCTTTGTGTCTTGTGGTTGGATTTTTCTGGGTATAGGGTGTTGTGAGTTCTGTTAGTATTCTCGTGTGTTTGGGGCACTGTCTGTCCTGCTGTCCTCTATGGGACGATGGTTTTGGTAACATAACTGTCCTGCTGCACTTGTCCGTAAGGGGCACTAGTTTAGATATCTCTCCTTGATGTGACTGTTTATTTCCACAAAACTCATAGGACCTGATTATTTGTGAAATATTTACCCTTGTGTAAACTTTCCAGTTGTGTTTCAATGAAACTGTGGGGACACAGACAAGACACTCTGCAACTTGGCTTGCTGGGGTTTTATTTTATTTTCCACTAATGTTATTTCTTGCTTTACTATTTGTGTGTGGGATTTTTGTTTGTTGGTTTGAAATAATTACCACTGTTTAAAGTTTCCTGCAGAAGAGTTGAAAGTATATCTCTCTCAATATTTCAGGCAATATATCTAGATATAGAAAATTGTGTTCCTCATGGCAGCTTCTTAAGGAATGCTAAAAATCTCTTCTTTATAGGATAGCTAAAGTTCTTCAGAGTATTCTATGTGCTCTTTAAAGCACCTCCAAATAAATATGACAGGTGTAAAGTTACCTTTGTATTTTGCTGATGTATATATGGTACCACATGTAGTAGTTTTGGACCATGGTTCTAGGAGAGAAGTGAATGAGAGTTTTGACATTGCATAAGTCTCTGGAGTACAGCTGGGCTGGATTTTGAGGATGGTGGATTAGCAGTTGGAGGGGGCAGGGACTTGTGTTTGTGATTGCCCTTGTGACCTTGAAAAACTGCTGAAACTGTAATGCGCTTTGAAACTTTTCAGATGAGAAGTACTGTATTGAAACTATGTGGTACTGCAGGCTGTTTTGACAGTTCTGTCTTCAGTGTATAAAACTAAAGAAATTGTTGCTCTTGCTTCTGTTTGAAGCGGGTCTGTACTCAAAGCACTGCCTTCAGACACATCTGCAAAGGTATGGAAGGTGAATATAGCACAGATGTTACTCAGGGTTTTTTTCTGTGTCCTTTCTTCTCCAGCTCTCTTTTTCTAGTATAGTAATAAAATATATCTGTACTATTTGTTCTAGTTCCTGACAGGAAAATCTTACCCTGGTCAGAAGGTACTCTACATACCTGCTTGTGCACAAGACCTCACTTCAGATACGGTACTAGTTGCAGGCACTGGTTTCTAGTGCCTCACTATTAGGCTTGATTCTCTGTGGAACATTTGCTAAAAATTGTTTATAGCTGACTTTTCACTAAAAAGGTACTTTCTTTTAGTGTGCATATTCAAAGGCAACATGAAGTTCTTTTTTTTATTTTAGCTGTTGTAAAGCTTGAATCCAGACCTAGTGGAGGTAGTCCATTGACTCCCCCGGGTAGTGTTCAGTCCCTCATCTTGGAAAGTAAAGCAGCTCCATCTAGCTCAAGAGAGCCCCAGTGCATATACAGGCTGTTAAGGCTCACAAATGCCTCACTTTGGGTGTTGTCAGTAAGAACTGAAGTGACGCCTCTAAGGAGGTTATTAACAGTGTCTAATTACAGGTGGTATTTACACTCAATGAGTGTTATTCAGTAATTGTGGGACTACTGCCTATAGATGGATCAAATGGACTCCTCAGATGGGATGTTTATCCATTTACTAGCTTGTCATGTGTTCTGTGCCTTTACCATTTTTCCAGGAGACATATTACAGCAAGAGATTTTGTTTCACTTTTCCTTTTCTGTGAGATAATGTCTTTCCTGCTCTTTTCTTTGCTGATTGCTTTTGCTGGTGGATGAATTTATTGGCCTTATCCGGAGTCTAGGTTGTGTCTGATTATGTTACTCTGAGGAGTACTTATCTAAACAAGTAGAAGGTTGTGCACAAGACATCAAATAGTAGAGGTTTTATACGTAAACAAGATGAAAACAATGTTGTGAAAACAATAGCTAGAGCTGGGAGGAAGAGGGGAGTGTGAAACCTGTTCAGTAATTCCTCCTTAAGTGCGTCGCAATTCAAGCTGCTGTTCAAAAGATAAGCTCCAATGCATAAGCATTCAGAATATAAAAAAATACATTAATAACAGGAATTGTTTTCTTTGTGTGAAGTTTGCCAACCATCCCTCTTTTAGATTCTGTCCATCTCTTGCAGTGTAAAGAGATGCAGTTCAATGTGTCTGTCTCTTACCAGTAATTTATGGGATCAAGGAAGAGACAAGCGTACTGCTTTTGTGGATGATTATGTTGGAAAGAGATGTTTCACAGTGTTTGCTAGAGTCAAATAGCTGTGCAGTCTCCTGCAGGTTGGCCTTGAGAGCTCATCTGCTTTTCTGTAAGTGGTAGAAGTAATAGTTTAACATTTTCCTATGTTTTAAAATTGAAATAATAATTAGGCTTGTGTTGATGTGGAAGGAAAGGATCGTTAGGACTCTGCTATAGTGACCATGGTGTTTTGTGTCCTACCTTTATATAATCGTAAACAATAAATTTATTTTACATTTGTTTCATCTTTGGTTTGTCTTTTTCTGAGCCATGTCTATGCTATTATATGTCTCCTGACAGTATTTGAGTGTGAAAGTAATGGAGATTAAGAGCTGTTGCAGATCAGTATCTAGTTTGTAACATTAAAGCCAATAGAATGACTTCTCAGTTTCTTAACTAGAATGCACTGAACACAAGGAATTCTAGGCTGGAGAAGAACTTCTCTAAAATATTTAATGAACTCAGTATAGTAGCTACTGTTAACCAAAACAGCTTATTTTGTGTGTTTGACTATTGTTACAGTATTATTTATATTTAAAGAAAGAAAGGAATGCTGTCTACTTAGCATATCTGACTTTTGGAGGAAAGGGGATAAGGTTACAAACAGTCAAAACAGTTGCTCATGATTTTTAAACATGAAGTAAAAATGGTGCTTTACTTCTGGAGTCAGAGGGAAGAAATAAAATTCCTGTGTAGTTCAGGATTCTTGAAATTAGCTTGTGTGCTGCTGTTGCCAATGGCAGGAAACAGAATTTAACATGGCTAGAAAAATGTCACTGGAAAGTACTCTGCAATTGTACTTTATGAATTAATATTTGGAAAATAATTGCTTGAAAAACACCATATATTCACAGATGTATTTAACAACCATACTATTTCCAATCTGAAATTTTCTGAATTTCTAAATCTGTACAGGGGGAATGTAGGGCTTAGTTACTGCTAGAAGTGATCTTTTTTCACTGTTTTGATTTGTTCAGGCTTAGCAGATTCAGATGTACTTTGTATAAACAAGAACTTGGGCTAGCAATGCCATAACTGAAGTAATGAATTTTTTGGAAAGGTGTCTTAAGGTTTGTCCAGACTTGAAATCTGATTATGTTGTCAAGTTTCACAAAGAATAGAAATCTAATGTGGAAAACTTGTTAGTAGGTCTTTCCCTTCCTCCAGAGGTCTTGTTTGTTTGTTTATTGAAGCACTGATTAAAACAAGCTTTTGCATACCAAGCACATGTGACAACTTAGATCTGTCATGAGTTGTCAGATTTGCGCTTAAAGCCTTTTTAAAGTCAAGTAATGGTCCTAGAGCACGGTGTTGGAAATTCCACCATCCTTTTCTGGTATTTCTCTTCTTTTTAGTAGTTGTCTTATGCTACCGCTAGTACAATAATAAGTGGTGAAGCAGGTCTACCAGTGAGCAAGCTTTCTTCTGAGCAGTTAATTTTGTTCCAATTTCAGAAGTTGATTTTTTCCAGTTAGTGTTTATCCTCTTCTTTTCTTGAGTCAAAGTCTAATACTGTTACTGCAAGAGAGAAACTGAAGTAAGTCAGGAGAGGACATGAAAAGTAGTATTCTTAGTAAGGAAGAAAACTACAGTGCTTTCTAAAGAACTTATTACATAAATTCACTGATAACTTCAGCTAATCCAGAGGATACTTGAGTAGGCAGAGCACAGTATTCATCGAGGAGTATTCCTGCTTGCTCTCATCATGGGGATCTGTTTTTTGTTCATTTATCTGTTCATCATGTTAAAGATTTTTATCAGCACACACATTGCCTTTTATTACCAAGTTCTGCTGCCTGCCACTACCTCTGCTTGCTTTTCAGAGGTATCCTGACTCTTTTTGATACTGGCAGGAGTGAAATCCAACAAATAAAAATTGACTATTGTTGCGTGATGAGATTGGGAGGAACTTCTTGCTGTTAGTCTTCAATCTCTGTCCTTATTTTTGTTTGTTTGGTTTCTTTGGGCTCATTTTCTCCTGTTGAATCCACTCTTTAGAAGGACTGGGGGGAACGAGAGAAGATTTAGTCTATAGTGCTTTTTCCTGTCATATGCAAGTTGTTGGGTTTTTTCAGCTTGAATTGTGTAAAAAGTCCTGCAGATGGTAGAAAACGTAGTGTGTGTTAGCGATTTAAGGTGTCATGGAATTGGTAGACTTGCAGCAGTGTTGCTGAAGAAACAAAGATTCTTGGAAGGTCTTAGAATGACTGAAAGGATGTACTTTGAGCTGCCATGTTCAGAGAAGCGAAGTTTTAGTGAGCTGTTGTGACGCAGATGAATTTTTACATTAAGAGGGGAAAAAACCTATAAAGCTTATTAGGTTCAATTGCCAAAGGGTACTGCCTTCAAAATTCTACGGACAGGAGAGTTCATGTAGCTAGCATGTATTTCAGTTGAATCTGAGTTTCTTCTGTGTCTGTTTCTAGTCATTAAATCTTATGCTACCTTGGTGAGTTCTGGGCACTAGATACATCAGCTTCCTTGTCAGCCAGGCACTGCTGTTACTTTTTTGCAGCTGTTTAAAAACAATGGATTAGCATGTTTTTGGAAGCTGAATCACTTTCTGTACCTAATATAGCTTTGGTTTTGTCTCTCATTATGGGGAGCTCATTCTCTCTACTCAAACAGATTTCTGCTGCATGCTGCCTAGTTGGGGAATAGCTGGTATTCCTCTGTTCAGTCAACGTCCTTAGAATAGTTTTGTTTTTCACCACTTTTCCATGTTGATACAGCACATAAATGAGAGTTTTTGCTAGGCCTCTGCACACACTCAGGCATTTGGTTCTGGAACCCATTCATAATCCTGACTTTCATTAAGGAGGAGGTTCTTGTATAATTACCTAAGTATGCTGGTGCTGTTCTATTTCTGCAGTTTTCTGCTTCTGACTGTGTGCAGAATCCTCTTCCTTCTCATGCTTATACTTGGCTGTGTCTCCTCTTGTGGTGAGAGTTGGGTGATGTGCATATGTTGGGCACATATTGATGAGATTAATTTTCTTTTAGTTTAGCTTCTTGAATCAGCTTGCTCCATTGAGGATATGCGAACGACCACTGATGCCAAAGTTGGGGTAGGAACTACCCATGGAGGTGGGCTTACAGCAGTTATCAGTTCAGCTTAGCCTAATTCATTGTAAAACTGCACCCTGAGGTGTTTCAAATGAGATTCTTGTGTAGTTGTTGACATTGGTTCTTGACACTGGTGGTTTGGCTACCTGATGACCTATCTTGTGAATGGAAGTTCTATATTTACTTGGATTGTTACTGCTGATGAAGAGGAGACCATAGAGAAGTCACATAACTGTGACGCTGTTAGCAGTGTCACCAGCCATGTTGCCATCCTAAAGTAAAAGAGCATGCAGTTAAATGTTGACATTAAAACATCTATTCTAACTAAATTTAAAAGGTCCATCCCCTCTTTTGGATTTTCCCCAAATGCATATCCTGCTACAGATGTTTTTATGACTCCCTTCATAGTAGTCATTCCAGTTTAATTAAATACCAGTACTTGCTGACAAGAATATCTGTAGGTATATGAGAATACAACAGAAACCAAAACTTTGCATAGCAGAGGTCATGGTAAGGAGTTTGTCAGAAAGTTTCTGAGCAAGTCAAGCTGTTTTTCTGTGTTTTTTGTCACATTTAGAAATTTCTGTAGGGGATGGGGGGACTGCCTCAGCTCATCCAGTGTGGTGTTGGTTACTGCTTAATGTGCAGTTAGAATATCTTACCCACTCCCTGTTTCAAGCCTAAGTTTTGATGAACTGCAAAGGGACTGAACTATTTTGGGTGAAACATGAGTAATGTCATCACCGGTAAAGAGTAGAGTTTGCAGTTGTTTGTCAGGCACTGGCTGATTCTGTGTCCAGGAGTTTCCGTATTCATTCAGTTTCAGAAGTCTCTTGCAATATGAATGGGGAGAAATTCAAGCTATCTGAAAAGATGGAAGCAATCAGAATTCTAGAAATTTTTTATAATGTCCAAAATGAAACATGTTTAAATTTTCTTGGTCATTTGATGTTCTTTCCCACTTCTGTCTCTTCCCTTTCCCAGCCACGCATTTCTGTAATAAATTTTAGATAGAATTATGAAGACCAAGTTTTCCCTTTTATAACCTCTGCTATTTAGATACCTTGAAAATTAGCCAGAAACTCAGTAGTTTGGTGACTGTGAAACACATGTTGAGACCTGCTTTTTTTTTTTTTTTTTTTTTAAATGCACAGAGTTCTTGTATTTATGCTTCAGAACATTTGAATTCTGCAAATTGATGAAGCGTAGAGATAGTTCCTGTTCACTGTTTCAGGCATCCTTGCTATGTTATATAATAAAGAAAGCTTTCTGTTTCACTTGATAAAAACATTTAAAAAACATTAAAAACTGCTTTTATTTAGATAGCATTATCAACAAATAGATTTATATAAATCTGTGGAAAAACATTTTTGAAAAAGAAGGCGATTGGAAACAGTCTGCCTAGCTTTACCAGGGGTCAGTTGTACCTGAATGACCTGGCTGCATTCTGTCAAATGACTCGGTCTTCAGCTGAGGATAGAGCCGTACATTTTTTTTTTTTATTTTGACCTTAGCAAGATGTTTGAGTGTCCCACAGCATACTCCTATTTACAGTCTGAATGGGAGGATGACTAGACAAATGAAAACTGGTTGAGGAGTCATTTTAAAGGGTGGCCAATGGTTCATACTCTGTCTGGACAGCAGTTACAACTCGAGCTCCTCAAGGGTCTGCTGTCTACTAAATAAAATAGCTTTGACATAGTCACTTACTCTTGATGACTGTGTTTGATACCAAGCAGTAGTTACTTGGAATCTGCCTATTGAGTAGGCATGGAACAAGCAAGGTACATTCATTGAATAAATGTTGGTCTAAGAAAGGAAAAACACTCTTTTTCAGTGTCAAAAAGGAAGTTTTAGAACATTATAGTTATCAATGTCGTCTCTCACTTGCCTTTGGTATTCTGAACCTTGAGGCAAAACAAAGCAATTTGTAGAGCATTTGAAGTTACTGGGGAGGGAGAGGATAAGCAAGATGCTGGATAGTGAAACTAAATCTCAGTTTTTCTGAGATGGGTTCACTTCCTTCTTTTTTCAGGCTTGTGAAAAGAAACTATCATCTTAGCTGCTACATGCAGACAGTCTCCAGAACAGACAATACTTCAGTCAGATTCTTGCTGCAGAAACAATATTCTAGTCTATGAAGGCATGGTGGGTTTAACTGTGGTAGCCCTTCTCACGGGTTTGTGATAAATGCAACTTGGTTTCTTCTTTGTAATCAAGAGCTTAGGTGTGTTTCTTCTTGTGCTTTTTGAGAAATGTACAGTGGCCAGAAAGAGGCTTCTTTGTCATGGTTTCTGTGCATTAAAATAAGTTGGAATCTCAACTTTTAGTCTTTCTTTTCCTTTGCATCCAGGATGTGAATATATTCTTGTAAACAATTGTATTAGTATGCCAGACTTTTCCATTATCTCCTCGTTTAAACATGCATACATACACATAATTGTATGCAGGCTCTCTCTGTCATGTGGTTTACATATTCCTGGTTTGGAAATGGATTTGCTTGCATGACATCTGAAAGGGTGGTACGTATTGAAAGTGGGAGTTTTTTGGCAAGTAGTGGCCATTGAATGGCTGGTATCTTAGATCACTTCATACTTTCATCTTTAACAAGTGAGAAACAGTTACATGGTTTGGCTGCTTTGCCATAGACAAATAGGAGCTTCTTGACTAACTTGGCCTCTTCCAGTGGTCCATGGAATTCATTAGTTTCAGTTTAGCTGTTACTATTAAGCAGTTGAGTTAGAGATTTTGTTGAATGTTGTGTTGAACTAGGAGAGAAGTTGGTCAATTCTGCCATCTTACTGCTTTCAGACTCACAGGCTCTTCTGCTTTATTCATCCCTAATATACAAGGAAAAGTCTGTAAAGTGAATCTTTATCAGAAAGAGAAAGATCTGGAAGAAATTTTACTTTTATACTGCATTCAAGGTAAGACTTTCAAAATTGTCCATGATCAGATGAAAAAAAGCATGAATACTGAGTCTTGGCAAAATGATACTGTTCCTGAGTTCTTGGCCTGCATCTTATATTATTCTTGCGGAATGTTATGATTCTGAATTAAGTTTTAAATACTTCTATATATTTCTGTTGAAATGCACTAATGATCAGAGCTATATAACCTAGCTGTGGCTATGTTCCTTAACTAAGTTAAGGTTGCTACTTGTAGCTAATGTTTCTTGCAGATCTGTCTTTTGGGTGGTATAGGGGTTGTGAATTACAAAACTGATACACTAAGTTGCATGATACGGAATGTCTGACTAAATTCACAGTGTCTTAGTAACTCTTTGTTTACTTTGTGATCCTGTGCTGAGCTTGTTGTCATCCTCTGTGAATGCAGAGAGTGAACACACTCGTGAGTAATATTTCGGTCACTTTCAGAATGTCAGGAAATAATTGGGATTCAGAGGGCAGGTTTGCTGCATTTTGGAGGAAATGGTAAATGCATTTCTTTCAATAGCGCCATAGCTTTGAGCATGTTGACAGTTGTCACCTTTCCACAAGTTAGAGCACAACCAGGTGGTGGGAGCTGTTAGCATTGTTCAGCAGTGATGCCCTTGCCTTCAGTTTACATGCACAGTTTAAAAAAATATTAATAATGCTTGTGTTATTGCCATGCCATTCCCGGGGAAGAGTGGAGGATAAATATATATAAAAGTATATACATTTATTTTTTATGGGGCTGTGAAGCTGATTAGAAGTCCTAGAGCATCTCTCTTTTGAGGAAAAGCTGATAGACTCAATGTTGTTCAGGCTGGGGAAGAGAAGGCTCCAGGGAGACCATATTGCAGCCTTCCAGTACCTAAAGGGGACCTACAAGAAAACTGGAGAGGGACTTTTTACAAGAGTGTGCTGTGATGGGGCATGGGTAATGGCTTTCAGCTGCAAGAGGGTAGGTTTAGATTGGATATTAGGAATAAATTCTTTACTGTAAAGGTGGTGAGGCACTGGAATCAGTTGCCCAGAGAAATCGTGCATGTCTTATTCCTGGCAGTATCCAAGGCCAAGCTGGATGGGGTTTTGAGCAACCTGGTCTAGTTAGAGATGTCCCTGTCTGTAGCAGGTGGGTTAGAACTATGTGGTCTTCAGATCATTTCCAACCCAAACCACTCTATGAAGACTGGAGAAGAACCTAGCTATCCCTTTACTGAGGTGGTGTTTACATAGGAAAGGGAATACAAGGCTGTGGTCTCCAGTCATAGAAGAGATGTTGGAGGTGCTCAGCAGGACATGGGAGATGTTTTGGGGACTAATGAATAAGTATCACTTAATGTAGGCAGCTGGTTGCCTAATGCTAGCTCTTCAGTTTTGGGGGGGTGGAAACCTACTGAACTCAGCACTCGTGCTGCATTCAACATCTGTTTGAAGGCTCAGATCAGCAATCTTCTATTCATGTTCCTATTTCTGATTTTTTTGTGGCTGGGGGTCTGTTCTTTATGTAGTAGGTTTTACTGAATTATTTGTGTAATCCCCAAGCCAATTGTCTGCTTTTCTTTCAAACTGCTAAATTCATCTGATTTTTTCAGTTGTCATTCTGCAAGTCTGAATACTTAAGGGTATTCCTTTGTGTGCCATGATTATTTTATAGATACCTAGTTCAATTCAGGTAGTTTGTTATACTAGTATAGAATACATGCAGGTTAAGCTTTATGGTGGTGAAGTGGTAAGGCTGAGATGTGAGCTTTGGAATATAGAAATGACTTTACAATGTCTTGACAAGTTGTCGTTTAAATGGGATGACAGAGTAGGGTGTTTGCCCCCTTGCTACAATTAATGTGTTTTCTTAATGTGTCTTTGTGCTAAGATGTTCCCATCACTGTTCAATCCAGCAAGGGCATGTCTTGCGGCCAACACTGTACAGGAGCAGTAGTAACCTTTGGTGGAGCTGGAGATGGTGTCTTAATCTGTGTTATCCAAATTTGCCTGCAGCTGATGTCTGAAATGATGAGTAGCATAAAGTGAATGTTGAATTATTAACATACTAACTTTCCTGGAATCCTTTTGGCTGTCAGGCATATGTAGACCTGTCATTACTGCACTGACTGCCTGCAATGCCCTTAAGCACCTTCTCTAATAATGACTTCTTAAAAATTGGCATGATCTTCTTGTATGTAAGTTTTAACATTCTTATTGACAAAATTGCCCTTTGAATTTTTGCAGGTGTAGTCCAACATGTATTGTGATACTTGTATAGTGGCAAAATTAAAACAGTTTTTACTCAATAGAGATATCTGAAACTTCAGCATTGAAATATCTGTTGCAAATTGAGAGTTTAAACTACTGATTAAAAGTGAGTCCAAGTGACTTACTGTGGAATTGAAGTTGCAGTCTGAATTGGACAAAACTTTGAGTTTTCAGGCTTGCAAGTTGCCAAGTGGCTGCTTCTTGCCAAATACTCCTCTGTTTAGATGACAAGTGAAGCAGTTCAGATAGACTCAATGCAGACACCTGAAAGATTCCATGTGTCCAGGCAACGATACTGGAGCCTGCTGCCAGAAAAAAAGGTAATGGAAATTTGCTTCACTCTGCAGTTCCTAGAGATAGTAATTTTTTAAATTAGACTTAGGCTTCATCTTAAAAAGTTTCTATAGCCTGATGGAAAACCTAGAGCATGCTGTAAAAGAGAGGGGGGAGTAGTGTGTTTTCTGAAATAGTCTTGATTAGTCATCTCTGATCTGAAACATGACTTTGCATGCCATGCTGTGGATTGAATATCATATGATTACAGGTATATCGGTTCTGTTACAGTATGGGAGTACAGAATTATATATCATGTAGGATCAGCTGGTTCTTTTCAGCTTTTGTTTATAATTGCCTTAAAAATGCTGTGAGATATGCCGTACTTGAAATGAATCAAATGAAGTTTATTTAGGAAGGTGATAAATCTGTGTTAGCAGTAAGGAGATTACTTTCTTAACAAATGGACCCTCTTTAAAAATTTTAATTGCCATTACATTTCTAAGTGCTGATTCTCTTAATAGTAATACAGTGCTGTTACTGAAGTAACTTTGCTAGTAATTAGAAGCAGCATCTTAACATGGAAGAGACAAAGGGAAAAAATGTTCTAAAACTGTAATTGAGAGATAATAATAGCTATGTATTTTAACAATTCCTATTTGGAGCCTTCAGTTCCTGTATTATTTAAATTACTTCTTTTGAAAGATTGTGTGTAGGCTGTGAGTTGACATAACAGATGCTTTGAAATCTCTCTTTCCAAGCTGCGTGCTTTGCAGTAAACATTAAAATGCCTATGGTATCGTAACTCTTAATATTTGGCAGCTTGTACCACTGGTTTTCTTATGTTATCAATTTGAACGTGCTGGTGATTTTATTGTGGTGTTGAATGACCTTTTTTGCATTTAATTTAACTCATGATGTATATAAATTTAGCAAGTGGTAACATGGCTAAAAAAAGCTACAAATAGATCCAAGTGTCTAAGTAGTGTGGCGGAGAATTTATGCCTCCTGTAACTGTCTGCACATCAGCAGTGGCCAAGGTTTTTTTTTAAATCTGCTGTGATGGCTCAGTTTTAGTGCATTTGTACCTGAAGACTTACCATTGGAAGATGAGGAAGAACCTTATTCAAGAGAGGGGATGTCCTTCCTCTGATCATTGGTATCATATATATAGAAATAAAACCACATTTGTTATCCCTTTTAAATTTGATGCATCTTGATTTCTGTCTTTGTCAAACATATCAGCATTAGAGAATTCTTGCTGTATTTTTTGTACCTGGTGCTAAGAAGTACTGTTTTGATACTTTTTCTTATTTTTCACCCCACTTTGTCAAGTTTAAATTCCTTCTAAATTTGGGATATACTTGTGGTCACATTTAGAGTTGCATGTGTTATGTTTGTAACATAGGGAAAAATGTGATTAGTTGGCATGTGTATATTGTAATAGCTTAATTCCCTAATAGACAAAATGTGATGCTGTTGTGCCTTTGAGAATCCTTTGTGGGATGTTTGCTCTAAATACATGACCTGTGCAGAAAGACATATATAAACCAGGTTTAAGCTTTATTTTTGGCATCAGGAACATCAGAAATTTAAGATGTGGTATTGGGGATAAAAAAATTCCTAATTGGCTTCAATGATAGTAGCAAGATGTAATTCATACAGTAATTGAGGACTCTGGCTTAAAAATCACTGAAAACTCTTCAGAGAGGAATTAGTCAAGGTAGGCATCTGCAGATAATCTGGTCTTTCCCTTTGTGACCATTTCCTATGAGACACTCAGAAGGATATTAGTCTTTTGAAAACTATCAGATTTTCTGACTGTAACCTACAGCTAAAGCATCTTAAAATTTTGTAGCTGAGTAACCTTTGCTATCTGAGTAATGGAATTATGCAATTGTGTCAGGTTTCTTACCTCTTTATCCAGCAATGAAGTTTGTAACAATGGAGCTTCTTTATTATCCAAAAGCACGTACTTCCTACTGAACTAAGTGATCTGAACTGTGTTGTTGCTTTCTCTAATTTCACTGACAGTTGATTCTGTAGGAGTTTTTAATGGTTTTATGCTTAAGATGCCTTCTTTGAAAGGCTTAACTAGAAAGGGCTAAGTCTTTTCTATTGCATAATCAACAGAGAAAGTTTTTATTTTCAGTATTTCTTCTGAATTTGAATAACACTATAGTGTGCTAATACCCTGCTCCTCTAGGGAAAGGAGTGACAGACTCTGAATGCTCTTTAATACTGCCATAGCAGGTAGAATGGATGAGACTGTGAAGTGAGGTATGGTTTAGGGACATGCTCTTTTGGCCCAGAGGACTTCATAAAAGATGTGCCTTGTAATGTTATCAGGTGCCAGGTGTGGTGGGTTCTTTCTCAGAATATCCGACCAATGCTCGGGCTGTTTTATGCAGATGCACATTGACAAAATCTAAGTAGTCTACCTGTAGTGGTTGTGTTTTTTAAAATATCATTTTGAAGGCCAGGTGTTAATAGAGACAACAGATGGACAGATGTTTTCAAACTCACTCATTCGATATTGCTACCCATGTGTTCTAGCTAGTAATGTGGTATTAAATTTACCTCATGGGGAAACACTATAAGAATGTGCTCAAATGATAGGCATTGCAGTAACTGTAAACATGATATTGCCCATGCATATCACTTCAGTGTGTCTGAGTTGGAATTTTGAATCTCCATTGGGAAGATGAATGACTGTATGCTCTGCCCTTTGCATCAAGGTAAAATGCAAACCCCTACAGAATACAAACACATCTTTCTCAATCTATGACTCCCAGATTGCTGTGGAAGGCATAATGTGCACCTAGAACTTTACTTACACTATAGCTATTATGTAAGATAAGATAAAAGCTAGTTAGAAACTTCTGGAAGCTTTTCTCTAGAAAGTCCTAGCAGCCCCAATAAACTTGTTTGTTCAAAGTAAAAGTCCTCTGGTTACAGTGTTTTGTTGTTTCAGTGGAGGAGTTTTTCAAAAAGAAAACTAACATGTAAATGGAATACATTTTAACTCTTGAAGGTATTTTCTTCTCTTCAGTTCGGCTAAAGATCAGATGACTGAAAGTGAAAGAGTTTTGTACTTGGGTGTTTTTACTGAAGCGTGTTAGATGGCTGCTCTCTTCAGCCTCATCTCTCCTTAAAGCTGGCTGTTTGCAGAGCTGCCCAGCATAACTGATGGAGAGATGATTCCACATTTCTCTGCTTGAGTTGCGCTAAGCATGTCTCTGATCTATTACAGAAGAACAGAGGAGTAAGTGCTTGCCAGTGATCTCCCAGCAGGCAAATGCAGATTGCATGTGTGCATTTTGAGTTCCAGTAAGGCTGGCTTTCGGTGTTCCTTCATCTTTTGCTTGTATAATTCAAAAAAGTTTGATTTCCTCATCAGCCAGATGAGCAGTCTCTGCTTCAGGCATTCACTTGTAGCAGCATAGCTGTCTGTATGTCTGCACAGCCCCAGAGCGTGGAATGGGAGCAGGCTACTGAGAGCAAGTATCACTTAAGCTACCATTGCTGCCAAGAAATCCACACAGCCATGATGTGAATTTACTGATCTACAACTTACCTGAGAGTGAGTCACAGGGAGTTTAGGAATTACAAAAGTGCTAATACGTATTCAAGACTGGTCTGCAGGAGGAATGTTCAGAATAGCTTTTGTAAGATGTATCAAAGAGCAGCTTTCTGATGCTGTAACTTATGTCCACCATTTGTGAGGTGATGTTTATAAGTACAGACCTAATTAGAATGGCTAAGCCCATGGTTATCAAGGTTTTAGGTGAGTGTGAAATGCTGGTCTAATAGTGTACTCCAGTTGGAAATGCATCATTTAATAGTTTAAATTACTAACTGGTTATAGAAGTTTGAACTGCAAACTTCAACTTGCTGAACTAAACTTTGACTGGAACTCCAGGTAAATTTATTTCAACACATTTAGCTTTTTAAGAAGTTCTGGCTGTTATTTCTAAAACACAGTGGAAGGATACTTTTTGCACATTTTTCAAAACCCAATTATATTAACTGCTTCCAAAAGGATAAAGCACCTAAACTGTGTCATAGAGTTTTTAGTTTTGAACTTCAGTTAGTTCTCCTTACTTTAACTGTGTAATATGAATGTTTCAGTGCAGCTTCCATGTTTGAAAAGGGGGGGAAAAATTAACCAAAAAACCCCACACCCACAAATCAAAACTTTGGTCAATCTTGGTTGATTCACAATGTTTTTGCATAGAACCAAGAACCACTTAACACACGTAGAGAGAATTCATTATCCTGTATGTTGGAAAACCTGCACTTGGTAGGTTGTGGTTTGCTAGCTAACCTGTGGCGTACACTGCTGCTCTTTTCTTTCTCTCTTCTTCTGTCTTCTGCAAAATCTTTTTGTGTGTGTGTGTGTGACCCAGTTTACAGTTCTGGGGTTTCAGTATTGGCAGTGATAGTATTGTGCTATCATAGGGTGGATCAGGGCACATTAGATTATAACTCTGTTGCTGTTCAGTCAGTGAGTTGGTTTGTTTGCTTGTTTTAAAGCAGCAATGATCTGGTAATCCATGAAAGGTCAGAGTCCAGGTCTGATTGTGAGGAAGAATAAATACACTGTTTTTCTAGTACTTCTCTGACCAGAGTCTGAAAACTTGCAAAGAACTGAATGTTGTAGTGGTTTTGCTTGTTTTAAACGTTAGGATTCAGCTTGAGGATCATTAATGCTTTGCTACCAGCATTATTTAGTGTGTATTTAATAATCAGGAAAACCAGCATTTGATGCCTGCACTCTGTAAAGTAACACGGCAGTGTTCTTCAAATCCGTCAAAGATTTTTAAAAAACCTTTTTTTTTTTTTTTAAATGTGTGTATTTTGGAATATTGAGTTTAGTATTTCAGCAATGAATTACTTACGATGGCTTTGTCTGTTTGGTCTTACCTTCTGAAGAAAATACTTTAAACGTGGTCAAATTCAAATGCTTTATTAGTCCAGGAATATTTTAAGTTTTTCTCAGTTAAAAACTATCCTACTGTAGGGTGCTGGTGTCTTAATAGCAAAAAAAAGTTTACTGAACTATCTCAGTCCTACTAAAATACTACACATTTGCATAGTACAAAGACTAAAGTAGCCCGAATAAAACGCTTAATACATCTTATAATTTTGTTAAGCCTTTAATAGGAAGCATTCAGCTTTATTCTTGTGATGTAATTTATGATGAGCAGTCTGGACAAGGCATTTACATTTGTGTATTGTGAGCATTTGTGGCACTCAGTTTATTAGAAGCTGGCTATAATGGGTTGTTATCCCAAAGCTCTATCATGAATCTAAGTGTCTTTTCATACTGAGGGGGAAAAAACCCATTCAGATTTATTTGGAGAGGTAAGAGAGATAAGAGTCACTACTGTGTAGATTAAGTAGAAGTAGTGTCCCTTCTTTGTGCCAGATTCAGTGGTGGAGGCTATATCTTAAGGTGCTTTTGTGTTGTGGGACACTAAATACTGTATTTCTCACTTCTGAGAAGTGAGACAGTGTAGATAGAATTTCTATAAATACAATAATATTTTGAGGTAAAATGCTCTTAGCCCAAAATATCAATTTTTGAATCTGCCCTACTGTAAGCAACCTGTCTTCTGGCTAAAAGTCATCTCTGTCTAAGGAATGCTCTCACATCTGTGGAGTAGAATTTGGGAGGGCTTGAGGCTCTTGCTTCTGAAAAGTCTAATGCTCATTTTCCAGTTTTGCTTTTGTGGCTTTGTCACTTTTGAAATCCACTGGATTAACATCAGAAGCACTGAGGCTCCTGAGCACTTCATTGTGCAAGCACCTTGTAACTCTCCTAACTGGGGGGTCATCTGAAGGTGGGAGATTGTGTGTGGAGGGAGCTGTATTTTGTGTTTCCCAGCCACGTGTTTTGTGTCTGTGCCCTAAAACGTTGTGTGTTTAAGAAGAGGGAGTTAAGCTATTTTGCACAACTTTGTGGATCTGTGCGGGGTGTGTTTTATGTTATTCCCTCAAGTACCTGGATGTGGAAACAATTTTTTTACTGAAACTTTTTTACCATTTGAGGAGCGCTCTTTACCATTTGAGAGTCCAATACAATGATTTAGGATACTTTGCCAGAGTTCATTAATGATTTAGTGGATACTGCTTAAGGTGTAGTTACACAGTATTTGGAACAAATATGAATTGGCATCAGCTCCTGGTTCTGCATTTCTGTCATTGGCACTTGTCTGATCTGGCACTTCCTAAGCTGGCTTGGAGACCTCAAATAGGTCTTAGGTCTCAAATAGGTGATAGGAAATAGTTCACTTTTTCTGGATTAGTTTGGTTCCTTGAACAATCCATTCTGTTGTAATGTGCAAGAAGAGAGAATGCTGGGGAAAATACAGGGTTTGCAGCAGTGTAGAGCTACAGGCATAAAACTTACTGAACTCCTAGAGTTCTCCAAAAAGTGACAAAGTAGTCCTTTTGAGCAATTTTGTGCTTATGACACTTTTAAGTAATTGAAAAGCACTATTTAGTGTTTGGAAGAGGCAAGCCATAATGAAATGTTGTCATATGTCCATTCTTCCATCAGTGGCCTTAAAGTCAAGGTCTGCAGTAGGTCTCCTATATCACTCAGCTCTTCAGAGTGCTGTTACCAGTTTAAAATCTTCAGTGTCACTGTAAGGCTTGTATTTCCCTCCTGCCCCAGACAAAACTGGCTGTTATTCAGAACTTTCCCTGCAATAGTTCCTTCTACCGGTGTACTCTCATGACAACTTCTGTAAGATACAGTGGTCTGTATTAGATTAAATATGTAGACCCTGATCCATGAAGAATTTTGGGCATTTGCATCCTGTTCAAAACAATGGGTAGATGCTGTTGTGGATCCACAAATTTGTATTGTTAGTTATTTGCTACTCTTATATTTTAAGCTGAATTTCTGGTTAATTTTATTTCAGAGGATCTGAAATACTTTTGCAATTGAAGATTATTACTTTTGTTTTAAATTCTTGAACATTTTTACATCTAAGGAAGAGGAATAAAGAGCTTATAAATTACTCTTGCTGCACATGGTGGGTTTAAATCTTGTCAAACACTCAAGGAGTCATCTGTGTAGGTGAATAAAATTAAGACATAGCACAGGGATGCTAGCAGGCATGCAAAAGCTGTTCCTTCTGTTACTGAATTTAGGGACTTGAATGGCACGTAATAGGCTGATGACTTTTTAAGTGCTTGTCAGTGTTGGTGAAGGAAATTGAGAAAAAAAATTAATCTGATTCTTTGTTAGCATGAATTTTGAATATGGTGTTTAGAGAGTTTACTGAAAGGTCTTTGCATGTCCACGCACAGCTTTAGTTCAAACACTTCTATTTAGGAAAAGTTGTATTCATGGAAAAAAGTCATGTACAAATCTGTTGTACACCATCTGGAGTAGCTAACTACTTCCTTTGTTTCTTTCTAGGAAATACCAAAATAAAGCAGATGTTGTGTCCTGTACTGTTATCTCAAGGTTTTGCAAGTCATTCTGTTACATGCTTCTTGGCAGCAGGAATGTAAACTAATTCTTTCAGCACTGAACTAGAACCTTGACAAGGTTAAAATTACAGGTAAGAACGAATTCTGCCACTTGGAAATTTATTGGAATATGTAATTGCTTTTACTTTAACTGTGTTTTTAATTTGCAATTTATGACCATGGATTTAATGGAAATTTCTGAACAGATTGGATAAGTTATGTTTTTCCTTCTTTAAATGTATTTGAATTTTGCTTACTGTTATTTTTTTAATAGAGAGGAAATATAATTTCAAGTGTAGCTTCTTTCTGTTACAATACAAAGGGGGGCAGGGAAATGTATTTTTTTGCCACCTAAAATGTCTGCTGACCCAGATTTTGGAAAAGTTATGTTCTGACACTGAAGACTGTGCAGTGTCAGTAAAAGTTATGAAGTGTTTTGCCCACTGTGTGTTGAGATCAGTTTACTGTCTGCATGTGGCTTTTTTCACTACAAGGTCTGTATTTCCTTAAATGCACTAACAGCAGCAGTACTACTTAAATTACCTGTTTTAACCAGTTACAGAAAATCTCTCAATTTCTCTTGCAAGGTTCCCTGTAGCTTCAGCTTTTGAATCACCTTTTCAAGGGTAAAGGTTGATGTCTTTTTTTCCAGGTCAGGGAAAATATTTTGGCTGCTGGTTTTCTGTCATTAACTTTATCTGATGATGATGGAGAACTCTTGTCACACTCTGTCACCTTCTTCTGAACTTGTGTATAGGGAGCTAAGAGTCAATGTTCTTTGAATTCTTTTTTAAAAGGGATAAATACAATGCTATAAAACCATAGTAATGGAAAAAAATCCCACATCACCACAAATTCCTGTCATAGAGATTGCATATTTTGGCTTGTATGTTTCTGAAGGGTTTAGTTCCGTTTTTTGAACTGGAACTATGTGTTTTGATGTCTTTGAAATATCTTTATTGCATGTGTCAAATCTTCAGAATTATGACCAAGTTAAGGTTTTTCAGTCTTGATTTCATATGTTGGTGTCTTTGACAGGAAGAGTTGCTTGCCACTTTTGAATAGTGGCAGGCTGGAGTCTGGACTGTTGGTCTGAAGCAGTTCAATCTGTCTTACTCTGATACTCAGTAATGCATAGGTTGTAAGTCAGTGGCAGGTTTGTGCCAAGGAGATGGTGTTGACTGTTCTGCTGCTAAAATGAAAGAAGGGACAAATGTGGTTTTTGAGGTTTTTTGTTATTGTTGTGTTGATTGAAGGTACTTATTTTGCATTGATGTAACATGTTGAAAAAAAGCACAACCCTTCTTATACTGTGCAAGTCAGACATAATTTGAGTGGACCTTTAGCACTCATCTAGCCCAGCCCTTGTCTGGCTTCCTCAGATTTCTGTGTGAATCAAGAAATTACCCTTCAATTATGTAAATAAAAGGTTTATTGGTTTACTGTGGTTTTGCAGACCTGCTGCAGAATAATAATTCTGGTGTTTCAGACCTATTTAGAAATAATTCAGCGATGATATGAATAGGTGATTTATTGCTGCCCTATTCTCACAAAACTGTGTCCGAAGCTTTTTGTAAACAGACTTTGAAAAAGGTAAGAGAAGTTGTCTTAAATGTCTAAATTCGGAGCAAGGAAGAGCTCACTCCTAGTGACATACTGTGTCATGCCAATGAGTAAAATTCTTCAGTTTTAATACCAGTACAGTAGTGGACAAACTTTGGTTCTTTTCCTTCAAAACCTGAGGTGCTATTTCTGCAGTAAAAACCTGGCTGCTGTTTGTTTGATTAATGATTGAAAAGGAACAAACAAAATCTAACTCAACATACTTGGTCTTTTGTTGAATTAAGAAAATGAAAACAGCAGTTCTGCCCAGAAATAATTATAAATTTCGTTTGCAAAGGATCACTTTTATGATAAGTTAATGTTTTGTAGTGCGACATGTGTATCTGTTTTGACCATCCCAGTAAAGAAGTGAGAATGTGCTTATTGGCTGTAGGAAATATGAGCAGATACAGACAAGGAATTTTAGCAAATGTCATACGATATAAGTCTTGTCATAGTGTGATCAGTAGGGCTAGGCAGCAATACAGTGCAGACTTCCAGGTAGTATAATAAAGCCACACTGAGTTGCAGGGTTTGAGTTAAGGACAAATTGTGACTTCAAGGATAATAAGCCTGGACAGGTAATATCTGAATTAACTAGGTAGGCACACTTCACTGAAGTGTCCGTGCACCAAATTTCTGTTCCAAGAACATGGTGCAAGAGCATGAATGCTGACTTATGCAGAGCTATCTTTACTCTTAAAGACTTGAGCTTTCATTCTGTTCCCGGACAGGTGCTGGCAGCAGTAGTCTGCTTTGCGCTGCCTGGGCCCAGTGGTTTTGGATTTGGTGAACCAGCCTGGGTATTTGCTTATGTTATGTTCTACTTTTTGTATGGTTACTCTGTAACTCCGATAAACTCTTTGCAGGTAACAACCAGGATTAAATTTCCCGGTCTTCATAGTGTTCAGGGGAGGTCTTGGTAAAGAAAAGCTGAATTTGTTACCTGAAAACCTGAGATAAATGACATTCATTAAGCCATTGACTACAGTAGTCTTATTCTTACTGAGAATGACACTGCATGCTTCTTCAGTTAAGTCCCTAGCAGTGGTGCCAGTTGAAGCTAAGGGCTGCTGATAATCAGAAGTCACACTGGCAAGCATAGAATTCTATGTAGCTAAATAGGAAAACACTGCATGTTTTTTTAAGTTTTCTTTTGGCCACAGAACTGTGTGAAACTGACTTCTGTGACTTGAATAATACGGAAACTGCATTAAAGAGATTCTGTGTCTAAAAAATACATCAGCCTGAGCACTGATGACTTTGTACTAAGTGCTGAGGTTAGAAAGCTAGATTCAGAGTCCACTTTGAAGTTTTTTGTGAAGTTCATCTTAAGTATCTGAGGTATGATCTCTATCAAGCTGCATTCCAGAAAAATAAGCCTCAGCATAAAATGTGCAATTTGTCCATGGGAGACAGATGGTTGCTGCATAAGCTGAGCTGGAAGATCTGTAGTTAAGTAGCATCATCCATGTGCAAGAAAGCAGACTGTAAAATTAACCTCTGAAAGGACCACAAGTTTATGTTTTTCTGGTGTTAACAACATAGCTAGAAAGGTTTTAGCCCTTAACCTAGCTCCTGGTGCTCCTTTCTATTTTTTTGTCTTTTCTGTTCAAGGTTACAGTCCCCTTGAATCTGCTGTCTAAGCTGCTGGCTTCCAAACCCACTGCAGTCAAAGTCACAAAGTTTCAAAATACTAAAGCTAACTTTGCACTTCTTCAGTGGAACAGTTCAAAGAGTAAGGGCAAAAACATCTCAGCCAGCAGTTCTGAAAGAAAAGAAATTGCTGGCACAATGTAGTGGTGAGTAGCTGTGGCAGGGCAGAAGCGTTAATGTTTTCAGGTAGTGATACTGACATTGAAAATAGATGTGGATCTACAGCATTAAATTATGCCTGTGATTGTTTTGTTCTTTCTCAAATCTTCATCTCCTTTGTAACTTGCTGGTTTAAAAGTAATGTGGTGGGGAAAGGTTGTGTTTTGTTTATCTTTGTTATTGGTTCTTTTCCCCCAACTGTTGTAACTATAGAGATGCTGAAATTAATTTGAAAATTATAGCTGTAGCTCCTAGGCATATATGCTACCTGGTGATGGTGATGACTTGCAAATTTTTTTTTAATTCCTGGTTTTGAAGCCTATTTGGCTTCTTTCACAACATCCTGGCAGGAAAAGTTTTTGGTAGTAGGCTCTATATTGAAGTTTTACGTTGGTACTTAATTTCTTTCTGTCAATATCTTTGGTCAGCTGACATCCTTCCTAAAGGCAACACCCATGGCCACAGATCACCTCAAACCAAAACAAAATCCTCCACACAAATAAATCCCAGGAATGGTAATTACTCTTCTTCTGTGTAGTTCATTTTTAAGTGAAAATAAAACATTCATATCTTATTCTTGGATTGCAATAATTTGTTTGATTCTGCGAGTATTTGTGGCTGTGTAGTTAGAGTAGCTGTTAAAGCCAAGCTTCAAGTAGAGCTCTTGCTCAAAGCTTCAATAACTATTGGCCTAAGGTAAATTCATGTAGTGCCAGCATTTTTGAGGTCAGTAAGTTAAAAGGAAGACCAAGTTTTCTGGTATCAAAATCCAAAACTGTCTGCACTGTGTGTAGACACATGTAGTGCATAAAGTCTGTATGTGTACATAATAGACACTAGAGAGAGACTGCAAGATGGAGACAGAGGAGCTTTCTACCGAGACTAAAGTTTGATTTTTATTTTTTTTGGTTTTTACTTAAACCAGAGAAATTACTTCTTCCTTCACTTTCCATTAGTTTTGAAATTGTTTGTCATAGATACTTTGATTATTTATCATTTACATCTTTAATATCTAGTGCAGCATTTTTTCTGTTGAAATGTCATTCTTTTTTTATAGCAGGAGCACATGTGCTTTGTAACAGGAAACTCTGGCGCTGTTTCTTTTCCACAGCACTGACTTATTAGAAATGACTAGCCTGTTGAGTGAATCCTTCTGAGGAAGAAACATTTTACAGTACACTTTTATGATCTAAGCCCAAAAGATTTATGTTGGACCATTCTCATATTATGAAAAGATATCTTATTGCCTTTGGGACTGTTGGCCATCAAGGTATTAGTTTAGTTCTGATGTTCTCTTTGAAACTGACATGTGATGTGAAAATTACTTTATAGTATCTACAAAAACTTTTATTATGGCTTTTAGACATTGATAATGTAATTATGTGTTGGTTGCTGTCATGGTTTAACCCTAGCCAGCAACTAAGCACCACACAACTGCTTGCTCACTCCCCCTCCTCCCTCCTCAGTGGGATGGGAAAGAGAATCATAAAAATGAGAAAATTAATGGGTTGAGACACAGACTTTTAAATGGGACAGGGAAGGAAGAAAAATAATTAAAATATGCAAAACAAGTGATGCACAATGCAATTGCTCACTGCTTGCCAACTAATGTGAGCCAGTTCCTGAGCAGTAGCCCCTGGCCAGCTTTCTTCCCAGTTTTTACATTGAGCATGATGTCATATGTTTGGGTGTATCTTTTTGGCCAGTTTGGGCCAGCTGTCATGGCTGTGTCTCCTCCCAACTTCTTGTGCCACTCCAGCATTCTCCATTGGCAGGATATGAGAAGCAGAAAAGTCCTTGACTTAGTATAAACACTGCATAACACACTGATGTTTTCAGTTGTTGCTATCAACATTATTCTCAGTCTGTATCCCAACCACGGCTCTATACCAGCTATTAGGAAGAAAATTAATTAACTCTATCCCACCTGAAAGCAGGACTATATCCAACCCTTATTCTATACCATTTGCATCCTACCCAGGTTCCACACTTTCCCACGTAATCCCTATGACTTTTCCTGTATTTTGATAGATATACACAGAGATACTCCAATAGTATATGAGCCATCCCTCCAAAATTTCTGTTGAATTTATTTAGTCCATGACTTTGGGCTTCATCTGTCATAGTAGTCCTTCAGGGCAGGAGAGTGTGTGTGTAGTGCTGGACTGTTTTGTGCTGAAGCAGCACTACTTCCATCACTGCTGCGCTCATCTGGTTCTGTCATCAAAATTTATTCATCATTAATCTGGGTAATTCTATTACAATACCCTTGACATGGAATTTAACAGCCATAGTAGTGATTACCTACAATATTTTATAGCAAATAACATTATACAGTTCAAATCATTCTCTGTTCTTACCCAGAATCAAATCCCTTTGAGTTTCACGTTGGGCTTTCCCATCCTTCTGCATTATGCACCAAGTGCACCCAGGCCCTTGAACAAATACAGTCTTGTGGATGATCACTGGATCTCCTGTTCAGGTCACTTGATGTTTCTTTGTTTTATGACAAAACCAGTTTTCAGAAAGATTTGAACTATTTTTTCTCTCTCTCAAAAACTTATGTTACTGTATTGCCCCACACAGTACTGTCATCCACGTATTAGGTATTCTAGAACTTTGCCTTGTTTAGATCAGTCCATGGGTAATAGTAGGTCTGTGTTTCCACCCCTGGAGTAGTCACTTCCAGGTGTACCAAATGGGTCTGTACTCAGTTGCCAGTGGCTTGAGAAAACTGGATTAGCAGTATCAACTGTGGCATACTGCTTGGCTGCCTCTGACTCCAGCTTGTATTGAAGGTCCAGCAGGTCTGGCATAGCTGGACTCAGAGGTGGCATGGCTTCATTCAGGCCATGACAGACTGCTGTTAGTCTGTGCTGGCCATGTGGCACTGCTGGAGAGTGAGTGCATTTTGCTGGTCACTCCTTCGCTCTCCATTTGACAAATCAACTTATGGATGGCATCAGGGTGTCTTGGTTGGTGTGATATTGCTGCCAGTGCACTGTTGTGATGGCACCTGTTGTTCTTTGACCCTTAGCAAACCCACACCAGAAGTGTCCTCCAGGAGATGGGGCAAGGTAGACAGCTGTTTAATTTCTACTGTCTTAAAGGCAGCTATTCCAAAAGCCCAGTAAGGGCTTCTGGATCCTTGAAGTTCGCCCTCCTGAGATAGTTTAGGCAAAGGATGCGCTGGAGTCACAGGGCCAGGCACAAGGAGGTGCTTTTGCCACTTGTTCCCAGTCAGGCTCACTTTGGCCTCCAGCAGAGTTAGCTGTTGGGATTGCCCTGTCACTCCAGAAGCACAAATGGTGCCTGCCCCTGTGCAGCAGTGTTTGCTGGAGACTTCAACTCCTGTAGGTCTGCTGTTCCAAGTCATCCAATCCACACAGTCCAGTAAACCCAGCTGTTTCTTGCCTCCATCTGGCTGGAGACAGGTCACCTCTAGTTCTGGTTGTAGTATTCACTGTTCACTTGTAAATGTAAATCAGAAGCCCCTTGAAGATCAGGAGTAAGAGCAGCCCTTCTAATCTGTGTGGGGAACTGCCCACTAGAGACTGGGGCAGCAATGTCCTGCAGGAACCCTGTCTTGTGATTGTTTTTCCTTGCAACACCCCTACTCATGCCTCTAGGGTCAAGGCAGATTTTCCATCCCACTTTGTGTCCTCATGTTACCCACACAAGTAAAACCACAGGGTGGCCTGTGCTGTATGTGATTACTCCTAATAGTTGGAACACTGGTCCATACAGGTGGGGAATAGGATGCATCTGCCTTCCTTGTCCACAGCCAAGGTATAGGCCTATAGCAAGGAAGAAGCATTTTCTTTGCATTGTTGGCTGATTTGTCCCCCACTTGTCCTTCTCCATCTTTTCAGGTCATTACTACCAATAAGTTGGCATGTGACAGTGGTGCATCCCATGCAAACTTCCACCACATGGGTCATGTGCACTTGGCTTTGTCTGGGTCTTTGGATGACTGCTTGTTGTCCAGATCATCATAAATTTCCTCCAGCATGGCTTATTGCCTCAAATACCAGATGCCTCTACCCATGATGGTGCACTTGGCTGGGTGGCATAGCATCTTCCTTGAAAGAATACTTATCCTTCATACCTGACAGGAGCCACTTACAGGCTATAGGTGCTGTAGGTGCTGTTTTTCAGTTGCTTTCTTAATGCCCTCTTCTGTAGAATGGGGTCCCAGCTGCTTGGCTTCTCTACCCTCTAATTCCAGGCTACTGGCGCTGTTACGTTCCAGCATTGGAGCAGACAGGTGATGATGGCTGATATCTTTTTGCGTATGTCGCAGCTCGCTCGAGGATAGGGATCACATGGTTGACTGTCTCTTTTATGTGTTCTGCCTCCTGTCTTGATGGCCTTGCTACTTCATGCCTCACTAAATGAGCTCACCTTCGTATATCTCTCTCCTTGTGTATAACAGGGGCTGATACAGGCACAAGCTGGTGCTTTGGTTCAGCCACAGTGCTTGTCACTGGGGTTGGAGCAGCCCCTGTGCCCATCATTTTGCCATCACATCCAGAGGCCTTTTTTTGCCCTCAAAGGTACTGTATAGTATTGAACATGGCTCAGTAGGCCTGGGCCAGGCCACAGCATATTGCTGTGTTTTTTAACTCTGGAATTGCCAGGGTAACAGTTCAGTTTTTCCAAATATTTAGCTAGTTTTCCAAATCTTTAGCTAGTTTTTCCAGATTTTGCATTTTTTCAGGGCTGAAGTTCCAAAGCACTGGAGGTACCCACTCTCCTAGGCACTTGCCCAGACTATCCCACACACCCTGCCAGTTAGCACTATCCAGCCTCGGGGCAGACCCCTGGGTGCCATTCTGAAACAGTTGTTTACCCTTAAATAAGAACATATTCAGAAGGCAGAGCAATAGGAATGCTGGTTTGAGCATCCCAAGGATAATAAAAATTCCCAAGTGCTGTTTTAATTAGCTGGGAGAAGAAGGGGGAGGTCAAGGGAGGTACCAGTCTCCCCCATGGACTGGGTCTCTGAGAAGAGGTGAGAGTTGCAATTATTAGTAGTTTCCTATAGATGGCTCCCCAAGTATGGAGATGTCAGCAGTGCTGAGTATAAAATACCAGATCAGTTTGACAGCTGGCAATTCTGTCATATTATGAGCCAGTGTTACAGAATACACCAACATAACCTTAGCCCAGTTCCCATGGGTAACAAACAGCACCAGGGGCAATATATACAAGTGAAGTATTACATGACACAACTTCATGAACAAACACACCAACTTTGAGGGCAAATGCATCACCACTGTGACCAGCAACTAAACTAGTATAATGACTACTTATAACAAATTTCTTCTGATGTGTACTAGTCAAATTTGTCATCATCTCAACCTGTCATGCCCTGTGTTGGGCACCAAAAATGACTGTTGTGGTTTAACCCCATCCTGCAACTATGTACCACACAGCTGCTCACTCACTATTTGACCCAGTCAGATGGAGGAGCGAATCAGAAGAATAAAAGTGAGAAGACGTGTGGGTTGAGATTAAGACAGCTTAATGGGACAGAAAGGGAAGAAAATAATAATGATAAAAGAACTAAAATATGCAAAACAAGTGAGGCACAATGCAGTTGCTCATCACTCACTGACCAATGCCCAGCCGGCTCCTGAGCAGTAGCCCTGGCCAGCCTTCCTCCCAGTTTATATATTAAACATGATGTCATATAGTATGGAATATCCCTTGGCCTGGTTTGGGCCAGCTGTCCTGGCTGTGTCCCTCACAACTTCTTGTGCCCCTCCTCTCCTGCCTTCTCGCTGCCAGGGTATGAGAGCTGTCAAGTCCTTGACTTACTATAACTAACAGTACTTAGCAACAACTAGAAACCTCTGTGTGTTTTCAACATTATTCTCATACTGTATCCAAACCACATCTCTATACCAGCTACCAGGAAGACAATTAACCCTATACCAGCTCAAGTCAGGATAACTCTGGCCTTCATGACAGCCATCAAGTAAATATTTCTACCTGTTAAATATAAATCTAAATGAAAAGGAGCATGCTTTTCACTTAAAGTACCTGGCTATATCCCCCTTTATGATATAGTAGAAAATCATTAGTATCTATACCTGAGCAAGAACCATTTCTCAATTTTTAAGTAGATCTTTGGAGAAGGTAATCAAGACTGGTTGTTTGTCTTTTAAATGTAAACACAAGCTTATGCATGGACCTGGTTCTAAAGCTCTTTGCTATATGGCTGATCTAATACCAAAGAGTGTTCACTGTGTAGCTGGGGCAGAAAGGATATTGACCATGAGTTTTTCTTGCATGTCAGAGGACATGACTTTTGCCTTCATAGCACTGTACCTCAAAAGGCTAGATGTCTTTAGTTTCCTGAGCCTGAATTGTTGCCTATGTTGCCTGTATATGGGATAAGGACCTCGTGTAGGATTTGTCTCGGGTAGAAAGTGTTAGAGAAAAATATAGGTTGGAACTTCAGAGAAGGAAGCCTTGGGTTAGATTTTTGCTCTGGGAAGGGGATGTTAGCTTTTGTTAGACACTTGTTGCCCTGACCTCTCTTGGAAATGACTCAGCTATTGATGTAAGACTAGAGATGAACAGTGTGCACTAGAGAGGTAGTTGGAGCCTCAGTTTTAGCAGTGTATTGCTCAGATTCAGCTTCTTCATTGCCAGAGAGGGGCAAAGGCCAGTAATTTCTTCAGTTTCTCCTCTGTAAAGGCATTCAAAAAGCCTTTGAGCCTTGGCAATTATTGATTCTTGTCAGACAATACATTTAAAAAAAAAAATTATTATTGTTTTATACTTTCCCAGAGTTGGAAAGACTACGAAGAGAAGAGAGTCCTAGGGGTTCATTCTTGATCTGAATGATATATAGTGTTTAAAGGACAAGTCTGTGGAGCATGGACGAGAACTAAGTCCGCCTCAATTTCCAGGAAAATTTTTGGGAATTACACTAGACATGGTCTTTCTGGTTTTGAAAGTTTCAACTAATAATTTTATGTGGGGTAAACATTTTTACCACAAGGAAATTAATATATTTTCTCAAACCAATCTGTTATGCAATTAAATTTCATTTGAAAATGGGATCTTTGGAAAGTAAATCTCAAGACTGAAGGATACTGAATTTTTGAGTTTATGCCAGTTGAAGCCATGACAGAATTAGTGGTTTGCATGTGGGTGCTTCATCTCTTCCTGTGCTGACTGTTTTATCTTGAGACTGAATCTTGCTCTACAAAGATGTTTGGGGCTAAATGCCCTAACTCCCTCAAGAAATGTTGAAACGTTTTGACTGAGAGGAAGTATGATGAGGTCTTTCTTAAAAACGTGGGTAGTGGAAGGGTATTCGTGCTTAAAATACATGATACGGAGTGGTCACTTCGCCCAAGGCTAGGCCTTACGAGTAGATAGATCTTGGTAGGCTGGACAGATGGTCTGTTGGTAACCTCAGGAGGTATAATAAAGTTATGTACCTGGAACAAAGTAACTTTGTCCCACTGTACAGCCCAGGTGATGACTGTGTCAGGAATGAGCTTTGCAGGAAAGAACTGTGGGGTCCTGATGGAGAACCAGGACAAGTGAGGTGAACATTAGGCAGCACTGTGCCTGTAGTGAGCAAAGTTTGACACATACTAGAAGAGGTGTATCCAGCATTTTGGGAGAAGTGATGCTTTTCCTCTGTTTGGAACTTGTAAGGCTGCATCTGGAATAGAGTGTGGACTCCTCACCTCCCAGTACAAGAAAGGCACAGACATGCAGGAGCAAGCTGAGCTGAGAACCACTCTGAGAGGCCATGGCATGTGATGTGTGAGGAGAGGTGAGATATGAGTTTCTTCAGTGTGGAGGAGAAAAGGCCAAGCTGTCTTCCAGCACTGTCATGGAAGGAATAGAGAAGGAGAGTTGTGCTCTTCCTGGAGGTGTGTGATGAAAGCCTAAGAGGCAGAGGACACAAGTTGATTCCTAGACTTACTGATTGCAAGTCAATCTCTGCATCCTTTATTTGCAATATTAAATGGGATGTTTAGAATATTAAGAGCATAATCTCGAATAATGTGATTTTCTTATGAGTTGTAAAAAAGTGAAGCTACTTATGAAGTAGGTGAAACTAAGGTGTGACACACATCTTTGGTGTTTTAAGTGTGTTTTAGTTTACATACTAACAATGCAATGCTTGGCTCACAGGCCTTTGCAATTACATAGGTTTTGATCTTTTTCCTCACTCAGTCACATAATTTCTTCCACATTTTTGATTTTAAGAGCATAAGGGCATACTTAACACATTTAAAGGAATCTCATAGGAGATCTGAAGTATTGGAGGATATCTGTCATTTTGGCAGCATTTCAGTCCTGTATGACAATTTTACTGGTATGAATGTTTTATGTGCTCTTAAAATAGTTTTATATTGTGTGTAATTTGTGAATTAGGGATCATTAGCTATTAGAATCCTTTCACTAGTCTCCTTTACTGATGTTAGTTGCACTATTAAACTATATGGAACTTGTTCAGCTCTTAGCTGAAAACATAATTTGCTGAGAATTCTGGTTTGTGGTGGTATGTTGCACTGCCTTGCTTGGCTTTTGTGATATGCTCTGACACATATTAATTTTGTTTGTTTTCAAAGCAAAGTCAGATGTTTTGAGAGAAAGAGTTGTGAAAAGTTTTGACCACGTATCTCAGTGATGGATATACTTTGTGTGTCCTTTCTACCAATTAAACAGTGTTGCAAATAACTGCTGAGCCAGATCTTGGGGACTGTAATAGTGGAGATTTTCCAGCACTGCATGGAGATAATTTTAGCAGAGGGGTAGTGTGAAGTTTGGTTTATCTATATGTAGCCATGTGTATGCTTAATATATCTTTAGATGAGGGAAAGGCAGAAGATTAATTGATCTCTTCCTGGCCTAGTAACAAATTCTTAAACTAGAACTAGATCATGACTCTGTAGACTTGTTGGGTATTACTGTGTCAGGGACCAATGACTGCTCAGGATCAGTCATGGCAGAATTCTCACCAATTCTTTTTGGATGAAATTTGCTGTGATTTTCACATCTAAGGATTTCATAGGGTGATGACTTTTAGCATGGTCAGAAGTTGTGGTATCTGAATTTCTGAGATCTGTGGATTAAAGGATGTATTCTCCGCTGACTTTGTAAAGGGCAAGGTAGTTTTTCAGGTCTAGGTGTCAGGTGTCCTGTACTAGACTCAGGTGTCCTACCTGACACTTGAGTCTGGTACAGGAGAGTAAATCAGAAGTCCTATAAAGAAAGCTTCAATGTAGATTATTCATATTTTACCTGTGAGCTTGCTCTCTGGAGGTGGTCTCCAAATACTGAAGAACTTCTAACTTTCTGTGGATTATTTACTTCCCTTAGATAGCTCATATCTCTTGTAATTGAATAAATTTTAATTTTAACATCAAGATCCTTGAACTTAAAATCTTATGTAAGCACATGAAAGTCTTTTAGGGATGGCTGAGAGTTGAGGTTGTTCAGCCTGGAGAAGCCTGGGGAGATTTTATGGAGGCCTTTAAGTACCTAAAGATGATATACAAGAAGGCTGAAGAGGGACTATTGGCGAAGTGCAGTGAGAGGACAAAGATAATGGCTTTAAACTGAAAGCAGGTAGGTTTGTATTAGAGGTTTGGATTAGAAAGAAGTTCTTTGCTGTCAGGGTGGTGAGGCACTGGAAGAGGTTTCCCAGAGAAATTGTGAATGTCTCATCCCTGGAAGTGTTCAAGGCCAGGTTGGATGGGGCTTTGTGCAGTACTTTTTGGAAAGTGACCCTGCCCATGGCAGGGGGGCTTGGAAGAAGATGATCTTTAAAGTTTTTTCTAGTTCAAACCATTCTGTGATTCTATAGTAAATATTGAAAGGCTGTTTTATGAAGGACTGAGTATAACTTGTTAAGAAATTCCTGTGAGAGGTTTTCTTGTATTTAAGTGGGAATTGCTGCCTTGTTTCCTTTGGCAGATGGTCTGTTCCCATATTGTCACTTTTGCCATGCCTTACAAGAATACAGAAGTAGTATGGTACATGAAAAGCTAGCAAGACCAGTCAGATCTTATTTATGAACATGAGTTGGTTTTCTTCACGGCACAGTAAAACTCGGAAGAGAGTAGGAGTGATACAGTTGTTATTTTTCCATTATAAATTAGTTTCTGCAGAGGATGACAAAATCAGCAGGGCTGAAAAGGTATGTGAACTACTCTGCCTTCATATGGAGATTGTTTAATTTTCATGAAGTACCTCTTTAAAAAAGACAGCAACCCAGGAAAAAACCAACTAAAATGCAAACAGATATTGGTAAATTCACACTTCATTAATGTCATATATTTTTTTTCCTCCTATATAGTTGTTGACTATTGCACATGTGCATGCTTTATCACTTGTTTTATAAAGAAGACACACAGGAAGTGGACAACAAAGCTTGTATGGATTGGTGGTTTTATAAATAAGACTTTTTTTTTCTGTTTTCCAGATTCAATATTGCATAAACATGGGTGCATTTTTGGATAAACCAAAAACTGAAAAACATAATGCTCATGGTGCAGGGAATGGCTTGCGTTATGGCCTCAGCAGTATGCAGGGATGGAGAGTGGAAATGGAAGATGCTCACACAGCTGTTGTAGGTATTCCCCATGGCTTAGAGGACTGGTCCTTTTTTGCTGTCTATGATGGTCATGCAGGATCTCGTGTTGCAAATTACTGCTCCACGCACTTATTAGAACACATCACTAACAATGAAGACTTTAGGGCGACAGAAAAACCTGGATCTGCTCTTGAACCTTCAGTGGAAAATGTCAAGAGTGGGATCAGAACTGGCTTTTTGAAAATTGATGAGTATATGCGCAATTTCTCAGACCTCAGAAATGGCATGGACAGAAGTGGCTCAACAGCAGTGGGAGTTATGATTTCACCTGAGCATGTATACTTTATCAACTGTGGTGATTCACGTGCTGTTCTCTATAGGAATGGACAAGTCTGTTTTTCAACACAGGATCACAAACCTTGCAACCCGAGGGAGAAAGAGCGAATCCAGAATGCAGGAGGCAGTGTAATGATTCAGCGTGTTAATGGTTCATTGGCAGTTTCTCGAGCTCTGGGGGACTATGACTACAAATGTGTTGACGGTAAAGGCCCTACAGAACAACTTGTTTCTCCAGAGCCTGAGGTGTGTGAAATTTTAAGGGCAGAAGAAGATGAGTTTATCATCCTGGCTTGTGATGGAATCTGGGATGTAATGAGCAACGAAGAGCTCTGTGAATTTGTAAAGTCTAGACTTGAAGTATCAGATGACCTGGAAAAAGTGTGCAATTGGGTAGTGGACACTTGTTTACATAAGGTATGTAACTTTCCTCCAAGCAGGTGCTCTAAAATTATCTTCTGGTTAGATGGGTACAGTGTTAACAGCAGTTCCTGACCTACTGTTCCCCTTCTCTGTCTTCCTTGCCTTAAAGTTCTGTAGCCATTTGACTATATATCCTTGTTGAAGAATATACAGCCTCAGTCTTTATGCTTGGAGAGGTGATAGCAATTGCAAAAATAAGGGTTGTTTTATTTTCTGAAGTAGTGCTTGCATATGGTTCCAACTGTAAACTTTGATTCTAAATACAAAATTTATAAAATTATTCAATTCTGAGGAAGGTACTTGGTGGGGTGTTTTGTTCTTTGAAGTTGGGTAGTGTTTGTATCTTTTGCATCACACCAGCATTGGCACCATCTCCTCTTCACAGTATCTCAAGGTTTGTCTGTCGCCTGAAGTGGTGCCCTCAGCTCATTGTGGCTTAGGTGGAGTAACACTACTCTTGCATCTGAGCTTGCTTGTGCTCCTCAGATTTAGTTTGTTTGGAGTGACTACCATTCAGTCTATATATGTTAAATAGGTACTTCATTTCCAGCATTCCCTGAAAAGTGCAGCTCCTACTGGTGCAGAGTTCCTTTGTTAGGCCACAGACTAAATGTGCAATGTTGAGGAAAAATTGAAATTCACAATTGTAACTCTGAAGGGTAAGTTGTGGGGTTTTTCCCAGAAATAGGGTTGTGTTCCAGTATATACCATACAGTGTATGGTTGCTTTAAATGTTGTGGCTTTTCTGACCAAGCTTGACCAACTTTGTTAAAGGATGGTCACTCTGGGATACTTCTAGTAAAACTAAGTACTGGCCAAGTGTTTATTTTCCAGAGTCAGATCCTGGATATCTGTAACCATATTAGAATGTTGTCTTCTGTCTTCAGGCTGTGAATTGTACCACATAACACTAAGTGATAGGTGTCCTCATATGCTTGGTACAAAAAAGAATGCAGACTAGCTCCTGAGTAGTATTTCTAAAGGAATTAATTCTGGTGTCAAATCTTAATAAATTGTTTCAAGGAGAAGGATTTGTTGTGATAGATGATTAGAATTATCTGGTAGCTTGGGTTTACACAGCAACACTATGCAATGACTAATGGCACTTAATATTCTACCAAAAAAAAAAAAAAAAAGTTAAGATTTGATTTTCAAACCAGTAATTTAAATTATGGTTCTGATGGATCTCCTTGTAAGAGACTTAGAATTGTCTTTTTAAATTTGGCTGTGAATTGTAATTTTGAAAATTAAACATAAGCAGGAAAGTGGTATCAGAGTATGCTAGTAAAGAACTGGCATTGCAATTAGTACCTAAAAAAGCCATTGGGTGATATTTCTGAGCACATGATAGTCTGTAAGGTCAGCTTGGCCATACAAAACAAATTCATGTTCTATACTTGCTTCAAGGTGCTGTGTGACACAGGTGTATTCTGATAAACACACTTGTAATGCATGTAATGGCTTACATGAATGCCCTGCAACTAAAACAAATTAGTTGCTTGAGCTAAGCTATTCTAATAGTTTAGGAGAGTATTCTGCATTTCATTTTGCAACAGGAGTTGTTTTACAGTTTGGCTTAAGGTAACATTACACGACTATCTAGTTTCTGACCTGTTTTATTGATGCTATTTTTAAATGGTTGACATGTAAGTAAGTCCATTAATTATTTAAGCTTAATTACTAAGAACATACAGTCAAAATTAGTAAAATTAATTCTAGTGAGCATTACAGTTGGGATACTTAAAGGTTCTTATTGATCAAAATACAGGGTTTTTTCAGGGTTTTTTTTCCCAGCTCTGTCTGTAGTACTGCATTTGGAAAAAGTACAAATTTGATTAGAGTGGAAAAATGAAGACTAAGACTACAGATACTAACTTCTCTCTTTTTTTTTTTTTTTTGGTCATGCAGGGGAGTCGTGATAACATGAGTATTGTATTAGTTTGTTTTTCAAATGCTCCTAAGGTCTCAGATGAGGCAGTGAAAAAAGATGCTGAGTTGGATAAGTACTTGGAATCACGGGTTGAAGGTAAGAAATCCATTTAGTTCACTAGATAGTTATCACACTATTGTGCTCTTTATCACGATCGAATTGTGATTTGTTCACTATCTTGAGCATGAAAACAAAAGCCGCCAAAGATGTTATGCCAATTTATGTTGGGTTAAATTCAGGCCTGGTTATAACTCTGGACTTTGTATGTCAGAATGTTGTAGGCCATGTGCTTAGTTTATCCTGCAAACATTTTCCTAATGTGAGCTTTTAAGTTTTTACTGCTGTCTTAACAGGTTAAAATGCAGCTATTGGCCTTGCAAAGTGTTGTATCAGCTCAGTAAATTGTGATCTTGCTGATGTCCTGCTTATGAAATATTAAAAGGGATATTTATTCTATTTCTTCCCTTTTTCTGTGCAAGTTTTTGACACAAAGAAAAAGCTGTACTAGGTTTTTGTGCCAATGTCCCAGTAATCTGGATAGCTGACATAGCCAACCTAAATTTGCAAATATTTGTATGAAAGTCTTCAGGTACAAGTATCTCTGAGCACACAGCTGTTGTGTGGTGGTGTCTTTTCCTCTTGTTTGAATGGGATCTAAATTGAAATGGATTGTATTTTTCTAATTTCTGTTGAGATTACAGGGCGCTAGTGGTCACTTCAAATGCTAACTCTAGGCCTGTTTGTTGGAATTTGGCTGACATCCCAGGCTTCCTAGATGACACTAGTTAAGATAAATACCTGTTATCTTCTCTGTCAGAGTAGAGTACATGAGCTGTTAATAGGCTCTGGGAGAGAGCCAGGAGCAGTTGCCTTCACTGGCAGCAGTCAGGTGTGCACAGTGGTTACAGGTTAGTATTCCCAGCTTCCTGGTGGCTTCTCTGTGTTAGCAAGTAGGTGAAAAATATATGAGCTGCAGTGTATTTTATTCCTTTTCTAAGTGACTGTTGAGATAAATAGAAAAGCTGTCAAGTAACTTGTGATCAGAGTGACTGGATTAATTAATCTCTTAACTGATTAATTTCAGCTCTATTACCATATTTAACTAAATAATACACATACCAAAAAAGATAGTCAAGAGTTTGTAGACTGAACTGATGTGGAGTCATTCCAAATATAACTCAAAATGATTCTTTAGCTTAAGTGCTTCAGAGAAATTAGTTGCTCCAAAGCTTGAACTTCTGTTGCTTTGGCTCTTAATTGTTTTTTCCCTGCTTGAGCTCCCTGTGTCATTCTGTGTTCTGCTAATTGGATAGAGTTCAAGGCCTTCAAATGGCAAGAAGTTAGCAAGAAATGAGAGTTAGCATATCTGAGGAAATTCTGACAAGAAGTGGAGAAATTAAATAAAAGAGATGTTAGAAGAACTTGAAATATCTATCTGATTTTTAACAAATTTTTTGCATTAATGAATTCTATGAAATTGTAATTTTGATATAGTGTTCTTAATTAAAAGAAAAAAAGTTGTTGGGCTACAGTTTACTTTACATGTACCTTGAATATTATTAGTTCAGAAATGATAAAAGCTATAGCAAAAGGTTTCAAACCACCAAGCAGCATGAGGAAAATTGTTTAGAAATATGTTGTGATTTTTAAAAATAGTATCGGATTTAAAGGTTTAAGTAGTGAGCAGGAATACTTTTGACTGAAAAACCAAAACAAAAAAAAAACCAAAACATGGGGGCAAGATTATAATCTCAAGTGCTGGAGCAGGGAAAAGTTTTGGAATATGGGAATTTCTTTTTGGTTAGGAAAAGACAAGTGCCTTAATCAGTTTTACATTCACCTTTTGACTAAGTGTAGTGTAGAAAACAGTGCATAAAGGAGTTGTGCCTGAAAGGTTTAAACTGTCTTTAATTCTAAATATGTAAAACCTGGTAGAAATGTTGTGAAATTGATAATACGGATAATATGAATTTGTTTAAAATACTTTTGTAGATGATGGCTATTCCTTTCAAAAAGCAAGTAAAGATGTCTGAATACAAATTAACAAGAAAGATATTTTAAAAATTTTGTTAGAGTTAACAGTTCACAAGTTATGTGCAATTGGTTGATAGCCAATAACAATTTTATTTATACCTGTAGTAAAAACATTCTGCAAAAAAATAACCGTGTCTTTGAACTACCAAGCTGCAAAGATAGGTGGTGTTTGAAATAAAGCTATGAGTTCTCTTGGATACTCTCCTCTTTCACTAAGTGACTAATATAAATCAGAGCAGCGTTAGAACCTAGTATAAAATCCTTTGGGACTTCCTAAAGCAATTTTGGTTTGATCACTGGTGTTTGTTCCTAATCAGTATATACACTGTTTTGTTCCTGTTCCCTTGTGGACCTTAAATTTCAAGCTGACTGTACTACCAATCAAACCTTTTAGGCAACAGATTTTTTTTCACTATTTGAGCATTTTAAGCTCTGGCTCAGGGAGAAAAGCAGTGTTTAAGGCATGCTTTTGTTTGATTTTAAAAACGTAAAAAAGGAAAAATGTGTTGAAAGCTGTTTAATACTTGTGCGTGTATTTGTGTAATGAGTTAGTAGTTCCATAAGATCTTTCCAGAGTTCTTAAAAGAGAATTACTGGTTTTATACCAAAAGAGATTTTTTATTTTAACAGATTTATTAAAAAGCAAACTCAGCAAGTCATAGTTTAGAGCACCAATGCTCTTTTGCTAGTTTGGGTTTTGAGGTTGACAGAATGTGGATAACTGCATTCCAAAGCTGCCACTTCTAGAGTATACTGAAATACTTAATGAGGTTAAGCTTGTGCTTGAGTCATTTATGGCTCTGAGCACAGCCCTGCTTCTGGTTTGAGTCATTTAATGGGTCCATCTCCAAAGTACAGTCATGGAATCACAGAGTGGTTTGGGTTGGAAGGAACTATAAAGATCATCTAGTTCCAGCCCCACCCACTGCCATAGACAGGAGACCTTCCACAGGTGTTTTGGGCAGTAGTGAGGTTATGCTAGGTCACTCTTTTCTTACTGCCCCTTTGCAAATACTCTGTTCTGCTCTCTGTTTTTCAGAGATCCAAAGTATGGTCCCACAAAGAGAAAACTAGGCACAGAAGTCAATTCATTTCTCTATGTTTTTGTTTATTTGAAAGGGTGTATCAGAATTGCCATTAATAACAGAAAAACCACAGAACCCCACAAAATCCAGAATATAATGTTGTAATAAATTAAATTATTTGTTTATCCTATCTTTGGATAGTAGCCAAGATACAGAATGACTGAAGGTTTTTTAGATGATGCTTGAGGGGATTCATTCTTAATTCTTCTGGTTTGTAGCTCAAACAGGTTTTTATCTAGAAAAGTGTCTACAGGAAATGGCACTCCGTTCCTTGCTTTTTCAGAAAAAAATTGTCTCTTAAAAATAAGTGACTCCTGCCTACAACTACAATTTATAGTTAACTTAGTGAACCTTTTTATGCTGTGGTAGTGGTTGAATGAATAGAGGCTGATGACTGGAAGGTGGTAGTGTTACACCTGTGTGAGTGTATACACAGATTTTACACATTCATCTTAACAGCAGCTCTGATGAAAGAGAGCACGTGAAGATTTACTCCAGTTTAGGCAGTTCTTTTCCAAGGTAGAAGAACTTACTAGCACTGGACTTGACTGGTGTCATACTTCAGCTTTGATAATGGAATACTGTGTTTTTAATTATTCCTCGTCAGTTCTGTATTCTATTTTGGCCACTTGAGTTCTAATATTATCTATCCATTGTATATCCTCCTGATTGCATGATGGTCGGAGATGCACTGGAGATTCAGGCCTTTGAGACTACAAGGTGTTACTCACAAGGAAGTGTGACAGAATCCCTGGGAAGCGTTGGCTTTGTGGATGTAATGTGTTGCACTGCAGTGGGACACTAACTGGAACAGACTCCCAGCTGCTGTCTTTTTCAGCGAGAACAGGCTGCTATCTCCAGGGTATTTCATTCAGTTCACAGTCTCTTTCTGAATTTCTCTTAGAGAGAAAGGCTTGATGCATACTGGAAAGACAGACTATGAATTTGAGCTCTGTTCGACCATGCAAACACTGTTAATTTAAAATGTGAAAAATGTTTTCATGTTTACATGTAACTTTTTCGTAATGTCTGTGTTAAAAGGTGATAATATCTCATGTTTCAGTGTCTCAGCCAATGGGTGGTATTAATTCAGGACTTCTTCTGTTTTTAAATTAGAAATTATGGAAAAATCGGGTGAAGAAGGAATGCCTGATCTTGCTCATGTTATTCGTATTTTAACTGCAGAGAATATCCCTAATTTACCACCAGGAGGTGGTTTAGCTGGCAAGTGAGTACAGTACTGGAATTTCTTGGACTGTTAAATTCACTGAAACTCTTTCATTTAAATATTTTAATTTTTTCTTATTGTAATAGCTATACTGAAATCAAGGGGGTTTTTTATATTTGAAGCTAGTTTGCCTTTTGCAGTATATAAACATTTGTGTCACTGTTCCCATTCCAGAATGGTAGAGACGAAACACATCAATCATATTCTGGTATATAACATCCTAGTTTATTATTTCCATATAGCCATTTCAAAAAATAAAAATATATGTATTCTTGTCTTTTTACTGCTTTACATTTAAGAGCTATCAAAATGCCAGGAGATCAGTTTTCCTCATCTCATGTTCTCCCAACCACTTAGTATCCTTTATAAGTTTGGGACAGTACTTATTTGCTCAGCAAACAGTCTCATTAAAAAATTATTTTTATTTAAGTCTGAAACTGAATGGTAGATAACCAAGAATATCAAACTAGAATATGCATCTTACAACAGGAATAAACCCTCAGAAAAATTACATTGGTTTTCTGGGGCACCCATTGGTGATGTTCTAGCAAGCTGTAACTTGAGGATTTCAATGAAAAGAATTTAGGATTGTGTAAACAATTGTTAATCTAGAATTCCCCAGACAGCAGGACTCATTATTGTTCGCTGGCATAGAGCATGTTGTTTCTGGAATATTTGTATTTTACAAAATGTGAAGTCCTGTGCTCT
Source organism: Lichenostomus cassidix (assembly GCF_008360975.1). Taxonomy (NCBI): domain Eukaryota; kingdom Metazoa; phylum Chordata; class Aves; order Passeriformes; family Meliphagidae; genus Lichenostomus; species Lichenostomus cassidix. The sequence goes on from NC_139483.1 coordinate 25,015,139, forward strand.
GAGCATTTGTGTGTGTGTGTACATATATTTTTACTGCATGTAATGTTAATGAGCACTGTTTGCCATGATTATATCTTTCTAGCCTTGGAAGTATCTGTACATTCTGGACCTTTTTCTAAACTTGTGTGCATTCCAGGCATTCAGAGAAGTTTTGGTGTGCCTGTTCTTCTTGGTGCCTCCTGACTGCTGTGTTTTGTTGTTTTGCTTATGAAAAACTGCATCATGTGCTGCTTCACGATTCTGGAACCTTGATATATACATTGTTTTAATTTATTGTGATCCAGGTTACATTTTTTGTGGACTTGGTTCCGAATTTGCATTTTGGTGCCTTTCTCTTCATCTGACTTTTAAAGTCCCCTGACTTCAGGGGTGTATCTGCAGTTTCATTCAAGGGAGTATTACACAGTTTTAAGTTATTTGTTCTTGGCCTCCAAACGTAGGACAAAGATGGGCAGTGGCGTATTTAAGTTCATTTTACTTGCAGGAAATTAATGGAAGTCTTGGAAAAAATATTACTACACAACTGAAACCCACGTAATGCGTAATTTAATTTTTGGCCTAATAGAATATTCTTTTTCTTGAGGCCATTATCCTGTGAAGTTACCAAGTCATGAAGCAGTTTCACTTTGTTCTTGTGTTTGAACTCCAAGACCTGGCTCAAACAGGTTGCAAAAAAATCGGGTCTGTGGCTGAGATCCATGGTTTCAGCACCAGTTCAAGTTGTTCCCAATTTTTAGTATAACTAAGCTGGAGAAATGCAATACAGTATGTCTGCGACCAAAGTATGTTTGTAAACCTTAGGAACCTCTGAAGGAGCTCTACTTATATTGGTGCTGTATGCTAACTTCCTTCAAGCTTTTTACTTGTGTAGAAGCCCCTGCTCGCCTATTCTTTGAGACAGGAGATCTAAGGAGTCAACTCTGCTGGGATCAGTTGATGGTGCTGTTTTATCCTTTAAAATCTTAGTTTCCAAAGCCTGTTTTCTGGCTTGACTCCGATCCCTTTGTGATTTCAAATGCCTCAAGAATGGATGTTTGTTGCTGAAGTAAAAATAAGTCCTGAGCTACCCTGGCACCTGGGTGTTAGTAGTTCCATTCAACATCTTGCTCCTGAGTTTTCCAATCAAAGAAAAGAACAGAGAAATATTCTGTTGAAAGAAAGAAAAGGGAATTATAAATATTGGATAATTCCAAAGGACCTGACATTCATGTCTCTTTAAATCCACTGCAGTGGCTACCTCCTGCTTCTGTGGCAGCCTTGCTTGAACTGTCCAGGTGTTTTCTGTTACACTGGAGGTACCTTTGCTTTATGTAGTACAGACATTTAGTCAGAATTGTGCCAATTCTCTATCACTAAATGTGGAACTAAATGGAGAGCACCCTTTCCTGTATCATCAGCTAAAAGATTCAGTTTCTTTTCTCTAGGAAGGTCTTCCATCAGTGCCAGTGGATCCCATGCTACCTCAGCTATGCAGCCTTTCCAGATTTCTTAAGTATGTTCAGAAGAAGCCTCATCCAACTTGTAGCACCCTCAGCATTCTGGGGCAGAAAGTTCTGTTGCATCAAGAGCCATGACTATGTATTTGAGACATTTGCTTCTGTCTTCATCTGTTGCCTTTGTGCTCTTTAGAAGAGTCAGCAGTTGGTGCCCCTCAGTCCTTAAGACACTTTTTAGAGACCTTGGGTCACTTCTAGATTTCAGAGTCTTAGTCCATGTAGCAGTTCTTTTTTGTTGAAACTGTCAGTAACTTTGATCATATTTATTATAGTTGTCTGAATGTTTCCCCGTTTTAGCTTTGATTTGGAAATGTGACTACATAAACTTTTTTGCATCAGAAGTCTGGTTATATGTTTGGTTTTCTTTTATGGGAAGTGCTTGGTGCTTATTTTGCCTGCCTGTGAAACTGTGGCCTTAAATGGCACTGCCAGAAAAAAAGCCTAGCCAGTGGCTTTTGTGTTTTAATTTCTACAGTGTGAATAGACAATAGAAAACACATCTTAGAGGTTGTATACTCTGCACACCACACTTCAAATTGTTGTAGACAAGTTGTAACCTGTGTATATGTAACAAAAATGGGGAAAATCTGAACTGTCTTCAAGTTCCGCATCCAGAAATAAGGCAAGAAAACCAGCAAAGTTGAAGAATTTTTTACAATAAGCAAAGTACAGATTTAAATGTTACTCTTGGCAAAATCTGAATATGCAGCTTTAAAACGTGGTGGACCATGGAGAATGTATGGTAAGAAAATTGTTTTGCCTTGGTCAGTCTTTGCAAGTCCTGACCAGTTGCTAGATCCCCAGATACCTTATTGAAAGTGAGTAAAGATACAGTATGAGTTTCATCTTTTTAAAAGGCAGATTACAAGAAAAATACCTTAAAGACTTGGAAATGCATACTCTGATTAAACTTTTCTCAATGTTTTGAAATCCTCTGTTATGCTAATTTTGATTTTAAACTTCTGTTTTTAGGCGTAATATTATTGAAGCTGTGTATAGTAGGCTGAATCCACACAGAGACAATGAGGGGGTAAGTTCTCATTTTGATTGCTATACCTCTTTGTTAATGTGAACATCAAAGTCGTGTCATACATTAAGCAAAAATGGTCATCATTGGCACTAAAGTATTAGAAATATATGTATTGTAACATACTGGTAATTTGTACCTTGCTTTGGATGGACTTGATATAGAAGTTCATCCTCAAAAAGAGAAAATTGACACCCAATTCTGAAAGACTTTTTGAACATCTAAATAAATGACTACCACTTTCTCAGTCAAATCTGTGAGGCAACGGTGCAGGGTTTTTCTAAATTACAGTTTATTAGTGCAAAAAATTAATAGCAAATTCATTACTTAACTAGCTGTTATGTCTGCTGTCCAGAAACATAGTACAAGTGGGGGCAAACACACTTCCTGCTGTCTTCTGTAAGTGTGGGAGACCTTCGTATATTGAATATAAAAGATAACAAGACTGATATTAGCTATCTTTATTGTATTTACACTGTCTTTTCATATCCCATCTCTACTGGTCCAAGGAAGAGTATAAAGTGATTATAGATTACTTCAGTTATGATTTCTAAAGTGGCTTACATTTTTCTGCCCACTTCCTACTAACTTGAATTTGAAATAGTATGTTGAAATATGGTTTACTGTACTTTTAAACCTGATTATTAGGTGGCTCTTAATATTAGTGTAAATAAGTAATAACTGGTGTTTCTATCAATTGTGGTTAAATTTGTTTTAAAACTGTGGAAAGAACTGATAAAAAAACATCAGTGCTTGTACATATTGTCATTTCCTGTACAGGTTATGTGAACTGCTTTGTGGAAGTACCATTCCTATTCTAGCAAATCTTTTGTAATACTTTTTTCTTCTGAGATGGCTACAAGGCCTTCAGTCAGGTAGTTATTACAGTGAATGATGTTGCACTTGAAATACGTTGAAATTATCAATTGTGCACCTTGAGATAGTAAATATTCGGTCTCACCACAGTTATTACTGTGTCTTTCCCATTGTCCTCTTCTCTTAACTGCCTGTATTTGATTTATTATCTTCAGTTAGAAAGCTTGTGTGGGTGGAAGGGGCCACTATTCTGTTAGAGCACAAATAGAGAAGAAATCTCTAGCTTCTTAATTTTTTAGGATTTGTTCATTGGTCTAGTTTGAAAGTGATAGGGTATCATTTTTTTCATTTCACTTTCAAGAAATTCTGCAACAGTACCCCAAACCAAGATAGACAAAATTTTCTTCTTTTTAGCTTCTTTAGTCCTTCAGGAAACTGTGCACTTCTATCAGCCTGCTGTTCCTTTTTTTTTATTTAGAGAGAACTTTCCCAGCTTTTTGGGAAGAAGTTACTGTTATAAGTGGCTTATTTAAAAAATAAATAGAAATTAAAACAGCATAGGTTTTACAAATAATTGGGTATTTTAAGAAAAAATGTTACAAGTTTGTCTAATGGTTACTTTTTAGAAATGTTATGTATACCATACTTGCATTTATTATGCACCTGTTCTAAGTCTAGATTCACTTCTCAGTAGTCATGCAACTTTGCTGTAAGTCCTAACATGCAGTAGAGCATCCTTTTGACTATTGGCTCCTTTCAGGAAATGTTTGTGCATATTATCCATTTTAATTTAATAAAATGAGGTAGCTAACCTAAATATGCATTTTGCTTATAAAAGAACATACCATTAACAGCTTTGACCTTTCTTGCCATTAAAATCCCTGTGTAGTTGGTTTGGCTTTTAATTTGGTTTCTTTAATAAGAGATGTGAACAGTACACTCCAGTCTGCTTCCTAAATTTTTCTTGTTGGTATAGAATTGCAGATCTCGAACATGATCTATTTTAAATAGATTGGATTAAATTTTAGCTTGATCTTGTGATGTCATTTGCCAGTCAGCACCTTTATTCTTTCCACCTTGAGTGATAGAGACCCAGAGCAGTTTGAGAGGATGAGCTCCCCCTTGGTGAAGGATACAATTCCTACTTGCACCTTCCCATCAAGTTATCTGACTGTCCTTGAAGTGGGTGAGTTTAGTGGGCCTCATCTCTGAGATGATGAAAACATTACTTCCTTGCTGGTTTTACTCAGTTTCAGGTGTATATGTGGTGATCTTGTAGCCTTCTGAGCTGTACACTTTAGTTTAGTTTACAGAGAGGTTAAAAGGGAAGGAAGCTGTTAAAACCATGGTTGTATCTCTTTCTAGGTTAGCTTTTACTCGGCACTTGAAATATTTCAGGTAGCATTATGTTTGGGTTTTTTGTTTGTTTGTTTGTTTTTTGTTTTGTTTTGTTATCCAAACTAGTGATGGAAGATGGTAGATTTTTATTCTCATGTGTGTTTTCTGGGAATCCTTAACATAGAGCCTAAATAAGGAGATGTCATACAGAGCAAGAGTGTGAGAAATGAAAGAATCCTTACTACAGCAGTATTCAGAGATCACTAGTCTGGTTTGAGGGTATAGCAGTCCTAAATGTTATCTGCTAGGAAACTCAGCAGATTACAGGTATTTTGCAAATCTGGGGCTGGAGAGGGCCCTGCACTGGGGTCACAATGAGCAACTGTACCAGTGTTTGAGCAGAGATTTCTGCTATAAATATGGTGGCTTGTGCCTTTACGAATGTGAGTGAAAGCACAGAAATCTGTGCTGTATTGGGGCCTGATGCTTTCAGATCTTTAAAGGGAATTTAAAAGAATGTATTCATAGCTAAATAATTGTTACCACTGATGTTGCAATACCACTGAAGAGTTGTTCTACTTACTGTGTTTAAGTACTACTCTTTCTTTATGACTACTTGTCTGACCATTTAAATTTTTTGATGTGTTCCTAAGACTAGGAGACTACTACCCAATTAGACTACTTCACTGTATGTATATATCCTTGAACACAAGGAACAATGTTAAAATTACAGTGGCTGTGTTAATAGTTCCAGTGGCATTTGTTTAAAGCTGCCTTTGAGCATCTTATTTTAAATCAATCACGTTTTTCTCTTGTTTTTACTAATAATACAGTCTGGCAGTTGGCTGAACCAAATCCTATGTCATTAAGGGCTGGTACACATAATTAAAAAGTGTACATGGATGCAACTCTTACACCATTCTTACAACATTGCAAATCCAGTCTTTAATACATAGCAGCCCTTTTCATACACATAATTTAATAGCACAAAAGTTGTGTAAAAATTGTGAATGCTCATGTTGAATATAGCTAGCACAAATTTATTCTTGTTTTTATGGTCAGTAGCACTTAAGTTGAATTGAAATGTGGAGGAAGACAAATCCTACCTTGCACAATAAACATAGTTTTCAGGGACCTGTTCTAGCCACACATCATTAGAGAGAAATCTCTGTCTATGTAAAAAGGCAGTTTGTCCTACTGTCCTTGGGGTTTCTTGTCTTCTGAGCATGGAGGTACACAAGGGAAGCACAAAATAGTCCATAAAATAGGGTGCAACGCAAAGCAGGATGTGAGTTTGAATGTCAAACGCTAACAGTGCTGCTAATTCAACTCCTACCAGCATTTGAATTGCTTAGGAGTCTCAGGGCTGCTATTATATTGCTTATTGCTTTTACTCTTCGGTGTTGCATGCAGCAAAATTATTCACTTCAGTCTGCCAAAGAAATTTTTAAAGATCTTGGTATTGTGAAATGTGGAAATTCAGTATGTATGTGTGCTAATGTCAACCTCAGAGCAAAACTGATGGAGTAGACAAAATATGGAATTTAAATGTTCTCTGAATTTTAAAGAACTGAAAGTGTTCAGGTATGCTGCTATGGTTAATATTAGCTAGGTATATACATAACTCAGGGGTTTTTTTGGTTTTTTTTTTCCTTTGTCAAACTAAGAAACAGGATGCATCTGTAGCCTCTTCTTAATCCCTGAGTTTTCACTGACATTGTACTTATAAGGCATTAAATGAGTCCCACTTCATATATTAAAACTACCTTCTTTATCTTGCTTCTCCTCACTGGGCTCTTGAAGGAGAAAAGAGTATTGAGTTCTTGAATATTCTCTTCAATATTTTCATATTTGAATATGAAAATGCTAGTACACGGGAGTCAAAACATCTCAAATAGACCACAGCAAACCACTGTGAAAGTATGTCTCTTATTTACTGAATGAATTAAACTTAGAGGGATGCCATCATATGCAGTAATACTCATTTTTGTCCTAAAATTGTCCCCATTTTAACTTGGACTGTGCTAATCAGTCTTGGGGCTTTTTATTCCAGAAACATTGCAGAGAGCATGCTAAATTTTACTGATCACAAGATATTTTCTGAGCGCTGCTATTAAGCTTGTAAATGAGTGGCAGCAGTTCTTATAGTTAGGAAGCTTTTGGACTACATGATAATAAAATGAGGTCAGCATGTAAACATGACAGTCTGGATTGTGCCTCTAATGTCTTGCAAAATCTGCCAGCTTCCAGAGATACAGTTTTATTTGTCTAGATTGAAAAATTGCTAGATATTAATAATATAAAAGATACTGTTCCCTTAAAGCAACAGTACTGCTTCAGCACTTCAAAGTGAAAATACCTAGTGTCAGTGTCAAAGCACTGTTACAGATGTGCAAGTCTATCACCAAAAAACACAATATTTTTTTCAACTGAAGGCTTGTAACCAAGCAGGTCATTTGCTGAGGAGACTTGCATACCTTAACCATCACTTGATACTGAGATTTTGTGCTGTAGGTTCTTGGGTTTGACATTAAATAACTGTTCTACCTGCTAATTTTTCGAGGTGATATGCAATCTGCCTAAATATGTGTCTTACATTGGTCAAATACCAGCATTCCTGATGCTCATGGGTAGTTGCTTGCTTCTTTTCTGGCAGCATCATGCATGCAAAAATCAGAGTGTTTACTAAAACACTGAACATTTATTTCAATGTGATGCTTCAACTAAACAGCTATCAGTAGAATTACTTATTCTCTGAGTTATTCACAGAGCTGTGCTGCTACTGGCTGTGCAGAAAGTCACAATTAAATATATTGACCTGGTGACTAAAGAAGCTTAAATTTTCAAAATTTCTATTGACAAATGACCAAAGTTACGGGGGGTATGATCTGTATTTATCAAAGACATTTGAAGTAAAGATGGAGTTAATCGGGAAGAGGTACCTTGACTGAAATTCAGAATGAATTGAAATTATTAAAAATGCAGGTTTAATAGTTATAATTTCTTAAAATATGTTGTATAAAAGGAGGAGCACAAAATACATTGTTCTAAGTTGTGTGTTGTTAGTAGGGTGCTTTATATTCAAATAGAGCCAAGCTGATATTTTCTTAGTTTGAAAAAAAAAACCCTAGTTTTTTCGGTTTGCTTTTTTTTTTTAAATTTTTTAATGTGGTTAGAAGATGTTTTAGTTTAACTGGTGATTTTTTTGGGGTGTTGAATCTCAACGAAGGAGCCCGGCGCGGCCGAGGAAGGCGGACCGCAGGGGAGGTTGGTGGAGGCGCTGCGGCAGATGCGGATTAATCACAGGGGCAACTACCGCCACCTGCTGGAGGAGATGCTGGCCGGGTACCGGCTGGCGCAGCTGCAGGGCCAGGGCTCGGAGCGCGGCGCGCCTGAGCCCCCGCAGCCCCAGCGTGAACCCCAACCCGCAGCCGAGCCCCAGCCCGCAGCGGCACCGCGCCAGGCCGCGGGCAGCGAGCAGAGCGGCCAGCAGCACGCCTGACACTCCGACAGCCCGCCCGACCTGCGCTTCACCTGCCACACCGCCGCTCCCGTGGCTTCCATCCCGCCTTCGGCACAGCGAGCCTACCAGACTGTTTGGTTTTACTTTAGCTGTTTGTACACATTGTTTATACGGAGCTTTGATTTCCTTACAAGCTCCACTGCTATGGGATGTTACGGTAATTGCATCTTACGTTGTGTAGCGAGATGTAACTTCCCGTTTGAAATTTTGATTTTCTTTTTTTAAATCCTGTGACGCCAGCAACAGGAATCTAACATGATAATGCAAAAAGATGTTTTAAAAGTTTTTCTTTTAAGAACACTCTTAAATAATAGTTTTGATGTTGTATGTTTGGTCATTGTAATTTACATCTTAGTTGTATCTTTTGTGCAATTTAATTGAATTATACAAATTCTTCAGGGGTTTTTTTCCCAGCATCATGTACTGCATGTTTGTGTTTGGTTTGTTTATAGTTTCTATTACAGCTAAATTACAAGAGCTGTTATGTTTTAGTTGTCACTTTTGAAATGTTTGATTTTTTTAATTTTTTTTCTGTTTAGATTGTATCCACTGTTCATCATAAAGACTTCTTTTCTAGACAATGGTATTATTACTTCCCAAGTTGTAGCATAGCATATATCCAGAAATGAAAATGTACTTAAATTTAGTACCTAGTGTCAAGTTATAATAATTTGTGATCAACAGAAAATAAAGAATATGCTGTGGAATAATATCTGTATGCATATTGACTCTTTTAAGCAATAATAAACTTTCTTTGAAGTGTTACCATTCTGACATGACTTGAAACTTTTCATAGCTTCTGACATGAATTTATGGTGTTCTTTAGTTTCTACAAAGCTTTGAATGATTTTGTGTTTGGAGCATTGATCACAATCCTGTATTTGGGCAGCATTTCTCAAGTTCAAGCTAAACATCAGCCATATAAATAAATAAACTATTCTTCTAAAGTTTGCCTTCTGCCACATCTTTTCCTGGTCTCTTGGGGTACAGCATATACTTAAACATGCATTTGGGTAGGTCGGTGATAATACTGCGACTTTGCAATAGTGGTAGCTCGTCTGCTAATAACTGAAATCTGGAATTCTTGTGTCAGTTGTCAGTTCATAACATGTAACATTTGCAAAAAATATAGTTGTTCAAAATAGGTGTGAATTTTGTTGCCTTAATGAGCATGAGCCTGCAGGAATTTCTTGCAGACCAGTAATGCATGAAAACCCGAGTTCCGTAGTATTTTGTAGAGCTTTTATTTGTTCTGTACTCCACAGATGTAGTATGTATTTAGTATAATTTTAGATAAATCTTGGTTTTAAATCATTCTGCTATAATAGGTTTACTGGATTCATGTTTTATAAAAGTAAATTCCATCATGATGTCGACAAATGGCAAATATTTGTGTGTGGAAGTGGGCAGGTATGGAAAACAAGGAAAATGTTTTCTGTCTTATGCTAGTATTCTTCTTAATTATGGCACTGAAATCCAAACTACAACAAAATGTTTTTGTTTGTATTGGTGAGTAGTAATATTTCTCCTCTTCTTTTCCTGTAGGGTGCTGGAGATCTAGAAGATCCGTGGTAGCCTTACAAATCTACTAAAATGCTTTTGATTCTGAAAGGGGGAAAAAAACTTTTAAATCTGATTTCTTCAATACAAGGGAAAATTTCTGGTGGATTTCCAACATTTTGTGAAATGGGCAGAAAGATATTAGAATTTTCCATCGTTTGTTCATTTTTGTGTTTTCTGATATTGCCACTCTTAGCATTGCCTGTACTACAGTATTTTTACCAGCCTCAGGCATACTGATTACATCTGTAATGAACTCTGGCCCTAAAAAAGAAGGAAGGAAGGAATATTCTCTCATCAGATTGGTGTATGTACCTGAGGTACACGGGATTGTAGGTGTCCTCTGAAGATACACTGTGGCTAAATGAAACGTGCAACACACAAGCTTGAGAGAGAGTACAAGTGGTTGGTTGAGACGTTTCTTATTTCACTTTACCGAGTTGGAAGGCTTTGCAGCTCTGTGGCTTGGAAGTAATTTCAATTGGGCAATACGCTATCAGATGTGTATTTTTTTTTTTTAATTTTCCAGTTTTACCTGTATTACCAGACCGTTAGGTTTCCCTGCGGTGTCCAAATTGTGATACGTTGCCTACTGCTTGCTTGAAGATAAGTGTATTTGGCAATAATATATGAAGATTCTAGGCATCTAAAACCAGTAAGAATTTTACGCATGTGTACAACACACCCTTCAACTCTTGCTAGAGAAAATCTTTTTAAAAAAACCAAACTGGTGAATTTATAGGTAGTAGTGATTTGCTTTGACATCTCTCACAGCTGCAGGTTTTTTTAAAAATGCTGAAAATTTGCCTTTATTATAATGTAAATTGTGATTATTTTTTGTTCTATATGTGGTTTTCTATAGTTTTTGATTTTTTTCAGCTTAAGATACAGACAGAAGTCTTGTGTAATATGGGTATAATTTTTAATTGTTTGCATTATTTTCAAAGTTCAATTTATCACTTTGAGATTACTATAAATACACTTAAAATTATCTATTTTAAATTAAGAAAATATTAGAGATATTTTCATGGGTTCAATGACCTTTCATTTTATAAGCAATGGGCATGGTACAGAGTGGCTGTCATGTAAGGTACTTGAAGATTCTTAGTTTAATTCTATTTTTGCAATAACCTTGACTTTTTTTCTGACTTCTTTGAGTTGTGCATGTAATGAGTCCAGTAAATGCTGAAAATGGGGAAGAGTAAAGTATTTATCTAAAATAAAAGCTATTGGGGAGGGGAAACAATGAATGTATCCATCTGTACATGATTTACATGCTGTGGATGCCTTGTAAACATTTTCCTATTTGTTTAAACTGTGTTTCAGCGAGGATGTAATTGCCCTTGTGTGTAGTTTTAAGCTAATGACAGTCATCAGCTGGTTTTGTGTGAAATTAAATTCATGGTATTTTTCTGTAACTTTATCCCCATGGTGAGTCTGTAAAAACCACACGCTCTTTCATACTGATGCCGAAGGCCAGCTTTTCCAGTCATTTTGATTCACTGTGTATCTGATTTATTATTTTTTTTGGTCTAGAGAGGATTATTGCCACAGTATATTTTATTTATTCATTAGATTTTAGCCTTGTAAGTTAAAGTGTTTTAAATGATGATGTTAACAGGTATTTGTCCCTTTACTGGTTTTTTTGGGGTTGTTAAAAGATAGGGAATGAAGAATGCAAAATGGTTTATTGTTCAGACTGTCCGCTCTGGTCCAACCCTGTACTGATAGTACCTTCCCAGTATGATATTGTGATGTTTCATACAATACAGTGAACATAACCAACTTGTTATCTTCAATAAAGGATTGCTAAAACAGTGTGACACGCTTTCTTTTTTCTTGAGGAGGACCTATTAAGAAAGTACAAGTGTTCTGTATAAAAAGATAACCCAGTAGGATTTATGAGGTTTTCTTAGTTGGTGGATTTCTGTTTGTTTTGTAGCAAATGTGCCTCTTCGTCTCAGAAAGGCACAAGTCTCAAGGTAGGCTTCTCTGTGGGAGACAGAAGAGTGCAAACAATGTTCCATGCTCGTAGGGCAAATCCATCCCAAATTTAGCTGGAGGCTTGATCTAGCTATGGGAGAGCAGTGATTTAAAGACTAAAAATTCAGATTAAACTTGACTTTTTGATCAACTCATTTCCTGAAGTTTCTTAAAGATCTGGGGTTAAGCCTATGAAATTTCACTGTTGCACAGAGTTTTTAATAGAAATTTCATGTTAGAACTTTTAATTTTTTTTTTCCTAACTTACTAACATAGTTGTTTAGCTGAGTGGAAAAGAACAGAATCCTCCATGATATTGATACTGCAGGGTAATAACCTGGCTGAATAGGTATAGTTACTGTAGAACAGACATCTTTACAATCTGTAGATTTTTGAGTCTACAAATGTGTAACTTCTTTGAACGTTTTTGTTTGGTTTGCTTTTACAGCATAATTCCTGCATGCTTTCCTCATGAGCTACAGTTTTAATACCTTGTTCCACTGGTGAAACTTTACTCCATAGGCTTCAGTCCTATGAACACTTACTTATGTAGATTTTTTACATTAAAGTCAATAGTTTCCCTCACTTCCAAGGTTTATGCTACTTTGTATCAAAGTGGAGCAGGCACACAGGTTTTTCAAAGAGAAGGACCATAGCTTGCGCAGCTACATCAAAATGTAAATCAAGACAGCTTTTTCTCCTCTAAATTAGCACTACTTGCCATTCATGCATCCACTTGGTTACGAATTCTGGTCATGTTTTTACTTTAATGGAAATACTGTGCAGATGTCAGCAGCCTGGGAAAAGAAAAGCTCTGCTTGTTGTCTTAGTATTCTTAGTGTGAGAAGAAGGAATTCTATCATTCATTCAAACATGTATTTGCCATAACTTGTCAACATTTTAAGATTACATTGTCTTAATTACATTGCCACATGGTAACTAACATAAAGATACTTATGTGGAACAGTGGGAGTGGGAAGTATGTCTTCCACCTCCAGTCTTTCTCTCTTGCGTCAAATTCAGCTTGATTTAATTTTTATGACTTCTCCTGTAACAGAGGCAAAGTAGTCCATGTCAGTTCTCAACTCTGCTCTCTGAGCAAAATAAAGATCTGTTTTAACTGCTCCTCATTAATGTGTGAAATGGAATAGGGGATAACAAAGTAGATGCAAATATAAATGATGTCACTCTGACCTCAGAAGTCTCATATTGGGGATCAACTAGTGTGACAGTTTCCTCTTAATAGGCTGGATCTTCATGTGGTTATTTTAGCCCATATACAAATCTTTGCAAGAGTTGGCCAAAATATCCATATTTTTCGTGGCTCTAGATGTGACTCTGATGCTGATGTTGCTACTTGGGTGGATTGAAAAAAAACCAAAAAAACCCAAAACCACAAAAACTGTTAAGTTGTTGATTCTTTTAGCACATCACAGGCTAGCTATTAGTGGCTAGGTAGTTTCTTGGTATCATGTATAAAATGGAGTTCAGCCACTTCATCTCTGAACTTGTATACACTGTCAGCCATAATCACTGGCTTAAATCTTGAAAAGTAAAATTAGCCCCAGAAAACTAGTAATTTTTCTTTGGCACTTTGAGTGGAAATCAAAATCAATAGGAACTTGAGATTAGTTACAGCATTGAACCAAGTTGTAATGGGCAATTTTTACCTTGGGAAGATGGAGCAAAAAGCAATGCGGCCTATCATTAGGTATAAGTCTATACTGGCAAAAAAAGGGGAAAAAAGAAAAAGCAGGCCACAATGCTAAGCAGTTTTTAATTGTCAACCAATTTGCAGTTGCTTGGGCTGGAAAGCAAATTTTAGATTTGAAGGGTTGTTGCTTTTGGCTCTTTATAGTTCTTTTAGTTCTAAACTGAAAAGTATGTTGGCGGGAGCTGCACTGGTACAGGTAAGCAGCTGCATGAGATGCTCCCAGAGATGAAGGCAGCTTGACAAAACCAGAAGAAAGTACCCAAAGTCACTGAATTTGCACAGTACAATCCAGGTAAGTATGCAGTTCATGCAGTTAAGGCTCCACCTGGGGTCTTATGTCTTTGTAACTTGTTTTCTCTGTGTGCCAGTCTGAACTTGTCCTGCTTGTGTTTGTTTAGGCTGTTGCTCTGCAGATCTGACTTAGCTCTGCTTGGTTTGTACTCATGTTCATACCTAGGTGCTTCTCTGCTGATCGAAACACGAGCAACTTTTGTATTTTAGCATTGACTGTGCCTCCTGTTTGTGTTCCGCTCACTGTCGTCATCTGTCGTTTCCATCATTCACTCTGTCATTTCACCAGTGCTGCTGTGCTTAGCTTGTTGTACATCTGAAAGGTCATGTTCCCCCTAAGATTTTACATTTCCTTCTTCAAAAATCTTAAAGCTGTCCTTAGCTGTGGTGCCTGGATTTAAAGACTGGGATTAGTGAGATCGTCCTTCTCCTGCTTCTGCCCCTGGCTGTCCTGCTTTGTCTATGCGCAGCTTGACTGGGAATTTTCAGAAAAAAAAGTCCTTGGTATGCTGATACTGTGATTCGTGACTGAACTAACATCAACTGATGATTGCATCAGCACCTGCTTTTAAAAGGAACAAAAACTGGTAAGGGTTCAGGTCATGGGGATGGGCTGATAGGAGAAAAAAATTGACATTGCCCATTAGTTGGGTAATCTTGCTCTAAAAGCAGTTGTTCTTCCTAGTAAAGGTAGGAAAATACTGTAGTAGGAATGGATACACATTCTAAAGACTTGTGGCAGATAATTCAGTCTTGTTGGAAATAATTTCTCTGTTGTGTCAGGTTTGCTTCAGGAATAACTTTCACCCTGATTTCATGGTTTCTCAGACTTTTGGAATCTAAGGTGAGTTGTGGGGAAGTTGAGTTTATGGTGTTAATAGTGTTCAGTGTTGTAAGGACTCTGCTCTTGAGCTGTAAGAAGCTGGAATCAATGAGTTCATGAGACCCTAATGACAATGTTGGAAGTTCATCTGATCTTAAATATAGAGATACTGATTTTTTTTTCCAGCCTTTTTCAGGTGGCTTCTGGAATATGTTTAGTTTGAAAATATGGGATATTTTCAAGCTAATATTGTTCAAAGAACTTACATGCAAGGTTCTGTCAGAAAATTACCAAATGTGATCTGCTTTTATCAATTTGAAAGAGCTGCAAAGTGTAAGTGAAAGAATTATACAGAAATTCATAGAATTTTATAGAAAATTCTGTTTTGTGAGATGAAACACTACTCTTGGGTGTTGGTGTCCAGGACTTAAAAAGATAACCCAAAAATGTTATATTCCTTGCAAGAGTACTACATTTTCTGAAAAAAAACCTCAATTGCCATTTTGAAAAATGTGCTAAAAGAGAAGTTGTGGTGAAAACACACCATTCTATACTGATGTATTTTAGCTGCTTCTATGGGGAGTGAACATGTACATTAGTAAATATCCTACATTTAGAAGTTCGTTGGAAACTTCGAAGTAAATGTATTTTAACTTGGAAGTAAAATGCATATTTAAGTCTGCATTAATGAAAATATATTTCCCCTTGTTTTTGTAAGGAAACTTCTTAACGCCATTCCCATCAATTTAATTCTGTGAATGTTGTTTTTGTTTTGTTTGGCAGGTTACTCAGATGCAAAATTGTGGATGTCTACTTAATCTTGGACAAATAATTTACATTATTTAATTTGTTGTTCTTAGGGGAAATTGGATAATGTGAGGGGTTTTTTTTAGTGCTTTATCTAATGGTCATCTTTATAAACACATCCAAGTTTAATGGTGCAACAAGGATTTTGGCAGGATTAAAAAAAAAGCAGATGTGTTTTCCTAGTGTGATTTAGATTATTATATTTCATCTTTGGGTGCAGAGAAGGTGTGAAATAAAACTAAAATACTTTTTCTAGCTCAAGTATATTTGCATTTACTTTGGAATTAGATAATTTTTGTAAATACTCTGCTAACACAAACAGTGTCAAGGTGTTTGGAAGTGTGATGCTTTACAAGAACTCCTGTCTGTGCATAACTTTTTATGTTATGCTGGCTGTGGAATTTTAAAATGGTGAAATGTATTTTACATTCATTCCTTCATTCCTGTTTGTCCTTACGTTAAAACATATAGCAAGTTCCATGCTGTTGCTTCAGAGATTATAGTTATTGCATTTAGCTTCACACTCAATTTATTAAAAAATCCCAGAGGTCCAAGCATGCAAGTAATTGCAGCAACTTACTTTACATGCTGTTACCATATTTCCAGTGCTCTTTCTGTAAACTAAACTAAAAAAAAAAAAATCAGCAGGTACATCTTTCAGATCTGACTTTTTCTATAATCTTAGTAGCCACTATGCTTCAACTGCATTAAGTAAAAGATTTTGTATTAAGTGAAGGGAAAGGAGAAAAAAAAATATACCAAATGGTTATTGTGTTCTCACTGACAAAGATGTTGTGCACTTCCCTTCCATTTAATCCTTCAGTATTCAAACATTTGAAAGATCTGTCTTTGAAATGCAAACAGGACATCCAACCAGAATAAAACCGTTTTGCACTGTCCCCCTGTACTTGGTACAACAGACTCCCGGAGAGCATAGCAGAGCTCCCAGCACTCCATATATATATACATATATGTATATATGTATATATATGTATATATATGTGTATGTGTGTATATATATATATATATATATGTGGAGTGAGCAGCAGACGCTTTATTGATCTTTGGGGGGCAAGGAGTGGGTATGTGTGATACTTGATAGCTTCTCTGTTTGAGTGGAGGGGGTGGAGTGGGACATTTAAATGCACTGTATAGGTGCCTGCAGGATGTGGGATTATGTTTTTCTCTGGTTCACTAGCACGAGCAAGGGAGGTTCCAAAACTGTTTTATGCACATATACAGTGTGAGATCTGGCACTGAAGAGCCCACACAGTTCAGTGGATTCATGAAGTTCAGAATGGAAAGACTGGTATTGCTGCAGGTGATGCTTTCTTCACCTTTCAACAAGCCATGTTTTACCCCAATGGCTGAATCCTTGAATGCCAGTCAGTTCCAAAACAAAACTTGTTTTAGGCAGGGATTCAGCGGGTAGTATTTAGATTTTTAGCAGTTCTTCTAACTTATGGGAAGTAAGGATTGTCTTGAGTTTCAGTCGTTACACGTTCAGGTGAATATGAAATTTAAAATGAAGTTCTTTTGCCTGTGACCACACTGAATGGTGTGTGTCTTTGGAAAATAGTTCTTGTAGATGTGGAGTGTTTTCTTGATGCAGAGGTTTAGTTTGTGCTGGTCAAAGAGCCCCTTCCCTGAGTATAGACCCTTGTATGTACCAGCTGTTACTGCACAGCATGATAGGTCCTGAATTGAAGAATAGGATTTCTGTTGGTTTGGGGCTTTTTTACACAATGTGTGCCTTCAGTTCTTTGGTTTGGCTTCTGGTGCACACATTGATTCTTACACACATTACTGCTGCAGGACTGTTACAGGCTGATGTGGGATCCATGAACTGTTGGTCAGAAGCAGCCATTGTAAAAGCCTTGAGATGCAATTCTGTACTAGGGAGTGAAGTTTTCTGTACAGACTGGTGATTTTTTTATGTGAACTGAGCACTTTCAGCAGGAAATTATTTCACAGGAGCACAAGCTGAGTAGTTTTGATAATGGAATGCCTGCCACTAATTTGATCTGTGTGAAAAAGTAAATTATTTGCAGGAAGGCTTATCTTGATGCACTGGGAGAGACAGGGAAATGGAGTAAATTCATATGGAGGACCACACATTACTGGGATACTGTGTGTGTGATTCCTGCAGGTGGGGAAGCTGAGACACTGTGAAAAGCCATACAGCTTGTGTAGTATGGAAATACATGTGCTCATGTAGCAACAGCTGTTGCCTGACAGCCCTTCCTGTAAATCCTTCATCCTTCATGAGAGGAAGTGCTTTGTGCTCAACAGACCAAAACTTGCTGCTCAGATTCCTATTCAGTGAATGTAAGTTGTTGTCAGAGATAGGCCCTGGCAAGGATAGATGTATAGTGGGGTGCTGTCTTTTTGGTAACCCAAAGGATGGATGTGGTGCTGATGGAGTGCGATGCCATTTTATTTTTTGAGCTTCCCCTTGGCTTCCTGTTGGGCTCCTGGTTGTGCCATCTGTATTGTGAATCTCCCATTTCAGGGATGTTTCAGTAACACAAGGTCACTCTTGAGTTTATAGCCCTCCAAACTTCAACAGTCTGTCACGATTTAATACTATGCTGAACATCCCCAGCTCGTACAAGGGTAACATCAAGGTCTGGGTCTCTTGCTGGGAAAGGTTTTGAGGAGCAGGCTGGAAAAGAAAATCTTTGGATGCTGTCATCCTCTTGGAGATAAACGTGACAAATGAATGACCTAAAGGGAAGAGTGTAAATTGAAAAGAGCACAGTTAATGTCGGTGAGCTTCCTCCTAGAGAGGCAGCAAACCTGGAGTGTGTTTTTCTGTGGATTTTGTATAGTGTTTGACCCTCTGTGGGGGAAGCAGGAGATGGAGTCAGCACTGTATGCTTTTGTTCTTCCAGCTATGATAGCAGCAAGAACTGGTGGATAATTGTTTTCATTAAAAATAGCAGGAGAAGCCAGCCTTGCTGATCAGCCATGGGGGGCAGGGGCCAGGTGCCTCCTTCCCCTGAAACCTACTCCTGGAATGTCACATGAGCCAAACAGTAGCTAATTACAGCGTTTATAATGACATTAACCTTTAATCATGTAGTCCATTAGTGGACTAAGAGCATTAAAAAAGTAACAAAACCCCCACCAAACCCTGTCACGGTGTCCTGTGCAATTACATTTTGCCACCCCCAGGACTTCAGGCTGATGGCAGAAACTTCAGACATGCTCATGGTAAAAGATACTGTGTCAGAAACTTGTTCCCCTAGACCATCTCTCTCTTGACAGCTGCCCTCCAGGTCAAGGGAGGATTTTCTTAGTGCTGAGTGAAAGGTAGCTTTAAAGGTCAGCTTATCCATCAGTCTTGTGGGAGCTGCTGAGGTAAAGCCAACAACTGTCGTGTCTGCCTTTTTACATACCTGTGAAGCTGGCCCTGATTCTGTAAATAATGAGGTTATATTTAAAGTGCATTATGTCAGACCAGTTCCAGTGGCAACAAACCTTTTAATGAAAAAGCATAAAGCAAGAGAACTTTTTAACAATAAACCTCTTCCTACACTTAGCACATTAGGGTGCATAATCACCCCTCTGCATGGTTTTCGGCATAATATGTGTGGTATTGAGGAGCTGGCAAGCTACTTGGCATTTGTAGAGCATCAAACAGTAGATGACTAAGTCAGTCAGTGCATCTAAATAATTATATATAAGAAATACTTGTGAAAATTAACCCCTCCATCTTATAGAAATAACCATGGCAATCTGTGTGGAGATAGCAGCTATTACTGCCCACATACAGATTGGTTTTGTTTCCCTACCTAACCCTGAGGTAAACAGAGTAACTGGCACAGAATATGAAGTGTTTTCTTTACTACTTAATGCCTTTCAGTGGATTCTGCTAACGCAGTTGCACTGGCTAGCTACTCCTGCTAAACTCAAAAATAGCTCAGGAGGGAACCATTTCAGAATTGCTTGAGAGCAAGCCAGAAGCATAATGCCTGCATACATAAAATATATTTTAAAAGGAAAAAGTTAAAGCTCAGTGGGAATTGTTGGTGATCTGCCTCTCTAAGATGAAGTTTACGTTTTTCCTTTATCAAATAATTTTAAGGCAGGCAACTCCTCAGGATGAGGAGAGGGGGAAAAAAATAGGTCTGTAATAACAACCAAATACCTGTGTGGTTCTATTTTTAGTCTGTGAGGAAAATCATACAGGAGACAATACCAGATCCTTGGGCTTGTTCTCCTGTGTCTGTGGTAGTTGATCATCCAGACCTGTTTTAAGCTCCTTGGCTGTATATTTCCTCCAGGCTTTCTAGAAGGATTTTTAGGATTCAAGGCCCAGGTGTCTGCCCTAAGTGTACCTGTGTTCCACGGGTACCTGCTTGTGCTTCAGCTCTTCTCACGGAGCAACGTGGAGTTGATCTAAAACGCGACTGCAGTGTGGCTGCGAGCCACTCAGTCCGGCTCTACAAACCCTGTGTTCACCAGCACTGCCACTTGGGCATTTCCAGCATGGCTTATGTTCTGTTTTAACCTCACACTGATTGTGGTGCTGGATCTTTGCGTGCCCTGCAGCCAGCAGAGATGGCGCACATGGATTCATCTGGATTCATCTATCCATGGCCTTTGCCTCCTGCATGCTGCATTTATCTGCCAGAGCAGTATAATCCTTCTCTTCTCAGCCAGACGCTTGGCAATTAAGACAAGATCTGTCCTACTTAAGGTATAAATAAGCCTTTAATGTTACTTGGGGATTACATTAGGACACGAGGGGCTCTTTTGAAGGCACGGCTTTTACACAGCAGGATTCGCAGAGGCTGCTCCCACAAGATGTTCAAATAAGGGGAAGGGAATGGTTTCCTACCACCCATATACAGAGAGCAGCAGCAGCTTCTGCTCACTGAAGTAATTAATTGGCCTTTGTCAGTTACACAAGTCAAGTTGAACAAGTGACTTGCGTGCCAAGGGTAAGCTACCTGTGTCCTTAGATCAAGCAAACTTGTCCATACAGGCAATTTTCATCAGAAAATTTACTGGTTTAAAGAATAAAGAGGCAGGAGGGAGCTGAAATACTCACATGGAACTAGAGTTTTCCATCTTCAATTCCAGCAGTATTGGTGGGTGTAATACTCTGCACCTGACTGTCATGAGTCTCCTTGGCCTGTCTGACCCATGCATCTGTGGCAGATGGCTGTGTTTCAGCCATCATTTGCTCTTGCCTCTAACTTGCTTTGCTGGGCTTGGGTGATTGAGGGAACTTTTGGGTATGAAGGAAGGTATGGGCACTTTTGAACCTCTGAGTTTGGGGGAAAAAAAGCAGTCTGGGGAGTACTGGGTCTTGGGGTGTGTTTGATGCAGTCTAAAAAAATTTTGTATTTACACATTTCCTTCTTTAACTGAAAGTTTAATCATTGAAATGAAACAACTGAAATGGGGTGGAAGTCACTGGCATTGTGCTGAATACAGGGGTACGCCCTGAGTGCACAGTGGCTGCCTGGAAACTTTTACAGCTTACTGATATGATGATGTTAAGACTGTGGAGTCATTAAATGGGAGTGAAGCTGATTCAGATAATTTCCTACTTCTGAATTTCCTGGTGATACTGAACTAGAGGCCGTTATCTCGGATGCTTCTGCAACTACCTGACACTGCACAGGCTGAGGCTACTGTCAGGTGCTGCTGTTAGGAAGAGGAAGTAAAGGATTACATCTGGGAGCGTCAAATACCTCTTCTTAGATCAGCTACTGAAGAAAGAACACATTTTTGAGTAATCTGAATATTGCATGCTGGACTTTTTACAGTCTCTAGTTGATAAACTTCATTCATAGTTTGAGCCAAACATAATAAATACTTTTTTTGAGTCACAACCCAACCTTGTTTCCACTGCAGCTGTCAGTGAGAGTTTCCCCAGGACCCTGACCCTATGGTCACAGGTAGGAATTTACAAGTGATAAGGCGGCTCCTTGTCAAATCTGTATTGCTTTGTGTGTCCTTTGGTATGCTGCGCAGGGGCACTGGCAGGAGAGGATGTCATGATGGATGAGGGCTCACTGGCTTCAGGGCACTTAGGGCAAAGGGCACACAGATGTTTACAGATGTGCTCGTTTGTACAGACTTTGGGCAATGCTTTTTCCTGCCTAGAATAGTATAAAGGGGGGAGGGAAGGGAAAGGTTCCTTTAAACATTTTTTTCTTTTTTTTTTTTTTTCTTTTAATGGGGATGTGGATTTGAGTAATGGGCAGTGTGTTTTTCTCCCGAGTTTTGCTAGTGCCTGAGCAGAGCTATCCTGTCCTGCCCCAGGGCTGGCTCTGGGAGCAGCAATCCGCCCCACGTACCCTGCTGTGAGTCGCGGGATCAGTATGTACTTTAGCAGTTGTTAGTGCTTAGGAGTTGAGGGTGGGCTGTGGGGGGATTAGTTAAACTGTGAAAAAGAAGCACAGCCAGTGCTTGAATCTTTTCCTCTTTGTTCGTTTGTTTGTTGCGTTTGGGCCAGTGGTTGCCAACACTTCATTCTTTCGCTGTCCGTGTTTAAATTACCCAAATTCCGACAGCTTCAGGCAGGGGAGACTATGACCAGTCTGGAAAGCTGCATATTTACTTGATCTAATAGTGGTTAAACCTGAATTTTCTCCTGCTGTCAAAGGGAAGAGAAGCATACTGGAGAGAACAAGAGTAAACATAACTGTGCTCAGCTGGTACCAATGATAGGCTTTACTTGCCAAGGAGGACTGCCCTTGTAGCATTTTGTTATCTTGCTGAAGATGTTGAATATGCAGAAAATCGGGAGCACTTTGCCCTTTTTGTCCCTTTTTGAACTTTGCCCAGTTGGTCAGGCTTGATGATAAACCCAGATAGCTAATTGCACTGCTTCTCATTCCACTGCACAAAGGTGCTGTGGCCAGAGTCTCCTGGACAAGACCTGTCAAGTGAAACAGTCGAGGTGGAAGCTAGAGGCTTACTATGGAGCTGAGTGAGAAGAGAGGTGTGGAGAACAATGGATTTGTTCAAAATGAGGCTTTTGAGGACAAGGAGACAGATACCAGTAGCCAAGAAGAAGTGCCAAAACCATGCAGTGTTGATGTGGACCCGGTGGCTGCGGACGAGACAGTGTTGAAGCCTTATGCTGGGATGCCAAAGGAAGTCTTGCTGAAGTTCTCCAGCCAAGCTCGGTACAGAGTCACCAGGGAGATTCTCTTCTGGCTCATAATTGCTGCTTCTGTTGCACTTATTTGCGCTACGATTGCCATCATTGCTCTCTCCCCAAAGTGCCTGGACTGGTGGCAGGCCAGTCCTATTTATCAGATCTATCCTCGTTCCTTCAAGGACAGCAACATGGATGGGAATGGGGATCTCAAAGGTGGGTCAGTTTTCATTGTTGCTGTGTGCAGATGTGTATGTGTGTGTATAAAAACAAAATAAACAGTGAAAAAGTACAGTCCAATAGACAAATCCACCCTAATGGAGAGAGGAAAGAAAAGTTGTCTGACATCATGAATGGCAACCCACACTGGCATGAATGAATCCAGGAGTTGCCTGCTCAGGTTAAGTCTAAGCCTGGAGTTGGGAGGTTGAGAGATGATGCTGAGAGTGAGCAGCAGCACAGCTGCCATCAGTCAGATATCTCCACAAAACTGAGGCCAGTCAGGAGGACGAGTGGTGCTGAGCACTTGGGTATGGTTATTTGGTTGTTTTGCCTGAGGAAAACTAAAACTGACAAAGAGGGGAGCAAGATGTGTTAGTTCTTGTTTTCTTCATGGTCTAGGTGTTACCAGCTCATAAGAATGCATGGGGATGGGGAATGTGATAGCAGGGAGCCAATGCCACCTATCAATCAGTAGCTGGGTTGAGACTGCCCTGCAGAAAGGGAAGGCTCAACACCAAAATGGACAATACATTTCTACACAAGAAGTGACAGCCACACTATACTCCACTGGCAAGTGAAGGGCAGAAACTGTTTTTGTAGTTGCACACCAGTAGTAACACGTCAGGAAGATAAAGGGACCTGTGTACGATCTTTGAGAGCCCGTGGTGAACTCAGTTAAACAACAATCTGTTTTTTTCTGAACAGATGATGTCCTTTTCTTTTTAAATAGGTATCCAAGAGAAACTGGACCATATTACATATTTGAATATAAAAACCGTCTGGATCACCTCTTTCTTTAAGTCCCCTTTAAAAGACCTGGGATATGGGGCTGAAGACTTCTATGACATTGATCCCATTTTTGGATCAATGAAAGATTTTGAGAATCTGATTGCAGCCATACATGACAAAGGTAAGCTGCAACTCTGAGCAAAGTAAGTCCGTTAAAAAGAGGTACCTTACAGTGCAAGGTTGTAAAGTGAGGTGTCAATTTGTGCACCTGGCAATCCGCTCTGTGGTGGCATTGAGCAGGAGCAGATGGAGGTGCCAGCAAAGGGTACAAGGCAGCTCCACAGCAATGTGAGCTCTGGGGTTGGAGTTTCCTGTGCTTTGGCTCTGGGCAATGCTGGGAGCAGGACGGAAGGCACAGGAAGCTACAGCAGCAGTGCTGTGCTGCAGCATTCCTATGAAAGGAGGATGTTTCACTAGGTGCTGGGCTGGCACCTATCCATGCTCCCTCAGGCACTGAAGGTCTGGAATCAAGCTGAGGTGCAGTTCTGTTTGACTGATCATGAGGGAACATAGGCTTCCTTCCTGCCATTGCATCCTTGCTTTGGTGCGTTTATGTCTCAGACCAAATGTTTGCTCAGGTGTTTGTTCTTACAGCTGTTGAGCTGAATGGAAAATGGTTAGCCAGTCTGAAAATATTCAAAATTTCAATAAAATGTCTGCCCTTTAGGGAGGGTGATGAAGAATGTGTGTTCACTGATGCTAGACTGATGAAGTGCGTTTCCCACCTGAGAGGTGCGAGACAGCTGTTGAAGTCAGAGTGAGTTGATGTGGTTGATAACAGCAGAAATCTGTTCTGATTTTTTTCTTCACCCTTCTTTCCCTTTCCAAGCTGTGTTCCAGCTACTTTCAAACTTTAGTTAGTCTGTTTTGGCAGTCTGGTACTTTTTGTGGGTTTTTTTTTCGCCCCTCTCCTTCACCAGACCTCTGACATGGAAGAAGCCCAAACACCTCTGATACTGCCTTTAGAAAAAATACAAAATTTGTCTTCAAAGGCTAAATGTAATGTTGTAGGTTGGTGGGTTTTTTTAATGGTTTTTTTTGTGGTTTTGTTTTGATTTTTAAGGGCTAAAGGTGATAATGGATTTAATACCAAACCACACAAGTGACAAGCACCGGTGGTTTCAGCTGAGCCGCAATCGGACTGGGAAGTACACAGACTACTACATCTGGCAGGACTGCGTGCAGGCTGCTGGCTCAGTCATTCCTCCCAACAACTGGGTAAACATGGCAAGGGACATGTGCAAATCCCAAGCTGGATGCCACAGAGCAAAAGCAGCTGTGACATGATTGTCCCAGTGTACACGGGGTTATAAATGACTGGTGAGAGGTACAAACTGATGTTACTACATGAGCTAGTGTAGATTAAGATATAAAACGGGGGGGGGGGGGGTGGGGGGTGGTGCAGGGCAAAGTTCCTCTTCAAATGGAATTTTAAATGTTGTTTTTGTTTCTTCACTTCACTGTTAAATCTTCATTCATGAAACAACCACAAAAAAAGAATAGTTGTACACAACTTGTTCACACTTGCCCCCTTCTGTATATGGGGGTTCTGCTCTAGAAACTGCATGTCAGCTCCACTGAAATCATAGTTGGTGGGGAAGGAAACAAAATAATGTGATCTTGGCTTTTTTACTTTTTTCCTTTTTTTTCCTGGAAAGTAATCAGGTCAGAAAGTGTGTTGCCTATTTCAAATAGATTTATTTTAAATTTGAACTGATGGGTTCATGATTATGGACTTGCATATTCTAAAAACTCAAGGTGTTTGTACTAGTTAGTACAAACTTTGTACTAGTTAGTATAATTTATCTTTAAACTTAGTTTTAAGAGCTATCTTAGCTTTTGGAATCTTTTATTAGATGAGAGGTAGTGATAAAATTTAACATTTTTAACATGCAGGCTGTTGTTGGCACTTCAGAGGGATAATACTGGATTGCAGAAAGCTCTAAGTTAACTAAAGCTATTTTTAATAAGTTTTAAGAGAAGCAATTCCAAAGTAAACGTTCCCACCCATGTTTACCCCTCTATTCCAGATAAAATTCCCTACTAGAGTTAACTTAATAAAAAACTCTCAAAATCCACAACATTTAACAAGTAATACATGTGGCAAAACACAACTAAAGGGAGAGCAACTAGTGGGAAAAGAAATAAACCATTGGCACCAAAATCTACTCAAAATATAGTCCATTGATTGGACATTTTGTGCTTTATTTTATGCTTGCAATGCCCCACATTTTAAAGTATGCATAGGAGGAAATGTTTGTTAAATTAGTAGTTCTGATTATCTCTGTCCCCTGTTTGCAGGTGAGTGTCTTTGGGAATTCCAGCTGGCAGTTTGATGAGGTGAGGAAGCAATGTTATTTCCATCAGTTTGGGAAGGAGCAGCCAGACTTAAATTTTCGCAACCCTGATGTCCAACAAGAAATCTGTGTAAGTATGTGAGCCACTGCTGCTGAGCCCACAGCCTCTTGCCTGGAGGGCTGTGCAGAGCTGACTTAGTCAAGTTGAGAGAGGTTTTTATCTGTGTAGGTAGAACGAGCTGTTAATTAGCCAGTCAGACGTGGGGATGGCACCTTGTTTTAGGAGAGAGATGTTTGCCTTTTCAGGAAGGCAGAGGCAATGCTGGTTTGAATTAGGAGGAATGCCTGGGCTTGTGGGTAAGGGGGAGATAGTGAGTTTCGATCTGTCTCCATGTCTGATGACTTTCCAGAGGAAAGATGAGAGCATTTTCACAGTGAGAGTGGTGGTGCTCGTGGTGCTCTCATGGAATCTCATTCCTGTCTGTACTGTGTCTCCCAGCAGATAATGTAGAATTCATTAAAATATGGGGATGTGGGCCTGAATATGGCGAGCCTGACAACTGGGGCTTCTTTTTCCCCCTTTCTGTAAGTTATCCCACATCGGGTAGTACAGCTACTTCAAGTTGTATTGAATCCTTAAGGGTGTTTGCTCCTTTGTACTGTTGAATTGTGGTGCATTTCTTGGGTGCTGGTCTGCTGCCCAGTCCCCCTGGGCTGGTCTCACTGGCTCTCCCCTCACCACGTGGGCACTGCATGGAGCTTGAAGAAAAAAAACACTTCTGGTCATATTTTTTAACTCTAGCATGAAATGAGACTGCTTTTGAGTTTAGTCCTTGGAGAATTCTGCCAGGAGCCTCTCTGTGTCTTGGTACTTCCCTTAATGCCACATCTTGCCATTTGCATAGTTTTTTTCTCTTAGCATTGCACATGCTTTTTAATGATTGTGGCTAATTACTATTTTTAAATGGTATCTGGATTATTGAAACTCCAGTAGCAAAGAGATGCTGCATTTCCTGTGGGGAGGAAAAAAAAGAATACATGAAAGCTGGGAAGTTTGGCCTGGTAACACCAGCCTTTGGTAAATGTGTATGAACATCATGTTAAAAAATAATCTTTGTCGGGTATTTTAATTCAAAATCCTGTTCCAGAAGGTTAGGAGGACAGAGCAGGAAGCAAATGGAGTTTTGCAGAGAAGCTCAAGTCTTTGGTTTAGCCATGCAAGGGCATCCAAGAACAGCCAAACTCAGCAACCAGCATGTTATGGCTTTCATGTGTACAGAGATGTAGATTGGTACCAGTGAGAACTGGGTCAGTGCTTGGTTTGCAGTGCTGATACCCAGCTTTGCTTTTGTGCTGAGCACAGGTATAAGGAGGAACATTTTTGGGTAGATTCAGTAGTGGACAGACATTTATGGAGAGCTGCTGCTTTCAGAATGGTGCTATGAGAAAGTGCAGCTCAGTGAGGCAGAGTCTTTATTTGCCAAACAAAAATCTGTAAGGCTTGAATGTGGACTAGTTCTACTCCAACCTGTTCAGACAAGTGTACTTCATACATTTTAAAAAAGGTAATCCAATAGACATTTTAAAATATATACATGTTTTCCTCAGATGAAGACAAGTATCACATCTAAAAGGACATTTCCAGAAACCACTCAAAAGGGACTGAACTTAGGAATTCTTTTGTTCAAACTAGGGCAATTAAAACTGTAGTAATATGACAGTTACTGAAGTAGGGTATCATTTTACTAATAGTGACTGACGTTGAAATTTGATAGTGAAATTTCAAATCAATCGCATTTGTAATTGTTTGATAATAATTTGTCTTGTTCCTGTAAGTCAATAAGCCTAAAAATAAAATTTAAAAAGTTACATCAGTCAAATAAGAGAGCGTTTTAAGAGCTCTCTTGTGTAAAAGAAAATTGGTGGCACAAGGTTTGTGCAGAACAACAGATTCCTGCATATTTGAATCAATGTGTTCTAATTGTGTGCAGCCATGACAAGTGTTCACCACCAACAGCACTTAGCATGAGCCCAGTTGTTTTGATGGCTGAGATTAGAAACTGCTTTTAGCAAGTCGTGCCCTGGCTTTGGTCTCCTGTATTATGGGAGAAGTTACAGACCAGTCCTCTTCTTTTTTTGTACTGAAGGAAATAATAAGACATACTTTAGCTATTAATTTGACCTTAGATCAATCAACAAGATTTACTTCAGCTTCTAGAAGAATTTGCAGTACAAATTTAAAAAATTGATTGTTAGGTATTGAAACCTCCTTAAAAGTTTTGTTTTCTTTCCAAGAGTATGCTGTTTTAAATGGGATGGGCTCATTCTGACTTTTCAATTTTTACCTTTGTCTAGGATATTATAAAATTTTGGCTCGGCAAAGGAGTTGATGGATTTAGTTTTGGCACTGTTAGATTTCTCTTAGAAGCAAAACATCTGCGAGATGAGCCTGCAGTGAACAAGTCTCAGAATGGAGTAATGTATATGTTTTGTATTTGCCTTTTTCCTGAGTTTCCTACGGAGACGAGTGTCTGGTTTGACTCTTTTGGGTCTTAGTTGTGGCTGTAGGAAAACCAGGTGAGCCGCGTCCCTCGGAAGGCAGGTGGGTCCTGGGCACTCTGCAGAAGGAGCAGTCACCAGAAAGAAGCCCCAATAAGAACTGGAGCAAAACTCACAAACACTGGTGTTGGCAGCTTGTCACAGCCAGAGGTGACCAGGCACATCCAAAAGCACAAACGCTGTTATTTGTTTTGCTGTGACAGTGAACTTGCTGATGTTCCCAGATAGTGCCAGCACTAAGCCACTGTTCTCCTGCGGAGTTGAGGATCCCATAGAACTGGTCAGCTCCACATGGGATGTTGGTGTTGTGTTACCTTTTACTGTCCATCATTCCAGGCTGCTGTGAGGCCACAGCACCTGCTGTGCTCACTGCTCCACATGGCGTCTCTTGATTAGTGCTGTGGGTGGGCTTTCCCTGCTGAAGGATGGGATCCAGAATTATCACTCCTCTGCTACTCTAAAGTTCCTCTAGAGCAGTTTCAGCTCTGTGCTGTTAGTATGCTAAACTCATTTTGGTTAAAGTTTATGTGGACTGGTGCACTGTCTCAGGAAAGTATTGGGAGAATTTGAAGAATTCTGAAATCTGAAATGTTGGTGGACTAATGTGAAATCCTGTACCCTGCTTTAAGGAGAGCCTCACAGCCTATTCCCAGCTCTACCATGACTACACCACCAGGCAGGTTGGTTTGCACGACATCATCCGCAGCTTCCGTCACACCATGAATGAGTTCAGCAGAGAACCTGGCAGATACAGGTAAGCAGCACAGCTGGCCAGCTTTTCTCTAACAGTCATCACCCTCTTGCTAGCAGTGAAATGTGTTTTTAAATAGCATAATATGCCACAGACATGCAAATCCTCCAAGGCAGATGGCAGTGCATAGGCTGTGTTGTCTCTTCCCCATTGTGTGCAGAAAGGAAAGGAATTGGCCTTGTTAGTTCTGCTCCATCTGTGGAGTGTACAAAGCTAAGCAGAATAGGCAACCATCTAATCACAGAGACACTAATTTATCTACCCTGTGCCTGACTTATTGTATAGGTTTAATAGTGCAGTCCAAGTGGGACACACAGAGAGTGTTGAATTTTGTCCATGTTGAAACAACAGAATGGTTGAATTTGGAAGGGACCTCTGGAAGTTCTCTGGTCCAAACTCCTTCTCTTTAGGGTCACCTGGAGCTGGTTGCCCAGGAATTTGTCCAGACTGCTTTTGAATATTTCCAAGAATGGAGATTCTAAAACCTGCCTGGAAACCCAGTGCCAGGGCTCAGCCACCCTCACAGTGGAAAAATCTTCAGATGTTAGTAGGGAAACACATTTCCTGTGTTTCAGTCTGTGCCCATTGCCTCTGATCCTGGCATGGGGCACCACTGAGAAGAGCCTGGCTCTGCTACCTTTACACCCTCCCGTCATTGTATTGTAATACACCAGTGGGATCCCCCTGAGGCTTCTCTTCCCCAGGCTAAACAGCCCCAGCTCTCAGCATTTCCTCCCAGCCCCTTCCTCAGCATTTCGTGGCAGAGTAAAGGGAAAGGATTACCTCCCTCACTTCTGGCAGCACTCCTAATGCAGCCCAGGATGGCATGAGCCACTGCAAGGGCACACTGATGGCTTGTGGTCAACTTGGGGGATCCCCAGGTCTTCTTCTGTGAAGGAAAGCATGGAAATTGCTGGAATGGGGTGTGTGGATGTGGATTCAGAAAGAGAAGATTTCAGTCAGATAATTTAGCCTTGTGTTGACTTTTGTAGCTTTTTCTCCAGCAATTTCCAAGAAGTATTTCTCCTTGATTCCTTGTCTGCTTTACAAAATATTGTTTCTCTGTATTAATCTTTTTTTGATGGGAAGGGGGAAGGTGAACATAATTCTAAATGCTCTGTGTCCAAAAATTTCTAGCTTTATTCTATTCTTTGTAACCAAAAATGAGCCAAAAAAGCTGTTTGTGCACTATTTTGTAGATTTATGGGATCTGATGATGATGAAAATGAAGATATTGAAGCGACAATGATGTATTATGGAACGCCTTTTATCCAAGAAGCAGATTTTCCTTTCAATTTCAACCTAATTAACATGAAATATCTATCAGGCAACAGTATTTTTGAAGCTGTCGACTTGTGGATGAAAAACATGCCTGCAGGAAAATGGCCAAACTGGGCAGTAAGAATTCTAGACTAACCCTCATAGGAAGGGCTTGTTCCTGTGGGTGACACACAAACACACAGAGATTTCAGTGGGATCAGCAGCAGCCTGGGCCTGTGGCTGAGCTACAGTCCCTGTCCTTGGGAAATCTCTCAGCTGCTCTAGTTGGAGTCCTTGGCACTGTCCGGGTCTCCTGCCCTTCAACGACAGTTCCACTCCCCATGCAAGGATGACAGAAGGGAATTTATGAGCATGCCTCTCCCTCAGTGCCTGCAATGGCTAAAACACCAATGAGGATGGAACTGGGTTAATTATCTTTGACCATAAACTGACTCACTGCAGTGGATTCTGGAACCCGCCCGGGGCCAGGGCAGAGCAGGCAGCTGAGGGCAGTCAACTTAAAACATTGCTCCTCTTTCCTAGGAAGCATGCTTGGAATGTGCAAGGGATCTTTTCAAAGGAAGCAGAGCAGTCCTCACACAGCAGAGAAAATAGCAGGGAACTGTAATCAAGGGGAGTTGGTATTTGTCATCTCTTCCTCACTTCTGCCTCATGTGCTGCTGGCAGGACTTCTGTGTATTAAATTTTTTGGGACAGAAGTTTGTAATGGCACCAAGCTAAAGATAATGGACCTCACGGTTCTGGAGGGGAAAGAAACCCCAAACATCTACTACCTGGTTAAATTAGTTAATCAAATTCCCATGTGCATGAAATTTTATTATGTGTGTTTAACAGAATGATGTTTTCTTCAGGTTGGAAGTCCCAATGCTGCTCGGATTTCAACTCGGATTGGGAAGGAGTATGTCAATGTCATGAACATGCTGCTTTTAACCCTCCCTGGTACTCCTGTAACTTACTATGGTGAAGAAATAGGCATGGAGAACATTGCATCAGAAAGTGTAAGTGGAAGAGCATGTAAACTCTGGTCTTGTTTAGTTCCAAGTAACATCTCGGCCTCTCCTGACCATATTTGAGCACCATGTGAATATGGTCCTTTGGCAGATGCTGCTTTCCCTATGGAAAGCCTCTGATAGGGAATGAGGCAGCCTCTGCCAGTGTTAGAAATGGCGTTGGCTAGCTTTGTATCAAAGGGAAAGAGGTACTTGAAGCACGGGATCATCTCCAGGTTTGTCTGATTCAGATGTGAGGAAATGATTCTCTGATTTAAAAGGAAATCTCATTTCATCGGAGAAACCCCTAGGTCAAAGAATCTCCTGCATTTTCTTGCTGCTGCTGATTACTGCTGACAGAGTGATTCTCTTCAGAAAAGTGGCTCGCCCTGAGCTCCTCAGGGTTCACTCTCTTTTAGTGGCTACCCTGTGGCTCGGGGCTTTGGAACAATGCAAACACACCCTTCACTCAGTCTGGAGAGGAAGGTTCCCTGATTAATGGGTGTCTTAGAAAGATGGAGACTATTTGCTCAGGATATCATCTTTAGCCCCAGCATTTCAAACACTTCAGGAGACACTGAAAGAGGTAAAGATGAGAGGCAGTGTTACCAGTGTTGAAAACTTAGGGTTTTTTTATCTCTGCTTTTCAGAATATGCTAAAAAGGAGAAACCCATTATTTATAATGTCACAAAGCAAAGTGACAATTTCTTTTGTTAGGCTGCTGTTCTGACAGATTGTATTGAAAAGTGTCCTTTTTTATGAAAAACAGTTTTCATGGAAAACAAACACTTGAATATGTGCAAAATATTTTATGCCCTCTTATATCATTAAATTTAAGTGTCAGATCTTTTGGCAGCTCTTCAATAACAATGAGGAAGCTTTTTCAGAATTTTTCTGAATTCTTTAAAATGAGAACTTCAGACTTTTTTACATCGACACTTTTTAATCAGCTAAAAGCTGGTTTTCAATAGTGTTGCTCTTGGAAATAATAATTTTACCTTTCTAACACAAACAGTCCTGTCAAAATTGTACCCCTTGCAAATATAAGCTTGAAGAGTGCTGGGGTGAAAAGTGTGGTAGTTATAAAAGAACAGACACTGAACAGCAGTCACTTGTTGTTTACTGTTATTTTAGTGACACCTCTTCTAAGGACCCATTACTTCATATATTCACTCACTGTATGTCTAGATATTTATCAGAATATCCTGCCTGCCATCAGTAAACTTTTATCCAACCATCTGTTGCAAAGGATGACAACTCTGGCAAGAGTAATTTGGGAATTCCACGTTTTACCCAGAGACAATCCACTCTGTATCAGAGACAATCCACTCCCCTCCATTTCAGGAACTGTCTTGGTTCTTATTTTCTTCGTAGATTTGGAGCATAATTACACCCTCATTAAATTTAAACTTAAACCAAAGAAAGCAATGCTGCAATGGTGATAATTTTGGAGATGTGAGAACATGTTATTCAAAGAATAACTTTTTAATGTGCTCATCACCACTTCATTTTCTAGGCGACCCTCCCAGAGAAATCCCCCATGCAGTGGGATGGAAAAGTTAATGCTGGTTTTACTGAAGGCAACAGCAGCTGGTTACCTGTTAACTCTGACTATCAAAGTGTAAATGTGGAAGTAGGTATCTGCATGTGTGACAGACAGGTCTCAAAATATTTTAATGTGTCTGTTTTGCTCTGGTTTCCTTTTAGCAGTGGCACTGGCAGTAAGAACAAACTCAAGGGAAAAAGAAAGCACTGAATCCTCATAAGTTTTATTAGAAAAGGAAATCCTTGCACGACAAGGAGCCTACTTCATCTATATTCATTTAAGCAGAGCAACTACAATTATGATGTTGATGTGGTAATTTGGCTCTTTAACATCCTTTTAATCCTCTTGATACTAAATTGAAAACTGGTCTCTTCCATTTCTATAGCTATAGAAAGCACTGGCTTTGTAACAAGAACTTAATATAGTTCAACTCTAACATAAGCAGAGCAGTGAATCAAACTTTGGAAACCTACGGTGCCGGCCAAAATTGAAGACAGGAAAAGAAAATTAAGATAGCAAAAATATACATTAAATAGACACTGTGACTTTCCTGGACTCAGTGAAAAAGGTTCAGTGTCAAGCTTTGAATGGCTGTGGTTTTCTCCTGAATCCACAGTACTAAAAAGAAGCTGTGGGAGGAAGCAATAGCATTACTGCTGGAGAATTGTTATGCCTAATAACTTCTGTGTCTGCCACTCCACAAATGCCAAGGAAGTGCCTGAGAAAAAGCAGTTTTTCAGTGAAATTGGCAGACAAATTTGAAGAGGGATAATTGTCAGCATGGAATTCTGATAGGCACATTGTCAGCAGACTGAGTAGGTGTGAGGAGGCAGTTGTATTTCCTCCCTGCAGTGCCAAGCACTGACCCTGTTGGTGCTGACTTGTTGCAGATCCAGAGGAGCTGGCCCAACTCAACACTGAGCTTGTACAGAGAGCTGACCTTGCTTCGGAACAATGAGCTTGCCATGAATCGAGGCTGGATGTGCCACATCTGGAATGACAGCAACGTGTTTGTGTATGTCAGGGAGCTGGATGGCTTGGACACAGTCTTCATGATGGTGCTCAACTTTGGCCAGGAGTCAACAGTAGACCTGAAGGCCATAGTTCCTAACCTTCCATCTGAAGCTGTTGTAAGACTCAGTACTCACTCTAGCAATACTGGTAAAGTTGTCATGACCCAGGCAGTTATAACTGAAATGGGAGAAGGCTTGGTCCTTGAATATAAAACAGCAAAGCCTGTTCATACTATGGAAGCTTTTCAAGGGAAGTGTTTTGTGGCAGAAAAAGCTTGTTATTCCAAGGCCCTCAATTTACTCTACAAGAACTGTTAAGTGCAAGAGTAGAATACCTATGCTTTCATGTTAATTTAGGAGATATTAGTTCCAGGGAAATGCTAAAAATACTCAATTTTCTTTGGCTTTTAAAACTTTATTTGTGTTCAAAATAAATGTCCTGAAAAATCAAACAGATACATAATTGTCTTGTATCTGTATTTGGGATTAAAAGGAAAAAGTCTAGTATAAACTACCCCTTTGGGTCTGTGGAGAAGAAAAGTAAACCTGTTCTAAAAAACTGTCCTGTTTAGGCATTTATTTTTGGGAGGAGAGGGAACAGTTGCTTGTGGGGTGCTGACCCTTGAGGTTGCTGGTCTCTAAGTGCTCCTGTGGGATCCCAAGCCTGTGGCAGTTCACTGTAACTTTTTAAAAGTCTGCAGATTTCTAAAACTTATTCAGAAGGGATGGCCCTATATTTGCTAAAACAGGTAAGTGCAAGCAAGACTAATATATACTGTTGTGATGTCTTACCTCTTCTCTTAACTCTAGCAGCTCTGATTATCCTCAAAGGTAGTAAGAAAAGAAACCAAATATAGCTAATATATCCAATTCCACACTCAGAACTGCATTTCCAGTTGATTCCCACCCTCCCTGCTGAGTTAGAATACATTTGCATTATCTTATTTCTTTTTCTCCATAAGGCTGAGGTGAAGGCTGTGTACTTTAGTTCAGAGTAAGCTGCTGAAACAACTCTACTGAATGTCACACTTGTTCTTGTGCTCTGATTTGCATCTGCTGCACCTGCAGTGGTTGGTGTGGCCCCAGGTGTGCAGCACACATCTGTTTTAACAAACAATGCACAGCAGGTTTGTGCCTTGCTCAGAGGGCAGCTAAGCTATGAATCAGGCTGCTTTAGCGGGGCATTCTTACTGTTTTATTCTCTGGAGATACTCTGGCATCTTCTGAGACAGTGACCTTGTCCTCCTGAGGGACTTTGGCACCTCCTTTTTAAGATTACCATGCTAGGTAAGGTAACTGCAAGATTTTTAATGTACTCAGATCAAAGAGTTCTGCTAAAATTCCAGTTCTTGGGAATCCTGTTCTTTGCAGTTGGGTCAATCCCACCACACGATCAGCCTCATTTCTGCCGGCAGCTGCTTCTGCACAGCGTGGCAGGGCAGAAATGCAGCTCTTGGTCTGTGTTTTTATAAGGCAATGCCACACCCAGCTTTGTGTGCTCATGCCCATAAAACAGGGATATGAGAGGAGTGATCTTCTGGAGAAGGTGTTTGCTTTCCATACAAATCCAAATCTGACCCAAAGTTCTTCAGGTGGTCAGGGTGTTGAGGAGCTATTTGCAGGATTTGCTGGGATGTTGGGGATGGCACACTTCCTCAAGTTCTCTGTTCAGAAATGCAAGGTGTCTTGCAACCTTAAATAATGAAAATATTTTATTACAAAGTAAGATTCTTTGCACTATAAACCTTCAGCTGTTCTAATCATCTTCCTTTCCCATAATAATGCTAAGAAATACCTTGCTCTAAGACAGCGTGTAGCTTTTCCTGAAAGAATTCACCTTGGGAATAACTTTCACAACAACTCAATTAGCATTTTCTAGGATTTGTTAAAATTAACAGGAATAAAATTTGTA
This sequence comes from Lichenostomus cassidix, assembly GCF_008360975.1. NCBI lineage: Eukaryota > Metazoa > Chordata > Aves > Passeriformes > Meliphagidae > Lichenostomus > Lichenostomus cassidix. Next base: position 25,051,000 of record NC_139483.1, read on the forward strand.
TCCAACTGTGACAGTCTGAGACATCACTAAAAATATGTCAGGTCTTGGCAGACATATGTTGCTTTTAACATGCACACTCATATAAAGTGCAAAATCTTGAAAGCTAATTGTAATAGCTTTGATAGCACAGATCATGCATTTCAAAATGTAAAGATCCAACCCATCATGTATGTTTTACACATGAGGAAGATGGGAGTAAATAGTATGACAGTTTTAAGCACTTAATACTCTACAGAGCAAGACTTTCCTGCTGGAATGATGTTTTGCACAACTTGGAACCTTTCATTCAAAGCTCTTAGCACATTACACTGGGAATTGAACACTATTTTGAGGCTATTTCAATAATCTGGCTCTGTCACTGTCTCTTTTATATCTGTACAAGTATATATATATATAAAACTAAATATATATAATTATATATAAAGATTTCTGGGTTTTTAGGTTTATATACATATAAAAAATCAGCAGTTGCTCTAGCAGTTTATCCTTTAAACACACATTCAATGACTGCCCAACTACTGAGGCTGAAGTACCCCTAGAGGGGACACATCCCTGCAACACATTATGGACCTGTGCAATAAAGGGAACATACCTCATTCAGTGAGTGCTCCCAGGATGAATCACAATGACTGCCATTTGCCTGGACATCTAAGATGATATTAGGAATCCAATTTCCTGGAACAATTAAGCTGGTGATCACTTTACATTGAATGAACAAAGGAAAAATTAGGTGGGGATGTGAGTTAAGGATACTTAATTCTGCCTTCTGTCCTGACAGAATTTCTATTCTTCCTTGAAACAAAAGAGAATCATAAAGGGCATTCTGAATGAATTATCTGTATTTCTAATAACTACATATTTGAAAAATATTCATCTACTTAGTGTGTTTGTTTTCTCTGAGTAATTTTGCAAAGACATGCTCTTTTCTTTCTGTACAAAGAGCACAACAGCACCTGCTGCAATTTCTCAACCATTGCAGTTGTGCTGCACAGAGACAGGGCATAATAAAATGTAGAAAAGGTTATTCAAGATCTCTTTTGGTAATGATGGTAAAAGCCTCTCCCCAGATTAGATGGTACTAGAAAATTGTCAGGCTTGAATGTACCTTTTGCTGGAAACTGTCCCAAAGCTAGGGTTAAGTTTCAGGTATAAAAGCACCTGTGTCTTGGCCTTGTTGTCACTCCAACTTGGACAAAGGACCTGCAGCTTTAGCAAAGTGAGAAAAGTAGGTTTTTGCACAGCAGCAAAAATAAAATTTTTCTCTGAGAGTTGCTGAGAACTGCAGTCTGGCCCTGTCAGCAGCTGGACTGATAATGTGGGCTCACCTCTCACTGTCCAGCAATTGCCCTATGCTGAGGTCTAGGAAAGAGGGAGCCCCACTCATAGGCTCCCAATCTTTATGTTTTTGCATCTGAGAGGGTGTCCTGAGCCTGCTGTGCAGCTGATGATATGGGATTATGTTTGGATTAATTTAAGGAGGAGTCAATCTCTGTGGTGTTTAATTACATGACTATTAAGATTTTGCTTCAGCTATCTCCATTTATATATGATACTCTTATCCTTACCTTTCTTACTTGTTTTGCTGGCATGATCTAGTGCAGCCTTCCTGAGCTTCTGAACATACTGTAAAATTCCTGTTAGTGGTATCCGTTCATCATTTTCATACGCCGTGATAAAAACTGATGGATAACACTGAGATTAAAAATCAAAAACAGTTCAATACTTGACAACTGCTCTTTCTCATAGAGTAACATATTTTTCTTGTACTATACAACTTTTTAGGGTTTATCTAAAAACTCATCTATTACATAATTACTTAGTGGGTGTTTTAGGAGTTTTATCACTGTAACTGTAGAATGTATTTTGGTCTGGAAAATGACTTAATAGTAGGGGATAATCTACTTGCAAAAGGTCATAAAAACATCCTCTCCCCACTGGTAAAGGTCTGATACCTGTCTGCTTCCTGATGATTGCAAAAAAAGAAAAAAGGGAGTAATAATCATGGAATGGTTCACCTTAGAACAATAGCTGAGGTTTATTTTTGCAGTTTTTCTGCACAGAAAAGGTTGTTTGTTTTAAAACAGTAAGAATTTTACTAAATGAAGCTGTGCAACACAGCTAACACAGTGGCAAATAGATAAAGATTTCCCTTGAGATGACAATGCCAAAGCTATAGCTCCTCTTCCCTTGCAATGTTTGTTTTAATACCTCTGGAAAGGTATTAAATCAGTGGAAAATACCTCCTTCCTCCTGTGTCAAAGCCTGCAAAACACAGTGGAATAACAGACCCCCCCCACAAAAGAAGGCATTTTGCATGCTGAGATTTGCTATATGATAATTGATTCCTGAAAGTCCTAAAACAAAAGCAAGTTTAGAAATCTATATCATTTAGGAGAAGACATTGGGTTAATTTCAGTAGTCACTTGTGACTCCAACTATTGCTAAGAATATTACTGAAATAATTTATATTGGCATTTTTGTTCCAATTTCAGTTGTCTACTTTTTGTTTTCTTATAAATCACTACACTTTATGTGTGTAGTATTCTGCAGAGAAAGCATAGTTTTACCTGTGGCTTAATATTCTGGTATGGGCAATAGCTTTTGATATATTTCATACATTTTTCATCTTCTAATGGATTTCCCCATTCTTCTTGTTCCTCAATTGTCAGCGGGAGATGAGTTTTCATCATTGTATTTAGAACATCTATGAAAGGAGCCTTAGAAGTCATAAAAAAAAGAGAAAAGATTGGCAAATAGGACAGAGGACCTTGAGTATCTGAGTCTAGGTGTTCTCAAACAAATGAGGAAAGTGAGCTTTGAATTGGAATGTTTCCAATTCTGAAAGTGGTAGAATGAGAGAGATAATACAGTTTAATGTTGTAATCTGTACCAGGCCTGCAGCAGCTCACCTGTAAAACCATGGCTCTGATCAGTTCTGGGTCAGTGTTGCACAGGGCTCCTGCAAGAACTCCCCCAGCACTGGTGGCTGCCAGTGCTGTGTGTTTGGGCTGAGACAATCCCAGTTGGTGCAGCAGCTTGATGCAAGCCCTGAGGTCATGGAGACCTTTGAGTTTATTATGCTGACATCCATCTCTGTGCCAGCTAAGGCCCTGCTCTCCTCCACCCCTGAAATTTAAAGCAATTCAAGTTGGAGTCTCTTCAGAAAGCATTACATGGCGTAGCTTCAGATAACAAAAGAACAGCAGCAGCCACAGAGTTGCAATCATAGTCTGCTTTCCCATTTAACTCTTCCCTGGTTTTGCCTTTACCCATCTTTATGGCTAAAAGAGAAAACGTGAAGTCAAAATAAATCCATGCATGATGATTGGTGAAAATGCTAACTCTATAAGGGCACTCTGCACCCTCGTGTGCTTGTGTCCTGGAATCCACAGGAAAAGCAACACTTTTGCAAATGATGTTTCCACTGTAGGCAATACAAAATCAGATAATTTTATCTTTTTTTAAAGGAAACTATGAAAATATCTAAAATATTTCCAATACTTCCATTACAAACACTATTACTTATTAGAAACAGTAAAATAGTATTTCTGAGGTTGACATCAGACCCTCAGGATTCATGTTCTGCTTAGCTTAAATTCTGAGACTGTTAGAAAGTTGGGTTTGGGTTTTATTTCCCCCTAATTTGTGAATTTCAAATGCAACTTGAAATGTTACATTTTGTAATACAGAATTACAAAAACATTTATATTTCTTTCTATGCAACCACAAATTTGGTTCTAAGCCACCTGGAGCTTCCTTTTCTGGTTTCGTATTTAAAATTGATTATTTGGTTAGCCTGCCATCTTTGGATGAAGAATTCATCTTCATGTAGGACTAACTTGCAGCTTAAGATACTTAGTGGGGTGTTAGGAAGAACAGCACAATGCTTGCCACTGAGCATGGCAGATTGAATATATTTGCTGAATTTGTTTTGGGACTGGTATTTCAAATAATTACTCATTCCTCCCCTTCCTTCCCCTCCCTGAAGCGATTCTTTTGTTATCTTCCTTAGCTACTGAGAAAAATTTGAAGCCTATTGTACATTGCAGTTTTATAAAACTGGTAGATTTGTAGCTAAACTGGAGACAGAGGATTTAGCCAATAAAAGAACAAGAGCTGCAGGTTAAATGCTTAGTTGTTGCTGTAGAAGGTAAATGGCTTTCAGAAGACACAGACTGATCATTAGCACACAATGCTCTCAGAGAGAGAGGGAGGTAGCATGTCACTGCAAATTGAGCATGGAACTGAAATTCTTCTTGAGCAAAGATGAGACAAGAAGTAATGAGACTTGAAAAGATTAAAAGTTACATACAGCCATCATGTAGATTTAAGAAAACTAAAATGCAGTGGGCTCTTGTGGTTTTTTTCCCTTGAGGTAAATTTAAAAATTACTTAAATAAAAAATCTAAGAAGAGATGAATAATTAGGCATAGGTACATGAAAAATTATTTTGGTATGTCTTTAGTTGTACATGAAGAAATGTCTGTATATCCTGTAAAATAAAATCTTATTTCCACTTTATATTTGACTTACCTAACATGGCAATATGCTAATATCCAACCCTCTTCAATTAACATCAGCTTCTCTTCTTTAAAGCTCATGTTCAAATCTATGCCATAAGCTCCATATACATGAACTAGAAGTGGTCTCCTGTGTAGTTCTTTAGAATTCTTATTATGAAAAACTGTAATTGGCACCAAAGTTTCATCCTGGAAAAGAAGGAGTAGTTTTACAATAAGGGACATTGCAGAAATCTCAATGACACATGGCAATGAAAACTTCAATTATTTATTTTAAAATGTGTTTTTTTGATTACAGTAATTTTTTTTCACTTAGAATGCACAAAGCACTCTTGAAAAATAAAGCATGAGACTGAACCTCTGCTGTGTGGGCTTACAGATGCAGAGTATAAATTCATTTAAGTGCAACACCTGAGGTGTTTTTAAACTGCCAAAGCACCCGAGTCTTCCTTCCCCCTTTAACATCAAGAATATATGTTATTAACAATAGAGTTTACCACTTACCACACTACAAACTCTTTATTAACATCTCCAAATTTTTAAACTCAGGCTGTTAAAACTTTCCTTTCTTGATCTGCACTGTGCAGCTGGTTGTGGGGTGTTCTTTTCAACAGCTGGCACCTTTTTCATTTATCATGTGGAGTACAATACCATGCATCAACTAGCAATTCTCACTTATACTAAGATTCTTGACTCATCGTGTGCTGTTATCTCCTCTGGAATACCCAAGTTAATGGGGAAAAAAATCACGACTCTTTCTTGTTCTTCTCTATAGCACTGAAGAAAACACCCACTGTTTAGTAACTATAGCACCAACTGCTCTTTACATTTTTTAATCTCTGTTCCCTGCCAAATGCACTTTCTTTAAATGGGTGGGGAGGAAGGAAAGAATAAAAGGAATGGGAAAAAAGACTGAAAAATCTTACCTTGCTTTTAGCTAGTAAACGTGTAGTGTGACAATTCGTAATAATTGGTACCTCTTGCACAGCTTGTTCAATGAGATTATTTTCTTTAAATGAATATGCAAAGCGCTTAGGGGGGTGTACTGGGGAGGAGAGCTGAAAATAGCAAGTGCTGCTGGTATGTTCAGGATGAGGTTCCAATTCAAATTCACAGGCCCATGTAGGTAGCTGAGAAAACATGGCATTTCAAGTGAGACCCTTACACTGCTTCTGTAAGTTTTGCTTAATGTGTCTTTCAGAGTAAAAGACTTTGGACATTAATTATCTTCAGTTTATACGTAGCACAATCTGTATTTCTTTTAAATCCAGTAATGAAACAGTCAAAAAGTGAAAGACTGGTGAACTTTTCCCCTGAGGCCATTGGATAAAGTTGGACAAAGAATAAAGAAAAATAAATTCAAATTCAGTTTAAAATGGGCATTAGTGATTTTTTTTTTCTAAATAAAACATTTCAAATGATTCTGCATTAGTTTTATTTTTTAGATCCTATTTTTCCTTGCATTTCCAGTTCTACTTCAACACGTTATACAGCCAAGTCCATGTCAGCTATTATGCTTTTACTGTGAGTTAGCTCAGTAATGCTAAGCCACTGAAAACCCCTGCCTCTTAACTTTGTTCCTAGTGCCAGCCATTGTGAAGAACAAAACCTTTTCCTGGCACATTCACCCTCAGACACTTACTGTTATTATATTTAAGGTTTTTAACTCTGTTAAGAATGAAAGAAATCAAGATTCATTCTTTGAGAGCAGCAGGGACATAGCCAAACCCTCTGCCAGACCATTACTTACTTGGGTTAGGTTGCTAGAGGCTTCTGAAAAGGCAGCAAAAGTCCAAGTTCTCCTGAGTAACTGCAGGCCCTTTCTGAATAAATAAACTACGACCATTTTAAAAAATGAAGATTTTGGAGACCATACAGTGTACTTTGTTGAAAACCTTTTTCTATAGCAGTGTTATAGAGTGCAGCATTGGCAGCTTGTTGCAATAAACTTGTGAGTTGTTCAGACTGTATTTTTCAGGAAAACAAATCAATTAAATATTTCATCTGAATGGTCTTCAGAAATCATGAATTTGGATTGAGTCACTTTGTTTTTAATCCACAAGTATTTAACAACTAGAGAAGGGAAGAAAATACTTTGCACCAATTGTACTGCAATATCAGCTCTTCTCATTTATTATGGGACAGTATCCATACTTGTTTTGTGAACATTAATCTTTTTCCTGAGGGAGGAGCCTTGCTTAAACCAAGGAGTGTAACCAAAAATAGGTCCAGTTAAACTAAGTAGAGTGTTTAGGGAACCAGGTTCTATTTTACATTAAAAATCAGCTGTATTGTGAAGAGCTTGACTGTAACATGTTGAAGAAAGAACTGACTCACAGGATAGCTGCTGCTCTTTAACTTCCTAAATGCTGCAATAAGCCACCACATGAAATCCTGAAGACCAGCCACATGTAATACAACTAGTCATAATGATGAATTTGGCAGTATTAACAGTTTCCAAACCACCTTTACTTTTGGACTTTATCTTCGCTTTCATTATAATGTTATGTTAAAAAAAATGAAATAATGCTGGAAAAATATTATGTTGCTTAAGCCAAGCTAAAACGTACCTTTATTGACTGAACTGAGCGTGAAACAAAAGAAATCACATTTAAGTAAAGATGACCAGCGTTCTTCAGGAACATAATACAGTCATCACTGAACATCTCAAAGTCTACTAGCTTGGTTTTCTTTTCCAGTGCATAAACTAACTGCCAGTTTTCCTTACCACTGGAAGCTACTGGTGCCTTCATCAACTATAAAAAAAAGATAAACAACCTTGTATTACTAAAATGGAGTAAGAGTTACAAATGAGAGGTATGGACAGGATCAGACAGGTGATCTTACGTGACATTTTTCTTGCAAAAAATTACTTATTTGTATTTGGGTTGTTTTCCTGTCTAAAAGTGGAGATTTTTAAACTCCCTTGGGCAAAATGGAAGAACAATTTAGTAACAGTTGGAGAAGACCCCATCCCAAAGATTATTCTATAGAAGGCAGTAATGCAGAAAGTGCTTTCAGCATGGCCAGCAGAACTGTAGATGAGTTTGATTACATAGACAGAGATCACCAACTTAAATTTTGATATAGGGGAAATGCCTGTCATCAATGCATAGTCATTTCTTGATGCTGTCAAAGGAGTTAGGATCTAACTGGCATGCTACAGGAGAGACTCCATGCAGCACCATCAGTCTTTCAATCCATGTATCCCCCTCTCTTAAATTATTTCACTAAGCTGTCAAGAACAGACTTAAAAGCCAACCTTTCTATTTCTATATGACCTGCAATAAGTATCTAAATTAATCCTATGAATGTAATTATTAGTCAAAATTGCCTTATATTCTGCAGGTTCTCCATATGTAGTAAGAATGTATAACTGGTCCTTTCTGTGCTCAATGTGGTAAATGACCCCTGTGGTTCTTGCTTGTACAAGAGCAGGTGACTCAAAGGGATGTCTGCAGTCAACCAGCCAAACTTCTGAGGTTGTCTTGCTGTTGCTGTTGATAGTGAGAAAACGCCTGTCTTTTGTGCAATAAATGTCTACAAAGAATCTGTAGGGAATAATTAGGAAAAAAAAGAAAGAAAAAAGAAGTTTACATTTTATTAGTATTTTAAAAATACATCAGTTGTTTCAGAATCATGGGCTTCCATCCGCAAGGTAAGAAACAGCATTCCTGCAAGTAGACTGGAGAAATGTCAGGGTACTTGCCTCCCAGACCCACTTCTGCAGCATTTACTCTGGGATTTAAAACCCCACAATCTTGTGGGTGAAACCTGAAATCTGCAAGGAAGGCAGTTCAGTTGTTGCCCAGCTGAATCCAGGTTTTTCCATCACTGAGCCAGACTAATGCACTGAAGCTCACTTGTACATACAGGCTTTAAAATTCAGGCAAGATGTAGAACTTTTTATTGAGCCTGTAACCCTATTTAAAAAAAAAAGGTAGTAATGGATAATTAAATTTGTAAATGACATAATGTGGGAAGAGCAATAACAAAAGAGCTGTTATAAAAATAAATTGATAAAATGTATATGTGCTACTGACCTAACTTTGTCTGAAGCAAATAAGACAAAAATTACTATTAAAAAAATAGCACAGAGGCCTATATGAGGCAAGATGGACAGTGTTGCAGTGATAAAGCTGGAAAAGTAGGATGTGGTTTTCGAACTAAGAAACTAGGAACTATCTACAGATTTTAAATGCCTCTAAAATCTAGAAACAGCAAGCAGGATGATAACCAGTGGCTGGATGCTAATAGAGAAGTTCAGGCTGAAATTCAAATTTCTGAGAGTCATCCTAATTAACTGGAATGTCACATCTTGGATCAGAACAGTCTCTTTGCCTTTTTTAAACCTTAAGACTGGATGTCTCTAAAAGCAAAACTATCCAACACAAAGATCCAGATTCCATCAAGAAAATGCAGGGTTGAGTACCATAATACATACCATCATACAGACCAGATACATGACTGCAATAATGATCTCTATAGAATTCAGAATATTTGACTGGTGAAGAAAAGGATGCTTTCCCCATTGCATTTTCAGTGCCTTTAATTGTTTGCAGGTGGATGAACTCAATTTTTTGGTACTATTTGTTTTTTTTCTAATTGCACCCTCTTGACATTTTTAGGACAGGCACAGAGGGGGACCTAAAGTCTGCAAGAAAAATCAACCTCCTGCCTTTCTAATACCCATGAATTTGAGAAGAATGTGGCACTGCATTCAGCAGAGATTCCAAGAGTTCAGCTCTGCTGATCCTGCCTCTGAGAAGGTTGAGCTGAAATGCATCTTACACTTCTCCTGAAGGACTCTGACCTTGATATTACAAATTTTTTAATCTTTGTAGCTTTTCTTTTCAAGGAAGTCAAGAAATCTTCAGCTTCTAAAAATATTTGAGTGCAACTAGCAGAGCTGGTGAGATGCAGAACAGAACTGCTCAATGGCAATACAAAAGAATGTCTTGCCATCTTCCATGAAGGAGTTCAGCTATGAGCTGCAATAGCACATGAACCTTTAGAGTAAGTTTCTAGTAGATTTACTGTAATGACTGTGACCTTCAGAATTATGTCAACAGTTTCCCTGTGGGGAAGTGCCAGGTCAGTGCAACTTGATGTTCCAAAACTATGCATCAAATGCAGTTGGAAAAAAGGGATCTTATTTATTCTATCTCCACTGCAGATTTTTTTTCTGGGTTCTTTTTTTTTTTCCCTGATGAAAGTATAATTGAAATTTCTTTACTTAATATGTAACTAGAATTAAGAATAATCACATATATTTATGGAATGCTGTGTAAATATACCACATGCTGCAGTGCTGAAAAACTAGTTCTGCACTCAATTTAGCAAAGAACCTTCTTGTCTTCCTAAACCACTGCTTGAAGAAAGGTTATTGAGAGGGTATTCAGTCAACAATAGTTCTGTCTCTTGGAATGTTGTAATGATTTTGCTCATCCATTACCCAGAGCAAGGATTAGCCTGAACTTATGTATTTTTTTTTAAAGATGTATCAGACATCAATAGCAGAGAAAACAAAATGAAATCCACAGTCTGATTTACCCTGTATGAAACTGTCACACATTCATTAAAGGACACCCTGACCTGAGAGTGACCTTGACATTTATAAACTCAGCTGAACTCATGAGGTAAGAGGGGAGAGTTAAATCTCTGTTGATCACATATCAAAAGGAGAACAGAGCACATTCTCAGACTATATAAGGCACTACTGACAGCAGAACACAACTTAAAAATGCATATTACTGTTTGAAATAAGATATGGAACACTTTGTTTTCTGAACCAGTTACATTTTACATATAAAATACTCTAAAATATGTAAAAGACTTGTTATATTTTAGGTAAGTATTACCTTGCATCTTGTTCTGTATAAACTAACTTAGTATGTTTCTGGTAAGTGAAAGTGGTCATGAACACATTCTGGCATTTCAAGTTCTTCTGAGTTGTATAATACAGAACATCATTTGCAGCCCATTCTGGAAAAAAAAGACAAATGCATATGAAATTCAGACAAGGGTGTGATATTACTGAGAGAAAATGGGAGTTCCATGGACACTGGACCCAGTGCTGAAAAAGGAGGGTTGCAGCTGACATGGAACTGAGGACAGCACTTCTGCATCCTGTGAGGACTCAGGTAAGTGCCAAATGGTTTTTCCATGTTTTCTCTGAATACCACAGAACAACAATCTCATAACATAGTAAAAAACAAACAAACAAAAAAAAAAGAGCAGAGGACAATGTTGCAGGGCCCAGTAGCAGGAAGCTCTTGACCCTGTGTGGGTTCTGGAGGTAACAGGAAAATAGGAGATGTGGCTGTTTAAAAGAGAGGTTTACATGGAGTCAGCAAGATAATAAAGACATAATAAGCTCTGCACTGCTGCATGTGACTGCACACAAGCCATTTAGAGAAAAGAGCTGATGCATGTGCCCCATGGGTACTGCTGAGACAAAAATTCTCCAGTTTTCTATGCTCGTGTATGTGTTCACCAACATAGAAAGGTATAAATACAGGAACCTTGTTATTCTGACTAATCCAGCCACATTACTGTCATCTCTGCTGCTCCTACAGCCACCAGAATGATGTTTAACACATATGCTTTTAAAAGCTATTGTATGCTGTCTTATGCATAAATACAGATTTTCAGTACAAAATCCGAGGAAGTACTGCACCGAAGTAACACAAATATTTTGCTTTCTGAACAGCAATGTGGCTCCAAAGTGCACAGGTAGCTGAGGGTTTACTATGAAGACAAGCCTTTAGAGGGGAAATCCAAGTTCTTCTATAGCCTAGCCTATGAAGAAATCAAGGTGTAAATATTCAGGAACTTCTGTTTGTCTCCCTGCTAGTGCATATCACTCAATACAAGCATATGAACTTTGCAAGTATTTATATAACCTAATTCTCTTGCTCATGATTGAGGCACCCCTGTGCTTCATGATACCTCTGTACCTCACTCATACTTCACAAAGTTTACAGAATTTACCATTCTGATAGTCATCTTTTGTACTTTTATTACCTGCCACACCTATTTAGGCAACAAGATGTTGGTTTCTCAACTGTACAGATTCTTCTGGGTCAACATAGACAGATGTTCAAATCAAGTATAGTGTAAAATGTCATTGGCAAATTTGCATGCTTTATTTTCAACAGGCATTATAATCTTCAGTGTGGAAACACAACACTAAAGTCCTGCTAATCCTCATTTTTTAAGAAGGAAGTTTTACCTAGAGTTTTATTTTTCTGCCCTGCCCAGGCAAATTGCTTACTGCACTGTGTGGACCTGATGACATCTAACAACATAATCCAAAGTACGTGATGTAGAACGCTGTATGCATACTATTATACTCTTTTTGCTACACTTTTTAATAGCCTATAAAAGAATTATTTCCCATTCACTTCAATATACTTCTGCTTCTTTTAGCAGCAGTATAAAGCTCTGTAATCTATTCTGAAAGAATTGATTCAAGGCCATGCTGACTTTGTTGGGCTCTGAAGTGTGACCCACATCCTAGACTCCAGCTGAAATTCCAGCCCATACTCACATTTCACACCTTTCAAGCAAATCTAACTGTCTACAGGTACCAGTGACTTCAGTTGTAGTTGTAAGGGTTTATCAACTAGAATATTTCTTAAGAAGATCTTTACATGGCAAACAATCATGTCATTATATTTTTAATATAGCATATTGGATTCAATAGAAAAAATTATTACATGCACAACTGTTCTAACATGTATAAATGCTTGCTTTTACAGTGAAGAAAAACTTGTATCCAGAAAGCAGTGCCTTTCATCCACAACAGAAAACCTGTAATTGTGCAGTGTTAAAGAAATATTTCAACGTCTATAAGAATTAAATGTTGCCTTCTGTTAAAAAAAAAATTATTTGTAAACTAAGAAAAATGTGTTGAAAATTTACATGATCTACAGGATATTTATAAACAACTTACCAAAGTTAAATACACTTGGAATTACTTTTTCCACAACAGGAAAATTACCAAGTTTCATAATAATGCAGGTTGCTTCTTCAGAATTTTCACTTTTTAAGCTAATGGCCATGTATCTCTGATCTGGTGAAATTCTGATCCGTTGAATAAAGGCATCAGAAAAGCCAAGATCTTCAGTACTGAATAAAATGTAAGCATTTCCTTCATCTACTACAGAGAAAAAAGAAATAGCAAAAAATCCTGTAATTAAGACACTGTCAAAATGAACAGTGATTGTTATGTCTATATTTAACAAATCTGCCTCCAATATTCAGAAACATTCTACTGGAATTTATCAACACCAAATACCTGTCTTGCAAGATATTTGCAAATGCACTTTAAACAAAAAACTAGAATTCCAAGGGAAAAAAAAAAGTCCTGTAGTTATTACTAAAAATATTTAAAATGTGTAGATCTTGGCTTCTAGTAAGCGTTTTTATAGTATTTTTAGTTAAGAAACAGACAAGCATTAATGTAAGAAAAGAACAGTAAGTGATACATGTACACCTTTTTTAAGACTCCTACCATACTAGGAAGAGAAATCCCTTACCATCATCTGCTTTTGAAAGAAATATGCAGCCATTCTCTTCAAAGTACACATTCTCTCCAAACCTTATCTGTTCAGTACAAACAAACATAGTTAGACTATGTCCTTTGAATCCCTATATTCAGTCTTTTTTCTGTACTGCAGAATTGTAACATGTAACAAATTGTAACAAATGTAACAAAGTACAGAACTTATACTTGATACTCAGGAAGGAATTGCACACATCAGAGAGGCTTTTTCACAGTTACAGTAATTAAGCTACCTCTACCTGCTCTAAATTTCACCGAAGGCTCAGATCACCTGCAACTGTGCTTAGAGCAACTTAAAATGCCTTATATTTTTTATCCAAAAGCCAGATGATTATTTCATCTTTTCTTGGTTTTGCCTATGGAGAAATTGAGGTAAATTCACTATCATAGCAGGTATAAGCTGTTCTAAACACAAGCTGTTACTATCAACAATTACTAAAATATTCAACCATTAAAAAAATCAGAAAAACAGCATTTTATAGCAGGAATGGCTTCACTGTCTTTTATTTGTGGTCAATGATGAGAAATACTTGTATTGTTTGCCACTTACCCTTGGGCTTTCTGAATTGAGTGTACACATGTTGTGCAATTCTTCCAGTTTGTCTTTGATTCTCTTTGTCATAGCTTTGTATGTTGGTGAAATGTCATTCCAGTTTTCCTGCTCTGATTTCAGAAGGTTCTTGTGCAAAAGGTCTGAAGTTACTAGGGATGTGTTTTGCTTCCTTTTGGAAGGGACTTTTGTTCCTCCCTGCTAAGTAAGGAAAAACAACAATGGCTACAAGCAAGCGCACTGTACACCAATCTGAATACATTGAGGCAGTATCTCCTGAGCTACAGGCCCAAACCCCAAAATTTTGCATTATTACAACAGTTCATGCCATTAGAAAGAAAAACTGCAGTTGGAGTATGTTTTTATTTTAAGCCTTCCTGATCTTTTGGGGAGGCACTGTCAAATGTGCTTTACTTGACACATTTAGTTCTTATGGAATTCTATTATTTTTCCTTCTTCACAGGTTTCTTCAATAATTTCCTGTCTTTAGAGTAATTTCTCATTTCCTTTCCTAGAAAATACCGCCCACACCTCTGTGTCCCTGTACTTAGGAGTCCTAGCAGCTTGTTCAGATTCTTGCTCCACCTCCTCAGAAGTGTTAATATAAATGTTCACAAGGTGCAGCATGAAGTGATGCAGTGAACTGATATGGGTTCTGCAACAGTTTTATCAGGAATAAGTTTAAGGATCTGGTTTTCCATGAAATGTGAGACTACTGCTACCTTGCCACCAACAAAGATGTCTTTTATTGTAAAAATGTTAAAAATGTGTTAAAACTGCTAGAACAATGCCACTTCCTCTTGCATGCTGTGAAATCTCACTTGATCAAGTAATAAGCTTCACAACATATATTTCACTACATAACACTGCACAGATCACACAAAGTAGCATTTTATAACACTTAATGCATGATGTGAATGTGTCTAAGCTTAAAAAGCAGCCTATGCTTTATATTCCATCCTCATTTTCCATCAAGAACTGTTAGTTTGTTCCTAGTTTGTCTTCAGAAATGCATGAGAACCAAAGTGTGAGTGTTTCAAGTAGACTCTGAAGGAAAACCCTCTGCTCCAGTTCCCAAACTCCCTGTGAACATAAAGCACATCACTGATGAGAGCTGAGAGGGTCTGTCACTGGTTCAGACCAATGCTCCCTCTCACCCGACACAAGGCAAAGAAAGCACAAGGCAAAGAAATTGTGAAAGCTCTTAGAGAAGCTCTGGAGCAACTGAGTGATTGGAGAAAGAAACTGCTGGATGCCAAAATTGTACCACCTCACCCCAGGCACTGGAAAAACTGTTTTAAGAGAGCATCATCCCCCAAGCTAGATTTAACCAAATAAAAACCTCCCAGTGGCCATAAATGGATACTTAGGAAGGCATATGAATAGGACAAGCCAGATTATTATCCCAAACAGGTATTCCCCCAGCTTTCAACAATTTTAGCTCAGGGAAGTTCCTGACCTGAACATGGTTTCTGGATATTTAAAAAGTCTCTCTCATGTATGTCATATATCTATGTCTCCCCTTATACCTATGTAAAATTTTAGCATCCACAACTTATTTTGACAAGTTCCATACTTTATGAATCTTTTGATGATTGCCCTCCTTTTGTTTTCAGCAGTTCCCATTGTATTCATGTGGCTATATTATATACAGCTGGCAGTCACAGTGTGGGAATATATGAAGAATTACTGCACACCTCCCTGCCAGGGGAAAAGCCAATTATCTAGAAAGATCTTCAGGATAGCAGAGGATCTCAGTGACAATCACTTTGAAACATTTGCTCCAAATCAACCAGGCACAGCTTCCTTTCAGATGAAACCCATGTGTTTGTATCCTGGGCCCAGAGTCACAGAGCAGCATTTGTAACTGTGTTAGTGAAGTGCTAGTGAATAAACTGAACAACACATTCTCGTCCATCCAGACCTCCTATGTTCTCCTTGACATATTTGCTTACATTTAGCACACAGACTTAGGGACTCTTTACAGTGACAAATAAAACAGTCACAACAAGATGAACTTTGTGTCACCTGTGAAGAAATATTGTCAATTTCAAACGAATTTAGGACAACCACGCTTCCATCTGAAAACATGTTTAGGATCAAATACATCAAAACACAAATCTTTTTAAACAGTACTTACACATGTAAGTCAGTTTCCAGGCTGTCATACTGCAGTAAACTTTTACAATACCTTTGGCAAAATCTGTATTAGAAACACTGAGACAGAAGGCCTGAAATTATTTCAGACTGCTTTCTGACTCTCTGACTCTTTCTGACATGACATACTGCCATGCAACGACACAATATTTATTTACAGAAATCAATGCAAATACCTTTAAAAGCATAGTTTATAACATATGAGCATGACTATGACATGTCAGTATTATATTTTAATATAATGGAAACCATTACTAACTGGTCAGCATGAAAAAGTCAAGTTTTTTTGTGCCAGCTCACTGTCTAGTGTCATCAGTTTGGACAGTTTGCCTCTACACTAGCTGATCTCTCCCTGCAGTCTTCTCCTGACACTATCTAAGTCTTTCTGGAAGACACCATTTTTTTTCAAAATTACTACAGCAGGAAAATCAACCAAAATGCAGCTTTATGTCAAAACAGCATGGGAAAGTTGAACAATGCTATGTGTCTTTGAACATAACTGGAATTTATCCCTCTTCTTCAAATTCTCTGGGGAAAACGTGTTTCTTCAACACGTGAAAAATATGACTGGCTCCCTTAACAGATGTTCCAAGGTGGTTGTTGATATCAAGTCTGTACTTAAACAGCATACCTTGCAGGAAAAGAATCTGTATGGCAGGATGCTCCCAGGTGGTGCAGTCCTTTGTGTGCATGTACCTTCTGAATGGGCCAGGATGTGGCACTTCTTTGGTTTAATTTTACTGCATGGACACATTGTTTGAGGAGGGTCATGCCTAGAGTAGCACTTGGCACGGAAGGCCAGCCCCTGGAGAAGATTTCGCAGTCCAGCGCAGCACATCCTAACCTTCATTTCCTGATAGCCAACCTGGAATTTCTGGAAATCCCAAACTGCAGATTATTTACACTGCGTGTGTGTGAAATATACACAACATAAACTGCAGGCGAAACTCCCTCTTTCAGAGAAATGCGATTGATTCACTAGATCAAACGAGAAGGAAGTAACTAAAACTTGGGCTGTTTGTTAAGAACTGATCCCAGCATTTTAACCTGCAGCGCTGGCGGCCCGAAGTTTAACTCAAGTCAAACTATGAGCAAAAGGGGAGGTGCAATCGTGCACTAAACACCGGGAAAGTTTGGAGAAGTCATCCCCCCGCTCCCCCATCATCAAACACCAACCCCACGCTCCCTCCCGAGGCTCCCTCGGCAGCAGGAGCACTGCTGAGCGCAGGCCACGCGTGTCCCGCCGGGGCCACCGCGCCCCGCTCCCGCCAGCGCTGCCCCTCCGCCCGCCGCCGCTCCTCCTTTTATCCGCACAAGGACTCGCCGTGGCGCTCCCGCTCCCGCTGCCGCTGCCGCTGCCGCTGCCGCTCCCGCTCCCGCTCCCGCTCCCGTTCCCGCTCCCGCCGCGCCGGGGCTGCCCGGGATGAGCTGCCAGCGGGCAGCAGCGCTCCCGGGGGCGCTGCCCGTACCCAAGATGGCGGCAGGTCGCTTCAGCAGCCGCTGCGGCCGAGCGCCGCCGATGTCAGCGCGGGGCGCGGGGCAACTGCGGGCGGGCGGGCACGGCCCCCAGCGCGGCTTTCCGTGCCATACGCAGTCCCGTACCCGGGCCCGGAGGCCACGGGCGACTCGTCTTGAGGCGTGCCCCCGCCGTGCCGGGCCTGAAGAACACCGCACTCATCGGCCGCCGAGACCGGCTCGGCGCTGCCCTCAACAAAGATGGCCGCCCCCCTGCTCCCGCTCCATCCCTAGCCCGGCCGGTCCCGCAGCCGCCGGACGCTCGGCGGCGCATCCCCGCCGTCCAAGGCAGCGCTCCCTCCCGCCGCGCCAGCCCCGGGCGCTCCCGCCGCCGCATGGCCGAGGCTGTTGACTCCCCGCGCCGCCCCGCCGCGGGCAGGTGCGAGGCGAGCGGCGCGGCGGCGGCCCGAGCCCGCTGGCGGCTGCTCGGACAGGTAGGGGGAGCCCGCGGGCGCAGGGGGGCCGGCAGGGCATGGCGGGGCGGGCGGCGGCGCCCTGAGGGCAGCGCGGGGTCTGTCCCTGTTCCCTCAGGCCGGGCTGTGCCCCGGGAGTCCTTCGGGCGTGCGGAGCACTGCTCCCGCCCCTGACGGGAGGACTGCGAGCAGTGCTATGGTGGGTCTGCAAAGGGGCTTGCAGCACTCTTCCTGGAAAATACGATGATAATAAAAATATATACATGTAAATACGCACCCATAGCTCTCTAAAGGGAGAAGTGGAGGGGCAGGCACTGATCTCTCTCGTGACCGGTGACAGGATCTGAGGGAATGGCCTGAAGCTGTGTCAGAGGAGGTTTAGGCTAGATATTAGAAAAAGGTTCTTCACGCAGAGGATGGCTGCACACTGGAGCAGCTCCTAGGGCAGGGGTCACAGCACCAGCCTGACAGCGCTGAAGCCTATGGACAATGCTCTCGGGCACAGGTGTGAGTCTTGCTCAGGGCACAGTGGTGTGGCTGCAGGGCCAGGAGCTGGACTCCATGGTCCTCATGGGTTCTTCCCAACTCAGCTTATTCTATGATTTTATGATTCTAAAGTGTGCCTTCAGTAGTCCCCAAAGCTGTCCGTGTTAAGGGAGGAGGACCAGCATCCATCGGCAGCCCGCAGCCTGAGGGCACACTGGGACTTTCAGGCCATAGTTTGGCACCTTGTGTCGGTGCTGCTGGGGCTGGTAGTTGTAGCTCCTGCCTCATTCCTGCCCTTTGCTCCCGCCCGCAGGCTGCCCTTCGTGCTGAGCTGGGGCCAGACCCTGCTCACCTGGCAGTGAAAACTGCTTAGCTGAGGGGTGATGCCTGGAGGAGGGTGAGGGGGAAGAAGGAGCAAGCGGTGCCACCTGTGCTGTGGAGAACAGCAGCTTCTCAGCTTCAGCCTTCCACACTATTTTAGACCCTTTTGGAGCAGTGCAAGGCTCGAAAGGATTCCTCTGCTGATGTGCATAGGCGTAAAGGCTTAAAATCCCTCGTCTGTTTCACTGGTTGTTGTTGTTATTGTTATGGGGTGTGAAATTTACGAGTGTTTGGTTCTGTGCAGATGGACACCTGGAGCTGCCTGTGGGCACCTGTCCCCGAGAGGGGGGAGAGGTGACACTGGGTCTGTGGTGGCAGCTGGGTGGGAAGGGGCACCTGGCTGCAGCTGGGTGACAGAGTGGGAGGCCTGAGAACATCAATATTGCACTGTGTGTGCCTTTGGTTTCTAAATTTGCTGGTTCTGTTCAACGGGACCAACTTCTGTTTTATTGTACTCCAAAGCAGGAAATGTCAAAGTTACTGGTAGGAATATCAGGTATAGATTTCTGTTCTAGCAGTCTATGGAAGCTGCACTCTGTGGCTATACTAGCTGTTATTTCTTCTCAACATATGCTGCCTTGGGCATATTCCTGTCTCATAAAATCATAAAGAGCTTTTCATAAGTATAAAATGGGGTTGTGGAAGAGTGCATGTAGGTATTTGGGGAGAAGGATTCTGTTTCTTCCTCAAACTACATTTATCTGTGACCTTTTCCTCTACAGATTCCCTTGGTTATTCCATGTTCTTTGGCTTTTCTGTTGATTTTTGTATGGTACGATGAGCAAGGATCAATTTAATCTTACTGGTACATCTTACTGGTGCAGCACAAATCAGTTCTGTGCTCTTTGCTACGGTGATGCTCAGATCCATCTATGGATTGGAAGAAGGTATCAACCTCCCTTTATATCCATTTTTAAAGGATCACTGTCAAAGTGTTTCTTACAGTGCTTTTAAAAGCGCTTTTCATACTGCTTATAATAATGCCTTACGTGAAATCAGTTCTGTGGTGTGTTTATATATTGAATTTGCTTTCATTCAATGCACACACAAATTGATTTACTGTGGTAAGGATGCTTGAGTGCATGCTCGCTGATTTAATTAAGAAAAAAAAAGCCCTTTTATGAGGTATCCTATGAAGCTAGCATAAAGAACCAGGGGTTTGCATAATTACCTGTGTGTTCTTTATCAATGAAATGTTTTATGTATATACTGAGTTTAAAGTTTGGCAATATTTTTAAACTTAGCCTGTCAGAATCAAGAAAAGTAGTTTTTGCATTAAAAAAATGCTGAGGGAAGTTACCCATTTACTGTGCATGTTTAAATGACTGGAGTAATTTCCTGAAGGCTGTGTTTTGAGCTCTGGCAGTGTCTGTGGCTGATGGCATTATCCAGTCTGTAGTTTTTAGCAGGGAAGCTAGAGAAATAAACATGCTTTAGATTTCTCCCTACATGTACATGTGCTCCATATAGAAAGTTTCATGAAATCTGTAAGCTTTATGTATTCATCCTGCCTGTTACCTTCCTCTTACTCTTCTCACACAAGTCTCAGAATCTCAGATTACGCTGAGCAGGAAAGGACCCACAAGGATCATCAAGTTCAACTCCTGGCCCTGCACAGGACCATCCCCAAGAGCCACACCATCTGCCTAAGAGTATCTTGCTCACCTGCTAATGTACTTTAGCTTCCAGAATTGGAAAATAAAAGCTAAAGTGAGGACAGGTCAATGACTTTTTTTTTCCTGAACAGAAGTACTTCTAAACCAACTTTTCATCTCTTCCTGCTCCTCTCTCTGTCAAGTGTGCCTGCACTCCAGATTTCTTTCCACATTTTTGTTAGTCTTGAGTTTATAAACTGTTTGCAGTTGGATAAAACAATCTGGTAAATAAGTTGTTTGTAAAAATAAATACTATAGTCCTTTGGATGATATTTACAGTACAGTTACAGATTATGCTGTGGGTGTTTGTGCAGAAACTTTCTTGCATGTACAAAATACCTCATTGCAGTCACTTCCAGAGAACTGGCAGAGGTTTTTAGACCATAAGCTGTTACTGAATTTGGCTCTTAGTGCAACTAGGCCTAACACGATATACACAGTTAAATATAGGGATTTTCAGGTGACAGCCTTTCTCCTTGTTGTTTGTGGGAGATCCTTTTTTTGGTGAGGTTTCTTTTTAAGAGAAATTGAACTTTTTTAAATTAAGACCTGAATGTGGTCTTAATACTGTGACTAAATACCAAGGGCCTTGCAATTGAGATCTGTGGTAATATTTTACCAGAATCTTTCTAAAAGATAGGGGACTGTTTGGTGATGAGTTTGGATAGGTTTGCCACCTTTTGTTTTTATCAGTGCATTATGCTACAGCAGCAGCATATCTTTGTAGCTTGTATAACACAGTGATCCTTTTAGGAACAGACTTGAGAAAAAAGAAACACCCTTTGATCCTTACATAAAAAATACAGAGTTAGATATAAATAATGTAACATATTCTCCCTTTGTGCTGTTTTCTCCGTTATACTTAGGGTTTTTAAAGATTTGACCTGCTGTTGTAATTTTCAGATCTTAGACCACTTGATTTGTGTTTGAGGCTTTGGGAGAAATGTTCTTTGAGTACTCATGATATTTTCTGCTAATTCAGAGAATGAATTTTACAGAGTGGCTGTAAGATTTCTCTGCAAAACAAAAACTGAAAAAAGGAAAGTGTTGTCACTGTTGGATTTTTTTTTTTTCTTGATAGTAATGCTTGCTATTGCTTTAAAGTAGCTCCTAAACACTTCTCTGAAAGTGCTTTAAAGTAGCCCTGACACTTCTCTGAAAATTAGGTCTTGCTGGTTTTCTCTAGTTGTCAAGATAGTCCATTTTTTTTTTCCAGGCACACTGCTGTTATGTGAAGGTCTTAATCTTGCTGGTCTTTTAATTTTGTTTCCTGCTTTGATATTTTTGAATTTCCCTTCATGTGTGTATTTTTTTCATATGTTAGAGAAGTAGTGTGGACAGCACACAGACATTTTTCATACTTTATGGAAAATGCCTGTACCTTTCATATGCTGAGGCCTGCCAATGAAAATAGCTCCAAAAGCAGTAAACCTGGTGCTTCAGACCTGCTGTTAGAAACCAAAAGTGTAGCAAATACAATTGTTCTGCTTGCATATGTAGGACTTCCAAATACCCTGCAATATAATAGGTCATGGCCCCAAACTGTGAGGATGGTAAATGCAAGTGCATTTTCAGTTAAAGCATGTCAAAACAGGTTGGGTACAGCAAAAAAAATCACTGATCCGTTTTTTTTTTTTGGTACACATCTTGTATGCAAAGCTTCTATTTCAAGTTTCATAACTGGAGAGCTGTTTCCTATTTGATTTATCTCTAGTTGGCAAAAACTTGTAAATTGCAGTGTTGTCCTCCTCAGTGGAGCTATTCCTTGTACCTCTATCAGTTTATAGTGATGAGTTTTTCTGCTCTGGTTTTTTTTTAATCCATCTCTGGAGACTGCATATACACCTTAATTTTAAAAATGCAATGGCAATTATTTATTCTCTCCAATGTTAGGAGAAAGAAGTTAAATCCAGGACACCTCTCCTTCCACATCGCTGCCATAAGGAATAAGTCTTTTTGTCTGGCAGGGAAATACTGGCTGTCTTCTGAGCAATGGCACAGCTCAAAGCAGCTCAGTGCTGGCTTTTCCTGCACAGAGGGGTTGATACCTCACTCCCTGACGATGGTTGAGTGCAGCAGACTATGCAGGACAGAGAGCCCATGTTTTCACTTCCCTGAACAAGTGTTTTAATCATTTAAGAAATGCAAATGACATTCTCTCTCTGTCACTGCCTTGAACTCTTCAATCTCTTAGCACTGAACTTCGTGCTGTCAGAGTGTTTTGGGGCTCACCTAAAGTCTGGCTCATGCATCAGTACTCTTATGGGGTCTGGTAGGGGAATGAACAGCTGTGGCATCTGAAAGTCTGGGGCCTGGGACGGGTAGCAATTTTCTCAGCTGGGGTAACTTTGGCAGCATGTCTGCCAGTCTGCAGCAGAAGACTTGTGGGCTAGGAAGGAGTCTGCTAGGGAAACTCACAGAACTTGGGCACCTGAAGATTATGTTTTGGGTTTGTCATTTAAATGCTACAAAAGATACATTTGTTTTTGTTGTTGTTTTAGGGTTCTTTCCCCCTCTATAGGGACAGTGAGTGGCACAGAAATTGCTTGGTGAGGGCTTTGACACTTGGTGAAATGAGAGGATGGGGAGAACCCAGTTTGCCCCTCTAATTTTTGCATGGGTTTGCTAGAGTGTGAGTTAAAACAAAACAACTTTGTGTACTTCTGAACACAGTACGTTTGCTTTACTGTTATTGAGACATAATGCATAGCCCAGTCACTTGACCTCTGCCATCAATACCACTCTATTTTGTTCAGGCTTGTCATCCTTGGACTAGTTATTCATAACTATTAGCTGATAGCATGGCCATTATGGCTTGCCTCTTCACTCAAATAGGCATGGGTTTGTTCTTTTCTTGGAAGTTTTATTCTTAATGTTTGATTTGTTCTTCCTTTCAAAGGTTCTGAGGAAAAAGCACTTGAAAGATGTGCATCTCCAGCAAGTATCTGTAAGAAGGTTTGCATCGTTCAATCTCTTTTCAATAGAAGACCAGAACACAGAAGAGGAAACTGGGACCTGGGTTCAGTATAGGAGCATCTTTTATCCCAAGTACAGTGTCTCCTTAAGGTAACCACCATTTAAGTTTTAAGTACTTTCTAAGATCTTGAATGGGCCTCAAATATAAAACTCATTAGTCATTCTTCTAGTGTTTTGTGTAACTAGGGCATAGTTTACAAATATACTGGTAAGTGTTATTTTTAGTTGTTTGTTACAGTAAGCAGCTTGTCTGACTCTTTTTTTCTGGTACATTTCACTGAAGTGGCAGAGCTTGACTGAAAACACTGATGCTTGTAGCTAAAACAGAATGCAAATATGAGCATTTATTTTGTATTTTAATAGTTTTCTGTTTGACATTCTTCAGCTATAAATAGGATATTAAAAAAATCTGAACACAGGTATTTATAGTCCTCATAAAATTTTCTATGACATGAGGCCATTAATAATGTTCTAGAAGGTTTTTGGTACTGATCTATATTTTATTCAGTTTTCTTCTTAGTACTTTTTTTAAAACTCAATGATTATTTGGAAGCCACTTTTCAAAACACAATAATACAAAAATTTCCTCTTCCTACAAGATGTTATATACTTAATGAAGTAATCTATTTTTTTATTAGAGCAGATCAAACTAACAAAGATACTTGTATTAAAGAAATTGACAACAAAAGAAGTCCACACACACAAAACCAAAAACACCACAGGATCCTGAACCCTTCCTAAAAACCCTCTGAAGGAATGTAAATGAATTATCAGTAGCTTCTTATTCATTACTGTGGTTGTGGGGTTTTGTTGTTGTTTCTATTTCTTTTCTCCAGCTTGGTCTTCTTTACTGCCTTCAGTTTTGAATGTAGCCGCTATACTTGCTTTGCCTCAGCAGGTATCACTGCAACAGTAACTTAGGAATCCCTGAGTTGATACTTGTTCTGCAGCTTATTATTAGCTGTCAGAAGGTAGAGGATTTTGCACTCTTTGCACAGTGGAAGATGTTCTGGAGAGTCCAAATCAAAAAGTGCATTTTTGTTTACCTGGGACTTTAAAGTAAAGTCAATCTTAGAAATTAAGATCAAACACAACCAAGTGACCATCATTAAACTGCGAAATTTTTGCAAGGTTTTAAAATGAACTGATGAGAAAAAACCAAACCAAACTAAAGGAACTCCACAACACTGCATGCAGATCATTTTAAATTTGCATCTGGATGTAAAATCAAGAACAAAATTCTTCAGAGCTTTATGAAGTCTTAACTTTCAATTTTCCAAGCTTACACTCATTGATGTTAAAAGGATTCAAAAGGAAACTCTTCCTCTGGAAAACAGCTGTTTGTAATAGAAGTAGGTGCAGTGTTTTTTCCATGTATAGACTTTTCCTGTAAACCACCAGTGAATGCCGTGGACAAATTCAAACACTCAGAGTCTACATTATACCTTTGTGCAGTGTCCCTATTCTTTGTTTCTAGGTCTTCAGAGGCACATTGGGGGTAGGAAACATAAGGTGTTTAGATAGAATTTGGGCTGCAAAAGGCTGCAGTCCCTTCAAGTGAAGCCCTGAACTCCTCCAGTCAGTCTCCTTAGTTCACTGCTGTCATTTGCAACACTCACTGTCACTTACTTGATTTACAAGTTCTGGAGTTTTAAGGTAGGAGACTAGCTAAGGTTCATCTGTGCTGGCAGTACAAAAGCCAAGGGAATGTCAGACTGATCCTGCTCTGACATTTGATAGTTGTGTACTTCTGTTTCCACCATTTTCTATGTCATCATTTTGCCCAATAGTAGTTTCATTGATAATAGGACACAGCTCAAAGTATAGACTATGAACAAGCATGTTTATTTTTGCTTTATTTTATTATGCCTCTTTTCTCTTGTCCAATGGAAATGTACAGTTTCTGTGCTGGAGCAGACTCACACTGCCTTTCAAAAACTGAATATTGAGGAGAATAGGGACTTCTTCTGCTGGGGGTTTTTATTTTATGTTTTCCCTACATTTTATTCCTTTCCAAAAGATATTCAATGATTTCTTAAAGTGGTGATCGTTGATCATTTTAGGAATAATTATCTCAACTTGCTTTATCTTGCACTTCTATATCAAAATGTTTCCTCTGCACTGAGGCAGTGACAATAGATAGAGTATACTTATTATTTCAGAATATTGCAGGATGGTGAAGAAGGGAAGGAGTGTCACCGTGTTTTTTGCCAGGAACAAAGTATAAATAGATCACAACAAAATCAGCTTTACCCTGAGTCTGCGCTAAATAAAGTTCCTTCCCTGTTTTTGCAGAAGCAGTAATTTAGGTAGTAAGCATAACAGTTTAACATACTTTTTGCTGGAACTTACATGTCTAGAAAATAAGAAATCTTGGAGTAAGCGTTCCTGGATCTTTGAGGACGGATCGTGTGTTGGAAACTTATGGATTCTCTGACTGTCTGTATGTCTGACAGTCTTCCCTTGGTTTTTCTCTATCCACTGGCAAAATATTATTTGTAATAATAATAAACAGCAGAAACAATTTTAACAAGTTAACAAGAGCATATTATTAACAATAACTTCAGTCGGGTAAATCCAGAGCAGCATGCTTGAATAGGAGAGCCTTTTTATATCTTTTTGTCAGGACAAAAAATGTTGCTGCAGCCCCTCTAAAATCTTGACAAAAGTGCTTTTGAATTTTCATCTACATTTGTTTTCCTTATGCATTAACATCTTCTTGGAAAAGCTCATTGCATACGTTCGATGTTAAAAGGGTTGTCAGCTAATATCTTGACAGGACTAAATACTTAAGAAAGTTCATAAGGTTGTTAGTGGCTTTTGGCAAAGAGTATAAAGGTCAAGCTATATCAGTTCAAGGCCTATCAAAACGGATCAAATTGTATATTCAGATATGCTATGACCTAGCTGGAATTACTGCTCTAGAGGGGCTTGGGAGCAGTTTGTCAAGCAAATAGAAGCTTTTGTAGGAACTACCAGTCACATGCATGCTTTTCTGAATTTTGTTGTTTTTGCTGTTTCTCTAACTAAATTTAGGCTGGATTCACATCTCAGAAACAGGACCTTATGCCATGTTTTTCTGTGACGAGTTTATTTTTTTTTTTGCATCATTCTTAATAACAATGCCTCCAAAGCAGAAAGTCAGAAGCCCCAGTATAAGGCAATTTTTGCTTAAAAAATTTAAGCTGAATTTAGGTGCCATTTTGACTAGATCCTTGAAGTGAAACGTCATCAGCTTGTTTTAAAAATCCCCATTACTCTTCTGGTTAGATACTGATCTCCAGTGTGCTTAGTGATTCATAATACGTGATGGAAAGTGGTCTCTTGAGATTTGTATAGCTACTAAAGTGCTTCACAGTAGCTCTGGGGTATCCAAAGGAGTGTCTGATGAGTGTGGGCTTTTGTTAGCAGTGAAAGGTGTGTCAGAATGAAATTTCTTGTGTTAGAATGCAAAACCTCATTTGATTAGTGTAGTCTCATCTGGATTTGTATTGTATTTGATGTCCCTACATACTACATCCTTGTCTTGATGATATTAATTGAGCTTTAGCTTTCCTGGCCTTATCCCTGGATGCTCAGACAATTGCTGTATATTCTTCACAGGCTACTTGACTTTGCTTCCACATTCTGTAGGTATCTTTTTTGTGTTTGAATTTGTCCAGGAGCATCTTGTTCATCCATACAGACCTCCTAGCTTTTTTGTCTGACTTGCTCTTAGTCAGGATGCATTGCTCCTGAGGCGATCCTTGGATATTAACCAGCTTTCGTTGGCCCCTCTTCCCTCCAGGTCTTTATCCCATGGTATTCTACCAAACAGATCTCTCAAGAGGCGGAAGTCTGCTCTCCAGAAGTCCAGGGTAGCAAGCTTGTTGTGCACCCTTCTCACTGCCTTAAGGATCTCAAACTCCACCATTTCATGGTCACGGCTGCCAAGGCTTCCTTGGACATTCATGTTTCCCAACCAGCCCTATCTTCGTGGAGAGAACAAAGTCCAGCATAGCATCTGTCTTTGTCAGTTCCTCTTGAAGCATTTCAGGAGCCTCCTGGATTTTTTATGCCCTGGTGTGTTGTCCATCCAACAGAAATGGGGTGGTTGAAGTTCCCCATGAGGACCAGGGCTTGTGAATGCCAGGCTGCTCCTCTCTCTGTAGAGGGCTTCATCCACTTGGTGTTCCTGTAGCAAACTCCACTGCAACGTCACCAGTCCCTGCCCTCGCTTTAATCCTGACCCATAAGCTCTCGGTTGGTTCCTCATCCATCCCCAGGGGGACCTCCAAGCACTCCAGCTTGACATAGACAGCACCACTGCCTCCACATCTCCCCTGTGTTTTTATTTAGAGAACTTTCAGGTGTATTTGTTAGCTTTTTTCAAGTTCTGTTTAACTCTGGCAGTGTTTCATTTTGCTGTTAAAAATTATGCATGTGCTGAATATATGTTTTCTTAGGGATAGGAAGATATATAATAAGTAAATAGGACTGTTTTAAAATATTTATTTAATATTGTTTTTCTAAATCCTTCTATTCTTAGTCAGGTATGTGCTTTTAAATTTGAATTTTGTATGAATAGTTCTAGTAATGAAGTGATTATAGATCATAAAGATGCAGTGTCTCACTGTGGAGATGGCGCCTGCCTTTTAGACAGGAAAATTATTCTTTTATTTGAGTTAAAAAAGGAGCAATCAATATCTTCAAATTTTCTATTTCAGGATATGGATTTACTTTTAAATTGTAGGCTCATTTTAAGAAAACAGTGAAGAAATAAGTTATTTCTGTGGTAAAATATTTTCCATTGATCAGTCATTTGCTGTTTCAAATACTAAAGTTCAGAACTGAAAAGAACAATGTCAGCAGCTTACAGGAAGGATTAAATCTTTGTAAGGAGTGTTAAGTGTACTTTGCAAGATGTCATGCCTTTATTCTGAATATGAATGAACCTTTAGATAAAAATGTGAAAGAAATTATTAGATGATTCTAGACCTGTGGTTTAGAAATGAGGGGCATGTTATTTGTCTGTGGCAAGTAGGATGTTAGAAGATGGTATAGGATTGAATTCCATTGGCTATTCCTCTTGGATATTTCTGCTAATAACATTTTGAAATTTTAGTGGCTTATAATTTTAGAGATAAATATAAAAAACATGAAGGGAAACATATTTCAAGGAATGTTGCCTACTTCTTAAGGACAATTTACGTGGATATGGCAATCTTGGCTTTCTTCCATTTATTGCATGCTAAGAGACAATGTGAATTTTGCAGCATAAAGGGTTAGCCAAAGAGGTAAAAGGTGATGTGGCAATGTACTTCTTTTATTCACTAAGCAAGCTATGACTGTTCCATCATATTGCCCAAGACATGTATATTTGTAAAAAGAATTGTAGTCAAAGAAGCATTGTTTTGGTTTCTTGCTATGCTAAGCTGTGATCTAGAACTGGAGTGAAAGGAGTTGTCTTGTTTTGCTGTACTCTGACCCAGAAAGAGCATCTGATCAGATAACAAAGTTTGCAGATAACTCTGAGGTTCTTAGTGGGCCACAGAGACAATTGATGGTGATATGCACCAAGTCTTTTTGTAAAGTACCCTTAACAGTAACTTTTTCACCATTATCCCATCTTTCTTTTTTCACAAATATACTTTTAATTTGTATGTAGGTTAATAGTGTAGGGTGATCTGTTCTATTTGGGCTTTTTCTTTTTCAATATTATGTGGAAATATATTCTATCTTAGTTTTTGTAGTTTTTGAAGTTTATATGGGTATGTACTTAATTGTATTATTTTTTGCCATTCAGTTTAAGAATAATAGAAAAGAAGGAACTTACTTTTTTCATTATGGTTGATGAAAACCATATCTTAATAGAGACCTATTGAAGGATTCTTTTTTTTCTACTATCCATAGCTATTCTTGTATACATGTAAAAGTCTGCCACTTGTGTTACCTGAATTGGAGAGGAGGGAACATTAATATATTTTAAGATTGATCCTCACTCTCTCTGACTTCATCCAAAGTTGATTTATTTGTAGTCCAGGGTAAGGAATTCTGCTTTGCTTTGTATCAGGAGAAACATGAGTTGAATTAGTTTATTGTTCATAGATTTGTCTTCTATTACTCACTGCCTCAGCTATAGAAATTTTTGCCTATTGTACCTTGAAGACTTATTATAAGAACACTGTGAATCAGATGAACGAGGCCAGCCTGAAATTCACTTTTTCCATGATGCTTACCTGTGGTTGTTTGAAGTGCTTTGTTGATCTCAGCAATCAGAGCTTTGAACTTCAAAAAAGTTCTTCGAACTGTGTGACATCCATGAGATGTTCTAAAGCACTGTTTACTAATGTTCTTCTGTATTTTAGGATACCTGTAGAAATCTGTGGGAATTTAAGTGTTGGGGTTTACTCCCAAGCTTCTGTGATTCCTTTCCTTGACTTTGATAATTCAGTGCACATGACACTTATGACTCTGTGTTTGTCAGCTGCATTGTGGAAAGCTGTGATTGTGACAGACATTCATGGAAACCAGATGTGATGTATCTTGGCAGTTTCCTCTGGGTTTGGTGATGGAGGAGCAGCTGATGGGACAGTGAAGCAGCAGCTGTTACAGAACTGCTGAGGATGTATGTGCAGAGCAGGGGATCCCCAGCTAGAAGCTCTGTTTTTTAGGTGCAAGACTGAGTAGCATGCTATTTATGACAGAATTTGGGGTTAGAGATT
The DNA here is from genome assembly GCF_008360975.1 of Lichenostomus cassidix. Taxonomy (NCBI): domain Eukaryota; kingdom Metazoa; phylum Chordata; class Aves; order Passeriformes; family Meliphagidae; genus Lichenostomus; species Lichenostomus cassidix. The sequence goes on from NC_139483.1 coordinate 25,080,926, forward strand.
ACCTGTATTTACACATGCATGTAACTAATTTCTAGTCTGTGAATGGGGTCTGTGATGGAAAAGAGTTGGGGAATAGCTGGTGCAGAGTTTGTCTGCAGGCTCTACATATACAGGTCTCCAAATGGAGAAACATGGCTGTTGCTGTTTGGAAGTGTGTATTCCTGAGCTCTCCGTTTCACAAGTAGATCAGCTGTTGGCATGTTGCTTTCCTCAATCCTAAAAGTTGTCTGCACTGAGAGATTATGCTCAATTCCTTAATCTGTGTGTTCCACAAATGTTAAGTGTTTTTATCCAGTGCTATGGTTTTATTTCTCCTTTTTGTATTTGCCTATCTTTTGATCCTGAAGTATATAAATTGTATTCTATTCTAGACTAGAACATTTCACTTACTTGTGTTTTCCTTTCTTCGTAGCATTTAGTACTAGATTACTAAATTTTTCATCCTAACCTTTGTTTGCTTCACTTGGAGAGTTACATGATAAATCTCCTTTAGATAGGAACTATGTACATAAAGAAATTGAGGGGAAAAAAAAGAAACCAAAACATGTCATCCTAAGACTACCTTGCATGCCAACAGAGATTAAAATATTTCTTTACTTCCTCAGCATCTCCCTTTCCCCATCTTACATTCATTTAGAGATGAGACATTCACAACTATTCCAGAGTCCCTAACAGCCTCAGATGTATGCACAGTTCCAGAATTTGTAGGGGGCTGAGGAGTCAACAGGGGAGAGTTTAAAGGGCAGCTCTGTGGTTGGCAGAGTTACCAATCCTGTTGGCTTTCTTGTGGCTTCCCTTGCACTAACTCTGTTGCATTGGTTGTCTAATTTGATAGAAAACCAACTTGCAAAAAAGAAGAAGAAAAAGTACATTAAAAATCCACGTGATCCATCAGCATTCTTGTGGACTTCTGCTGTAGAGAAGGAATGTAATTTTGGTTTGTTTTTATGTAGCTGGGAGAAGAGCAGTAATGTCCAGTTGAATCTTTTGTAACATCTCTCATGTAATTCTTTGTCCTCGCTCATGAGCTCATTTCAGTTTGTTAACTTGATTTCCATTCGGTTTTCATTTTTTTAAGAATTAGTTTAGTTGCTGTGTGGTGCTTCTCAAAATTTAACATGTTAATGTTTCTTTATTTAATGCTATTGTGTTCATCAGAAGCTATAAATAATGGGTTTTTCACAATAAATGTACAATTTCATATTTGCAAAAAGGTTGATTTTTTTTTTCATTCTTTCAGCAGTCTTCCTTCAGGAAAGAACAGCTAAGACAATGAAAACTAATTTAGGTGTTAGAATTCTTGGATTTATTTCATTTTTTCAGTATTTCAAATTAGTATGTTCCCAAACAGCCTCAGAAGCTATATTTGAAACATAATTAAAAAGCTATATTTTTGTATTTTGCTGCCTTGGTGAATTCTTTCTAGATTTTCTTTAATGCATTTGTGAAACAACTATGTGATCTGATTGTAGTGAAAGACTTTAATATTTTTTTCATTTTGGGCCTAGATTGGCTTGGAATATTTAAAAAAATATTGGATTTTTTTTTTTTATGTGTGTCACTGCACATTTAAAGGCAAATTTAGGTAAATTTTTATTCAGTTTTGGTGTGTATTCTTTTTGCTGCTGTCAGTGTTTTCCTCACTGTGTTCTAAAATTTGCAGTTGCATGAAATTTAGGTAATTAAGTTATTATCCCCACTTTTGAATGTTTATTTCACGAGTTATGCAAATGTAAATCCAAAGAAAATGCAGTTCACTGAACACATTAATCAGTTTCATCATTCACATTAATTTAAGTGTTCTTGATTTTTGTGGGAGAAAATAGGAATATGCATACAGCTGCTTCACAAATACTCTTTGGGTTTTCCCTTTCAAGGAAATTGCTTTACAAAAATTCCTCCTTTCCTCTATGTGACTTCCACAACAAAATAAAAATTGATGCTCCTTGGAAATGTTTTCCTCTTGATACTAGTTTCTGAGAAACACATTCCTCCTGATTCATGGATTTCAGTGATGGGACTTTCAAGACTGGTGATTGTCCCCTTGTTTTCCCCCTGGTGGCTACAGTAGTACCTGTTTGCTGCTTCAGTGTGAAAGGGGGTGGCGAGAAGTGAATGCATCCAGAGGACCTCTTTTTTGAACATGGGTTTTTTTGGATGGTTTATACGTTGGTAAAGTCACTATTTATGTTTTCTTCCAGATTTCACAATGGCGTCTTAAATGTTAAAGATGTTCTTACAAGTTTTGACAACACGGGGAATGTCTGTAAGTCACTGTTTATTTAAATACAGTATTGTGTTGATAGAAGTCTAACTGTACCAGTGTAAAACATTTCTTTTAGCTGGGAAACTCCTTTACTGTGGTCAGAGAGGTACCATCGTTTATGGTTTTATGTAGCACAGTTGTTTGTGTTGGACACATCCTGAAGTCCTCCCAGTGCAGGTTATTTTTGGTTCTGTGGCTATGGTGGGACCGTGAGAGCAGCTGAACTGGACTGGACAGAACATTAGTTTAGCCCACTGATTGGTGTTGGCCAGGGGCCAGCAGTGGCTGTGTGAGGAACAACAGTGCAAGGACATGGGGAGCAACCAGTGGTACTTCTGGCTTGGAGAGGACAAACCTGAACCAGAGAAACACAAGAGAAAGCACACAGTCACGTTGTGAAATTCCTCCCTACACAATGTTTTGGATCCTAAAGCATGAAATCAATTCAAAAGGCAAAGAGGAAAAAAATTGTGCAAGAAAAATTCACTGTGGCTATTAAATATAAAGACATCACTTATGGCCTAGGAAGTGCTGAGTGTTAGGAGAATTAATGGGGCAGTAGGATGATATGTTTGTCCTGATCTTTAACTCTTGTCTAAGCATCAGTTACTGGTTGCATTAACCTGAGGCAAGATGAGCTCTAAGTGGGCCATCAATGTTTGACCCAGTATGGCTCTGCTTCAGTATACTTATTAATAAAATTAGCTATGCTATTAATGGGCTTGAATTATAAAATTGTGATGGACCATGGAAACAAAGCTGAGCAAAAATATTGAAACATTTTTGATCTTAGGAGTAATTGCTATTATATAATTAGCAATTAGAGATATGTGTATAATTCTTGTTTGGTTATTCTGCCTTATCTTTCACGTTGGTTTGTTTGTTTTCAAACAAGCAAACTGATAGAATAAAGTTGGTAAAGTTTGCCAGATATTCAAGAAATATGCACGTATTTCCTCCTCCCTGTTAAGCCAATTATATAGAAACTGTTCTGATATATACGTGTTTCATCTCAAAATTCCAGTTTTAGTATTCCAAAGCTATGTTTCAAAAAACATTAGTTCATTAGATCACAACTTGAGCATTTATTCTGAACATCAGAGAAAGGACTTTCTCGGTGTGTGTGTGTGTACATGTCTAAAAGTGATCACATAATGAATCAATAATATGGTAACATGATTTCTTGGTCTTTGTTCTTTGTGTGTGTACTGAGATTATGCTCAATCTACACAGATTTCCTTGTTAACACAAATGATTTACTCTGCTAAAGTTTTCAAATGCTTTCCTATTGATAGATGTGCTGTCACCTCTTCTGTTAACTTTTCCCAGTATTTCAGCTACTTTTTTATTGATTGCAGATGGCAGTACACTCTAGCAGGCACACCACTAGTGCTAACACAGGAGTAATATGATATTTGTCGTTCTCACTGTTTCTCCATTTGTACAAAGATTCACGTTTGTACTTTTGGATTCAGAATTGTTTTGAGTGTTCATGCTGTGCTATTATATATAGCATTTGCCGAGTCACTTCCAGATTCACTGCTTCCCTATTTTTAAATATCTTTGTCTGTAAGTGTCTGTCTGTATTGATCTCCATATTACTGGTTTATGCCTGTTGTACTATGTACTCTGGATTACACTCTATTAGGGTAACTTTAAAATTGTTATCTGCTGGCAGCATGCAGTACTGGCTTGGAGTGTAATAATCATGCTTTTTTGTTACCACCTGTATGGAATAAACATTCTCAGTATCCAAGCCAGAGTAACTGTGTGTCTGTCACACCATCATAGTAAATTTTCCCCAGCCTTGTGTTTACTGAACTGCTCTATTTGGATCATACCTGACATAATTTTTGTGCATTCCCATTATCCCTTAATTTGGATTGCTCTTTCTTGGTTTTATCCTGTGTATTTCTTGACTCTCTTTGTGTTAACCCACTGTGGAAATGACTGGGAGCACAAAGGGAAGGTGTTTGCCTCCTTTTAACCCCAGAGGTAACTACTGTTGTGTTTAAAAAATTAGGTTGCCTGTTGTTTACAACTGCTGTAGTGTTCTACAATAACTTTTTATTATCAAATCATAATCTGGTCTAAAAAAACCCCAAATATTTCTGAAATGATCTTTTGACAGTATCAGATTATTTCTCCTAATGCGTAATACTAACGGAGCTAGCCAGAACTGAATGTGCTGTCCCAGCAGTGTGCTCTGTGAGGGGATGCACTGAATAATTACAGTCTCCAGTGTTCCTTCAGGACACACTGCATAGCCAGCATTTATTTACTGGCCACAAAACTTCACTTAAACGGCTTGGACTGAGTTACCAGAAAACAGGGAAATATTTTAGTGTTCCATGTGTTTGTTTTGGCTCCCATACTGAATATTTATCAGCAAGATTAATGTTTTGCTAGAAATTTTTAGCTTATGAAATAATTTCATAATAAACAGATCAGCTTTTGTAAAAACTGTATTATGTTTTTAAGCATAATAATTTGTTTCAAATAACCTGGTTTGTGTGTTTTGGGGGGGGGAGCTTTTTGTTTCTTCTACTAAATACTTTCTGTTAAAAGAAGCTCTTTCAGGGAGTGTTTCTATGGTCTTTCTGTTTCACATTTGATCTCTGTGCTTGTGGTCTTCAATAGCTACATCACCATACACCATCAAAAGTGGTAGAGCAGACTCCAGTTAATACCACAGTCTCTAAACTCCCAGTAGGTATCAACTCAGTACAAGATATGCCACTAGCTGGCAGCATTATATAAAATATCAATAAGCAGTTTTTGAGGAATACTTGTGACTCCTTCCAAAACTGCTGCCTTACACCACTAAAACTTCAGGATAAAAGTGGAGCCAACTGGAGTAGCTGTAAATGGTGTATTGCAGGGTCCCAAGTGTTAACTCTGCAAATTGCTTCTGTGCAATGGCTCGTTCAGACTTTGTGTTTGTATACCTACACTTGTATTCTGTCTTTTTCTTAAAAAATTCTGGAGATGCATTTTCACTACAGGATTGCCACTGAGAATGAAAATTCATACTACAAGTTGCAACTGGTTTTTACTTTCTCAGAAAAATGTGAAAGTTTTTTCTCTCTGCTCATTCTTTGTGGGAGAATGGTTTCCACATGAAAACTCTAAATGAATTCTCCACACAGACAGGATGCAGTGCTAAATGCACTTCATTCAGCTTTAATTCTATGCATAAACAGGAGGCAGGGAAAAGAGGACTGGAATGAAGGAAAGGATCAGTCTGTTCATTTTAGACAACAATATGCCATCTGTTAAAAACAGGGTACAACCTGACACCATCTCTAGTCCTAAGATAGTCCTTTAAAAGAACTGATGGTTCCCAGGCAGGAGGTTCAGTGGTGACATTGTGGGATCGCATCAGCTGGCCCCCAGAACCACATGGCACGCTCATCCTGGCAGAAGAAATTGTCCAAAAATTAAGGAAAATTCTGCAAGGATGAGCTTTTGAAAGTATTGCCTTCCCTTGCCTTTCCAAGTGGGAGAAAGCAGTAATAACCAAAATGCTTATATGACTATCCCCCTGAAGTAATCATTGCAAATTATGTAAACATTTAAATTAAGTGAAATGATCAAGGGTCAAAATGTAAACCTCTTTACTATTTGTCCCCAGTCTAAGCAAGCTACAGGGTCTGCAAAGGAGAATTTTAAGAAGTAAAATACAGCATACTTTCAGATTTTCATCTAGTATGTTTTCATCTGGTCTTATCACAGAAACAAGATATTGCAGAATGCTCAAGTAGTATAAAGTTGCAATTATGTTATATGTAATAGCAAAACATTTTCTGGTAAACTGCACATAGCATTAGTTAATAATGTAATAATTTTCAAGAAAAAACATGTTCAAGACATACTCATTTTATTTTCTACTTGGCTGAGTGTACAATTATATGTTCTAGAACTAAAAGAGCAGCAGAGGGTGCTACAGTTACAGAGCTACCCAGGCACATACTCCAAAATTTCCTGTAGGCAAGTCCTGATAAACACTTAAGCTTTAATTTGAGATAGATGTAAACAGGATAGTTTTAAATTCTGTTGCCTCTGTTTATAGAGGAAAACAGATAATCTATGTGAAATCCAGGAAAAGTAGAATTACATACCCACTTCTTTCTTGATTTTTAGGTTAAGTTTAATTGATGGAAAATGTTGCATAGTTTCATGAAAACAGTGTCTGGATATAGCTACTGTTACAAAACACTCAACATATTTAGAACTGTTTTGGTTTATGCTAATTTTACACTTAGAAGTTCCAAGAAGCAACAAGTTTTATATTGGAAAAATTTGTTGTTTGTTTGGGGTTTTTAAAAATTATTTTCCCAAATAAGCTTGCTGAGTTGAAGAATGGTTTTGCCCTTCATATAATATTTTTCATGAAAATAACTTGAGAGATGGATTTTTTCATAAATTTCAAGTTCACATCAAGGTTTTTTTGAAACATAAATCAAAGGGGAAACAAAGAAATAAATTGTTTTTCTCCTTTTAGTTTTCACTTTTTTTTCCAGTTTATATTAATTTTAAAATTACACTTACTTAAAACTGGTAATTACGTAACTTTAGGAAAAAATATTTTTAAAATCTACTTTAAAACTAAGAACCTTTTCTTCTTTCCTCCATTCTCTCAAATAACTAAATCAAGAGGGATATCTTCTTTGTGGTAGTAATATATGAGGATGAGATTAGAGAGCTATGTGTTTTCTTCAGAGCTCTCACTGTGACTGAGATATCTGAGCTCTTCAATGGAGAGATGATGGCAGCTACTGAATTATCATGCTTGGAAGGATAGATGCCATAAAGTCATGTAGGGAGCATCACTGGATGCCATCCTTTATGGCAGCAAAGGCACTCCTGCATTTCAAGTAACATTACCTAGAATCAACCAGGGAGCAGAGTGCAGTTTTCAGGTGCTGCTGTGGAAGTTTCCCTTGTTGTTTTGAGTAAACATCTGGTTATCAGTGGTGAAAAGCCTGCCAGCTGGAATATGTTTCCTGCCTCTCCATGCCTCAGTTGGTATTCTCACCTGAAGAAACTGCCACCCGTTGTCCTCTGAGCCTTCTCTCATTCCTCTGGTGTGGCAGTTTGGAATTACTTATCATGTCAGCTCCTCAGAGCCCATTGAAAGTCTTCAACAAAAAATAAATTGTCTGGAAGAGTGTTTGAATAGCAACGATACATGTCGTTTTGAATGAAATATTGTATTTATGATACCTACAATTTACTATTCACTATGCAGCTTCCTTTTAAATAAAACATTTCATGATCAGGGTTAAGAAAAACCAGCTGTTTCCTCCCTCCCTTCTCCATCCAATTCACTTCACTGATTCAGTTTACAAGCATCATCCAAAGCAGTCACATTGACATAACCGACATAAGGCGTATGGAATGGAGCAGAAAATAAGTATAGGGAGAGGAGCAGGCACCTTTTAAATTACTCTTGCTACCAGAATTGTTTTTATGATATTTTTCTTTGATGGAACATCAGTGATTTGTCTGTTTTAAGTACTGTCCTGAAATATTTGGCTTTTCCCCACTGACTAAAATTTTCTGTTTATCAGGAACCTATGTGTGAAAAGAGGAATCATAACTGTGGTCAGGGATCCATTTCTTCTAAAGTACTTTTTTCCTGTTATGTATTCCAAACATTCTCTTTGTGTCTATACTTCCAAGCATGGCACCAGCTTAGAGAAGTGGGAGGTGAAGAAGCCCAGTTGAGCACTTCTGAGTTCCCTCTTTCTTCCTGGGTCAGATCGAAGGTTTTGTAGGAGCTGGTTCGCCTCTTCAGGTTATTCCAATGAGAACATTTTGGTAAAAATATGTGAATCTCTTAGGGCAACTGTAGTTACTTTTCTGTGTTGCTGAGCAGTGTTTTGTACCTTGGCACTCTGATTAGCTACGTTTTGGCATCATCTGTTGTCTTAATCTTTATAAAAGTAGTTGGCGTAAGTAGGTTTCTAAGTGTACTGCTTGTGCTAATCTTCTACAACGTGAAGTATTTTTGAAAATATTCCATGTATTCTAAACGGATTACCATGAGAAATTGGATCTTTTGATTTACATTAATTAAAATTTTGAAGATACAGTATAACACCTTAAATTAGGCTGGTAGAAGAAGAGTATGAATGATTTTAATTTATTCCATGGATTTTACTTTTGCTTTAGATAACGTATCTTAGTCACCTCTTTAACTGAGATAGGGTAGGATAGCAATGGTAAGCATCCCTTTAAGATGTGCTGTGCTATTGATTAAGCTTAGTCTTTTAATGCATTTTAGAGTTTTCTCTAAAAATATTTCAAATTTGAGCGTAATTGAAATAAATAGTTTCAAATGAGTTTGATGTGCAGTAGAGTGTTGCCATTTACATGGAACTTGCATGTTTCTTTGTAATGGTTCTTTTTGTTCTCACAAATTCCTTTTCCTTGCCATGTTCTAGCCATGCTTTCAGTGCTGCTTTTCACATCCTGAGTATCTCCCTTCTGTTTGACACCACCACATGTTGCTGGTGCTTTCTGACTTGCACATCAGATGGGGCATTTCTCTGCATTGTATTGTAGTCTCATCAGTGGCTGGAGTGTGGTGGTAGCAAGTGCAGTCCTTGTTCTTTGTTTTCTCTACACAAATGCAGCTGAAATGTTATGCATAACTTGAACCTTGTTTTGGTTTTGTTTCAGGTTTGGTTTAGAGGACTTTTCAAAAGGTGCCTTGTATTTAATTAAAAAAAAATCATATTATAATGTTTGAACTCATGTCTTCTTTTGAAAATGTCAGAGTGAAAGGTTTTTATTTAGTTCGGCATCATTTCCTAAGATTGTATTAAAAAAACCTGTTCTTTGAGTAAAGTATTTCTGGAAACAAGAATTTGAAACCTTTGGTGAATTATATATCCATTTGAAATGTTTTGTCTGATGATAGTTCTGATTGAAATGTATGATGAAAACTAATCTACATAGTAGTGACCAGATGAAAATCCAATGTAGAACTAGTATTTATGTACTCAGCTTGATAAATTAAATACTGTTATTGTATGTACTGTGAAATAAAATTATATTGGGTTTAAGCTATTATTTTAAAAATATTTTCAATAATATGGAAAGGAGTGGATAAGACCTTATTTCAGAAATCTAAAGAACTAGTTAACTAATTTTTGGTAAACCCAGTGGATTAAAAGAGTCTCCTATACAAATGGTGTGTGTATATATATATATAAAAGAGCCTTCTATACAAATTGGTAAATAGAAAATGTGTAAGAAATGTGTACAACTGCAATTTTGTTGTAATTCCTGGAGTCCAGACTTGTGGTTTTTAATTAAGACTGCAGCTCACCTGCCAAAGATTTTAGTGACTATTCCATAAACAATGATTTGGAACCTACTGATTTTGGCAATGATGATTTCACATCTATTCTCCTTACTGGTAGAAAATGTCTCCTCATATCTAATGGAAGCCTTTTTTACTAAAACTTAAACTTATTATTGGTTTGGTCCTTGGCAAAACTGAAATTTTCTTATGCAATAGCTTTTTAGGTATCCCATGGCCTTGCCTATATCTTTTTTCCTTATGTCCAGCAAACCAAATTCCGTCATGTTTTCTTAAGCTACAGTTTTTGCTAGGCTCTGATTTTTCTGTAGATTCCATACATTTGGTTTGTATCTTTCTTGAAGAATGTTTATCAAATATGGGCATAGTATTCCAGTTGAGATCAATATAATGCTAAGTAAACCAGGAGATTTTGTTTTACAGCCTGTAATCCCAATATTGTATTTCCCTCTTACAACAGTATGACTTTGACTCATGGTGAGCTTTTGACTTGCCATGAGATTCACGTCCTCTTCAGAAGGAATAAGTTATTTCTAATTGTGTATTTGTGTAGCAGATTATTCTTACCCAATTTTAATACCTGGCACTTATCTCTGTTGAACTTTTTTCTGTTTACAGACTCCTCTCAGTTCATTGCTTTTGTCCTTTGAAGCCTGTCTTTCAATTTATTGGACTTTTAAAACTGATAAATTGGTAATGTAATGCACATGTTCCTTTAGATGATCAGTGAAAACACTGAACAGAGCACAGTCTGATGTAGAGATTTATGGAAACTCCACCTGTTAAATTCACCTGCTTTTACAGCAAAGCATTGAGAATTATTCCCATTATTCTCCATAGTCTTTTTTCTTGATCAGCTCTTCACCTATCTTTACCAAATTTTATTTAGACTATTCCGTATGAAATTGTCAAAAGCTTTCTAAAGTTTTGATACAAGACATCTACTGCTTCTGCGCTATAAACAAGTCTCTTATCTTGTTGCTCTGGTGAATGGTTTTTTAATTAAAATCTGTAATTTATTTTTTATTGTTATACTTTGTTGTGGAACATGCAACAAAAGAATGAAAAACATGAATCTGTTTCAAGTTTTTAATTATGTGAAGATGAGGGAGACGTTGAATTGAATGAAACATTATACTTAATTATAGAATGCATAATTGTCTTATGCAGTGAAAGTCACCTGTTGATTCTTTGCCTTACAATTTCATTCATTTTCTGAAAGCTCTTATTTTAATCATTTATACTACAGATGTATCCTATCTGAGCTTCTATGCATAGTTCTGTCTTGTAGTTCTTTGGTGTCCTGAAGGAGAACTGCAGCTACTCTGAGCTATGTACTGTGGTTTTGTGGCATGTTTGGAAATCTAGCAAAAATTAGGATAGGATTGTAAAAGCCATCCACCCTAATACACATTTTATCTCACATCTCTCCCATTACTTTTAATAAGTGTGACAGAAAGTCACATAATGCAAGGTTTTGGGGTTTTTTAAATTATCATTTTGTTTGAGGCTTTTTTGGTCATTTGGGTGTACTCAAATGTATTTGAGCCTCTTGCACTGGAGAAATAAAATTCTGTTATAATATTCAGGACTAAAAAGAAAGCAATTTGAACCCGTTATACCTTTTGACACCAAGCCCTTTTCTATTGTATTTATTGTCAAACTGTGACCTGTGCTTTGTGAATTAAATTTACTTTGTTAAATTTGCAGGGTTATATTCTCAGGAGCGCCTTCTCATTTTAAATGCCACCCATTTGGGTTATCAAAATTGAAGGACTTACAGCTGTGTCAGAAAAGAGGCTTTGGTATTGCTGAACTGAACTTTAGATACTGTGACAGTAAGATTCAGTCCTCCTTCAGATAAGGAGGCATTTCTACACACAGGCATGGCCTGGAATTCACCACAGCTGGCATTCACAGTCTTAAATCCTTCCCTTTATTTAGATGCTTCAGCTGTGTCCCTCAAAAAGCATAGAAGGGGTAACTTTTTTGGGTTTGTTTAACCTTCTATGAGGTAGCTGCAGATTTAAGTAGAATTTATGTGGTTTCAGACACATTGTTATAACAAGGTGGTCTCATGAAAGTAGGAGCACTCAGCACACCTGAGTTAGCAAAGGGAATAGCCTCAGAGCTTTTATGTGCTCACTTAGTGGAGCTCCTTCTGGACAGTAAGACAAGACACAATATTACTAAATGTATTGGGTAGTCCCTCATGACAGCGTGTCAGGAAAAAACCCCACTGCAATCTGCCAGTAAGTATGAATTTAGCATATGAAGACAGTAGCATGCCTCACTGTATGCTTATACCCAGTTCCATAAAATTTACCCATTCACACAGCTAAAACACTGTACAATCTTTAGCTATTTTACAAATCAGCACCTTAGTATAAATTCTGTCAGGTTAAAAATACTGGAATGTCTTCATAATAAAACATAATAGGACACAGCAGCTTGCATGCAGGGTCCTTATTTTTGCTGTGTTTTGGTTCTCATTTTAAAATTGTGACAATTTGAAGCAATTTGTAGCCATTTGTAGGTTTACTCATTATTTAACTGGACGTTCCCAAAGTAGAAAATATTATTTCCTTTTTTTTGTGTGGTTAAAGACTCTGCTCAAAATGAGCTTAGCCAGATAAACAGAGGGGCTTTTATTACCAGTAAGAATTAATTTGATAATTTTGTCCACAACCATAATCTGCTTTTAAAATCATGCATTATATTTTCTGTGGAAAACTAACCAATATAAATTCCCTATGAGAAAGGGATGTGCAGCTGCACATCTCCTGTGGGAGAGGGTTATTGACAGGTGAATCTGAGTCCATTTTATGATTATGTCCTAGGTTAAAGTAACAGGAAGATTCTTAATCTGTCTCAGAAAATATATTTATGTAGGTGGGTTTTGGCTGGTTCTGATTGGACTAGTGCAGTTATTTATTGAACAGCAGTGAACTGTTAGTTTTTATGTACTGTAATGTTTCTCCCTTTGCCAGTTGAGATTATCAGACATTGCTTTCAAATGCAAATCTGTGAGAAAGTGCTGAAACCAAAAGTCAACTATTTCTATGAAATAACTTGTCAATAACTTATATTGATTCATAGCACGCACTGCGTTTGTTTCATCTGGTTTTAGATTAAAAATAATATTTGAAAAAGGTTGAAAACTCATGAGTCTAGGGTACAAACCGAAGTTTGTGTTCAATATTTTTCTTTCTTGTTTTTTGTGGTACTACATTTGTCACTTCCTTGAGCTGTATTTAAATTTTGGAAAACACAGGCTTTTCTTGTGTTTCCTAAAGAAACTTCATATAGCCATCAAGTTAAAGGATTTATGAATGTTTAAAAACAAATGCATGCAGCAATTTAATTATTCTTTGTTATATGTAGGCACACTCCTGAGGAATTATATGACTTTTCACATGAAGAAGCAGACATTTTACTTACCATAAAAGTTGAGCATTAAAATGTGAACAGCTTTGTAAGCCTTGACTTAAAAGTAATTATATCCAGATGGTAGCAGTAGCAAAAGGCAACAGTCTACAGTGGTTATAAGCTGCCTTGTTAAACTGCTCAGAAAGGCAGTAGGACCCATAAAATTCTTACAGATACACAGGAATAAAATGGTCATACAGGTTTGGCATTTAAAAGCAAAGATCTCTGTACTTTTTTAAATAGACAGTAAAATATATTGTCTTTGAATATACATAATTCAGATATATAAACAAACTGGTATCTGCTAAGACTAGACTCATATGAGTCAAGGTAGAGATGAGTAACTTTTGGAAGCCCTCCAAATAATGCCTTCTAATTGCTTGCTCAGATAAAATTCTTGTTGAATTATTTTCCTTGCTGTAAAAGCACCTGTAGAAAAATAAATAGTTATCCTTCCCATTTCCATTGAATTTTCCAGTTCCAGAGTTAGAAACATGCTGTCATACCTCGCGCTGAAAAAACCTTAAATTACAGTAGTGCTATTGAATACATATTCAAGATCAACTACTTAGCAGAGGCTTCATTCATTGCAATCTTTGTTGTAACTGATAAATGCTTTACAATGTAAATGTTTGCATAGTGTAGCAGCCAGTTGCACATCTCCGATGTTAATCTCCAGAAGTTTGTAATACCTCACGCCTTCCATTGGCAGGCAAAAGTAATTCTGACAGCAATCAACATACATAATATAGGTTTTCAAATATGTAGTTTTTTTGACGGTAGGTACAGCACAACAATATAGATAATTTCAGACAAATAAAAACTGGTAGAGGTAATCTAGGTGCTTTAAGTTGTTGTAATTGTCATTACGGCCAATTCCTGTTTCCTCATAATTACTTTAGTGTTTTCTTTTGAGGATTCTCTTTATGTGCTCTTCAGAAAATGATATGGTACACAGTACATAGATAGAAATTTTATGGTTTATTTCTATCTGTGTACTTAAATTTTATTAAGTACACAGATAGAAATTTTATGGTTTATTAGGGTGACAGCCTAGCAGAAAAGAGAGATGTTATGCCAATTAATTCTGCAAGGCTTATCTAGAATCAGATTGAACTGCTGATGACTGAGAATAATTAATGAAAATTCTGTGTTTTCATATATGAGTTGTTTCTTAGCATTTTTTTTTTAGAATAAACAGAATTTTCTATGTTTGGCATTTAAAGAGCTTTGTTGTAATTGTTGAATGTGAACTGTCAAAAATAAGTAGGCAGAAACTTGGAAATGATGAGTCCAAATATCATAGAACAGTTTGATTTGGAAGGGATCATAAAGACCGTCTTGTTCCAACTCCCCTGCCATGGGCAGAGACACCTCCCACTAGACCAGGTTGCTCAGAGCCCCATCCAGCCTGGCATTGAACACTTCCAGGGATGGGACATCTACATCTTCCCATGGCAACCTGTTCCAGTATCTCACCTCTCTCACATTAAAGAATTTTTTCCTAATATCTAATGTAAACCTGCCCTCTGTCAGTTTAAAGCTATTAGCCCTTGTCCTATCACTACATGCCTTTTGACAAAGTTGCACTCCAGCTTTTTGGAGCTTTTTGTAGCTCCCTTTAAGTTCTGGAAGGCTTCTATAAAGTCTCCACAGTGCCTACTCTTCTCTAGGCTGAACAATCCTAACTCTCTCAGCCTGTCTTCATAGGAAAGGTGCTTCAGCCCTCTGAGTATCTTGGTGGCCTCCTCTGAACTCATTCCAACAGGTCCATGTCCTTATGTTTTTGGGGACCCCAGAGCTGGATGCAGGTGGGATTTGAGCAGATGGGCAGAATCCCCTCCCTTGCCCTGCTGCCCACACTGCCCACACAGCCCAGGACACAGTTGGCTTTCTGGGCCACTGTGAGTGCATTTTGCCAGCTCATGTCCAGCCTTTCCTCCACCTTCACCCCTAAGACCTTCTTGGCAGAGCTGCTCTCAGTCAGTTCTCTACTCAGCTTGTATTTGTGCCTGAGTTTGCTTTGCCTCAGGTGCAGCACCTTGCACCTGGTCTTGTTTGCATGGTTATTCCTGTTAGATCATTTCACAAATCAAAGCATTTAAATACAGGGATTTGATTTGTCATTGAATAATGGTTTTTGTTCCACAATTACAGATGTGTGTGTACTGCTCAGAAGAGATTATCCTATGATTTTTTTATGTACATCTGTATAACTGGCATGGACTTCTTAATGCGTGTATGTACATAGGTATGGATAGCTATTATGCATAATTATTAATGTTCATATTGCATATATGGAGAACAAAATATGTTTTTTTAACAGGGTGTTTTTTAGTAAGATATTGTCAAAGATTTATTTTACCTGACAGTTTACTTTGACCCTGACTGAAATAGGATCTTATTGGTGACATAATTATTGTAAGATGATGAAAGGAGAACTGCAATGTGCCATCTTTCCCCAAATGTTTGAAAGCATTGTCAGCTTTTGAATTACTGTCATATTTTTTCAATTGTTTTTAGTACAAGTCAAATTTGACTTGCCTTAGTAATATAAAGAATCTCATTGTCTTCAGCAAGGCTTGTCAAATGAATCAGAAACATTGTCTTCCCTTTAAAATTGATTAAAAAAATCCCCCCAAATTATTTTAATTTGAATGAGGTGAGAATCTGGTAACTATTGAAATGTTTTCTGTGCTGAATAATAAGGAAGCGTGATAATTCAAACTTGGCATAGAAATGAGTTGCAAATTTTACTCTTCCTCCTCTTTTTGAATTGGGAATTCGAATGTTGCATAAAGTAGTTAATGAAACACACTTAGTATTCCAAAAGTACAATTAAAAAAATGAATATTTAAATATTGCAGTGGACAAGTAATATTTATATAGATGTATTACTGTTTTTATGAAGTATATTTCATATTTTTATAGATACATATTTCATAAGGTGTATGTGTGTATATATAAATTAGTGGAATTTGTAAATTTCATCTGCATATGAAACGATCTGAAAGACAGTTGCAGGTACTGCCACAATTATTTGCCTTTAAATTGTTCTTTTTTCCCATAAAAAAACTTCATCGCCCAGAATGGGGAAAAGATTCATACTGCTTTCTGATGCTAAGAGGAGATGATCACAGGAGGGAGTGGGAAAAACACTGACACCGATAAGAAAGAGTCAGAAGACAAGGAGGATGTAGGGGAGAAGAATGAGTAAGACAGTAGTGGCTGGGCAGGAAAGAGAATTGGAAATAAAGACATATTTGATTCGTTTTTTTCCAAGAGATAAACCAAGCAGGGCAGAGAGGAGCCTGGTAGGAAATCACAATGAATGAGATCGACGTGTTCTGAGACTAGCTGGACTGAGACCAGAAGTCAGAGGTGGAAGGGAGGCTATGCTAGCTCAGCTTCAAAGGGGCTGGAGAGAAATCATGGGTGTCCCAGAAAATGTTTCCCACAGGGCCAGCAACAGAACTGTACTTCGAGAGATCTCTCTCATCCCTTTCTGTGCCTGCTCAGGTGAAATATGTATTTCGTTCTTTTTAACTGCTGCTCTTTGTAGAGTGCTGTAATATTTTAATTTACCTAATTTGTGTAATCAAAAAGAAGTCAAGCTAGTCTGAAAATTGCAATCCTACTAACACCTTGTGGAGGAGTTGATACTGCAGATAATGGGATTTTTGATGTTTAGAAATACCCATAGAAGTGTGTTTTAATTTTAAGCCCTTGTCTTTACAAAATGCACCATTATTTTAGAGTTGCCTGTTCAAATGGAAATTTCATGGTTAGTGCAGTTGCTTGCTGCTTGGAGAGCAGATCTCTTCCTCCATCTGCCAGAATGTTCTCAGTGATGGCTGGCTTATGTCTTGTTTTTCTGAAAGGTTAAGGTCTGATCTGCAGAAGTGAATCACAGCTGAAATTATGATTTCAACAGCAAAAGCAGAAATGTCTAAACAACAACAACCACCAAAAAACGGTTCTAGGTGCTTTTTTAGACTCAGTGGTTGTTTTTCCTCTTCCTGTCCTTTGGGATTTCATTTAAAGAAGCCCTCGTTCTGAATTGTCTTTGTCCAGGTCATCAGCACATGCTGTAAGAAACATACCAAGGACTCTGAGGTGGAGGAATTGTTCTCATAGGGGTGAATGATTGGCTCCTTTTTAAATAAAGAAACTGAAAAACAGGCAATGAGTAGCCTGCATATGGCTTTCTGGACAAAGGGTAGAGAAGCCCACTGTATTAAAAAGTAAATTCAGAAAGTAAGAAAAGGGTCTATATTTAACTGAAGTTTGAATATTGGTTATTTTATCACTAAATGAGCACTCGCCTTTAGTTCTGTGAACTAGGAGGAAGTGGTGGTCCTTGGTGAAGTACAATATGTGGCAGTATTTAGTCACATATTGCTTCCTAAGGCAAAAAGGCAACATAGCTGCGCTAAGGGTGTAGCAGCATTTCCTAACTAATTATGTAATTTCCAAAATCAAGTATTTTGTTTGGCAACGCTGATCTTACTTTAATGGAAATGCATGTTGTAATTCTGTCTACAAATTTGTGCTATAATAATTTTATGCTCAGAGTTCAGATCACAAACCCGAGAACCCTTCATGTGGAGAAGCAGCATTTGCTGAGATAACTAGCATGCTTTCGCAGAACATGTACTCAGAAAAAATCCTATTTTCTGAAAGGACTCCATATCTTCATTTGTATTTCTACTCCTTGCGCTCTGAATCATCCTATTATTCATAATTCTGTTATTTTATATTATATATATTTGATTATAATGTACGGTGATAAAATTGCATACAGTAATATAGCATTTGGAGTTAAATTTCAGTAGCCCTATGTGAGTCCAAAGAACATGTCAAAATCAAGACTGTGCTGTTTGTTGTCAGTTAAAGAAACTTTTAATTTGTTGTTGTGAATTGTCTTACAAACACTGCTTCTTACTTACCAGACTTTATTGTTGCACAAAGCCTTAATTTAGTAAGCTTCTGACCAAGAAATGTTCTGCGTTTTTATCATGGTTTAGCCCCAGCCAGCAACCAAGCTCTACACAGTGACTTGCTCACTCCCCCCGCAGCACGACTGGGGAGAGAATCAGAAAGGTGAAAGCTAGAAAATTCATGGAATAAACACAATTTAATAGGAAAAGCAAAAGTCACACACACAAGCAAAGCAAAACAAGGAATTTCACTGCTTCCCATGGGCAGGCAAATGTTCAGCCATCTCCAGGAGAGCAGAGCCCCATCACACGTAAAGGTGAGTTGGGAAAACATACACCATCACTCCAAGTGTCCCCCTGCTTCCTTCTTCTTCCATTGAGCATGATGTCATATGGTCCGGAATATTCCATCGGTCTCTTTTGACCGAAATCTCTCTATTTGGGTCACCTTTCCTGGCTGTGCCTCCTCCCAACTTCCCATACGCCCCCCGTCCCCTCGCCAGTTTAGCAGCGTAAAAGGCAGAAAAGGCTGTGTGTAAGCCCTGCTCACGGTAACAAAAACATCTCTATGTTACCAACCCTGTGTTCAGCACAAATCCAAAATGTAGCCCCATGCCAGACACTGTGAAGAAATTTAACTCTTCCTTAGCCAAAATCAGCAATAGGTATGTGATGAATACTAGGAACTGGTAAACAATAGCAAAGAGTTTTAAAGAAGTCTTGAATGAGTACTTAAGAAATCCTTATTGTCCTTGTAGCTACTTTTACAGTTACTTTATTCAGTTTTCTGAGATTAAGATATTGACCTGGTTTTGAAACTAATCACTAAATTACTGATTTTTTTTTTCTGTACATTGATTGTATATTGAATGTATAATCAACCTAATTCTTATATAAACAAACCTTCTATGGGATCAGAGATCATAAACCTTTCTGTATCTCTGTTTGTCTATAGATGAGACCACAGACAAAATAGACACCAATCTAAAATTTAGCAAATGCAGTTTGAATGACTTTTAGAAAGTACCAGTCTATTTTACAATGTATACACCAGGGTCTTAAGCTCACCGCTGGGCCAAGCTAAAAAGGTAATGTCTGATTGTGATATTACTGCAAAACAAATGGTAGCATGCTACTCTGCTTGAAAGCATAATGGCTTTATACTATAACCTTTAACCCTGAAATGATGCTTGAGTGGACCTTAACTCCAAAGTGAACATGCCTGAGTAAATAAAACTGTGGTTTCACGTAACAGAGAGATACATTTTTTAGATCCTTTGCTGATTATATTGTGTGAAGGTCAATCTTCTGCCCCATTTCTGAAAGTCGGGTCAGAATAGAGATTTTAGGGTCACTTCTTCAAGTATCTAAGCCATTACAATGCACTAATAGGCCCTGATAGCTCATTTTATAAGTTCTTAGCATTAAGCTGGACATTGTTTGGACTCATTTCAAATCCTACACATATCCTGCAGGGTTAATTAACATCTTTTTAAATTGATGTTTCTTGGTTATTTTGAATGAAAGTGCTTTGCTTTTATTTGTCACTATTTACTATCTTTTACCATGTGAAAAGATAGAAAAAAAATATATTCACTTAAGATCTGTATATTGCTTTGAATTTTAACTGTTTAATTTTTTTCCCTAATTTAAACACATCAAGAGTACAGTGTCAAACATGCAGTGGTAGACACAGTTGAATACCAATACAGAGTAGTTTAGAGCAGAAAATTTTAGTTATACATTCCAACTATATTTTGCACAGTGAAATTTCAGGTCATTGTCTCCTACTTTGTGTAAAATGCCTTTCTGTGTTACTTATGTAATTGCTATGAATCTTCTTTAAAGAATGCTGAGATTAATTAATTAACAGTTTAATTAGAATGATGGAGCAAATATATAATTAGACAGCACATTTCAGTTTTCTACTGGGGTAAACAGAAGCATATCCAAAAGGAGATAATGAGTTCAAATTGAAATAACTGCTTTTTGAGAACAGCCAAGGACAATAGATTTGAAAATAGTATAGAATGGATGAGATTGAAACAGAAAAAAAACAAAATATCACTGCAAATGAGAAGCCTGTTGACTTCAAAAACAAAATAAAAATTTTGTTGTTGTTGTATACTTTTGTATACAACAAAAGTATACAACAACATTATGTTGTATACTTTTGAGAAAAAGTATTTTTAATCAATGGAAGTAAGCTAAAACAAGTAATATGTTTTCAAAGAAGAGGAATGGGATTAGAATTTGAAGTTGTAAAACTAGTCTTTCCTTCAAGTGCATATTTAAAATTTAGCATGTATTTTTTTCAGAGAAAATATTTTTCCAAGCAGGTCTTCAAGAGTAGTTAGCAATTGTTTGGAAACAGTCTTGGCATCACCTCTATCAACCTTCTTTTTGTCTGGACTGGCGTAAAACCTTAATTGTGCTGCAAGCAGCAGCTCTCTGGTATGTCGAGATTCAGGGTGCAGATTGAGGTTGTACCATTCATCAGCAGGTACATTAATTACTCTATGCATCTGGAATGTTCTGTCACAGTGTGGTTGCTTTCAGATCTTGTGGGAAAGTAAGTATTTAGAAAGGTAGCTGGTACGTATTTCTTCAGTGCTGTACATTCACAGAGCTATTGCATCATCAGATTGACCACTGTGAGGACTTGTTTTGCAGTTCACATGGCAGAGTAGTGCTGGAGGTGAATTGTTATGTCAGGTGTGTCATATTTATGATATTTGCTAATTTTTTCATGTAGGCCATATATCACTCTTCCTTTGTTCTACCATTTCTTATGTCTGCAATCACTTTTCACACTGTTTTTGCTGCACTTACCTGCTTTGCTATTCTGCTTTCATTCTTTCTGTCTAAAGTGAATCCTGCTTACCTCACATATGAGAAAATTTCTTAGCTGAGCAAGAGCCATGTTCAGAAATCGTGCAATATAGTAATTCAAAAAAATATGTATTTGCTGTATGTATGGAGACTTAGTTCCAGAATAGTGCTTTCTGTGAGTAGGGAAATCCTAAGGTTTAACAGTGTAATAGTGGATGGCTGCAGTAGGCTATGTCAAACTTTTGAACGTACAGAAATAGTTGGTAATTTCACAGGTTCTTGCCATTGTGTGGTTTCATTCATAAGTAAAGTTGGCATAGAGAATTCTCCAGCAGAGAATTTTTTTTTCTAAATGTCACACCTCAAACCTAGCTGTATTCATTTTTATTGACATGCCATCTATGAGCTTTAAAAAAACCCTGGCACAAACACAACTACTTTCAGGCACATGCAGCATTGTCTTTATAAGACACTGGAAGGTGTAGGTAGCATGTAACCTAAGGGCTGCTTCATTCAAGGGCTGCTGCTTCCATTGCCCCACTGTCTCTACTCTCCCATGGTGCTCTTTCTCCTACAAAAAATCTTAGTCTACCTCCCCTTACCCCTCTTTGCAGGAGTCATGACCAATAAATAGGAAATCTATCAAGTCTGTAGTTACCTTAAGAAGGAGGAAGCAGTGATGTTCAGAGCAGTTTATCCATAAAGTACATGTATACGGCAAGAAATTTTGTTGTTTGGGGTTTTTTTATAATTAATGTAGATTAAGGCAGGTAAGGACTATACATGTGAAACTGGAGTCTGTGCTTTATCTTGGCATGGTTTTAAAATTTGCTAAGCACATTCTAAAACAAAATAGGAAAGCAACCTCCAGAACACACCAGTGCTTCTCTACTCAATTAAGTTCAGCTTTGAGATAATTTTGTCTGATCTGTTGAGAAACATGTCTAAGTTAAAGTGCTTGTAAATTGTAAGCTAGACACTTGTTGGTATTGTACCACCATGTACTATGCTGATGTATCAGCTTGCTGCTGCTTAAAGGAGGTAGTCCTTTTCCATCTCTTGTGTCACTCCCAATACATGACCATCCACACCCATTGCTGTGCCTCATTTTGGCTTTAATACCTATCTGTCAGTTGGATCAGTTGTTTGATCTAATAGAAGAACTTGCCCACCTTGAGAACGAGTGTTGTGTTTACTTCCTTTTGGGCTTTTTTTGCAGATCAACAGACCTATCTCACACTCCCTATATCCTCATTATCACAAGATTTGACACAAAGAAGGTCACTGTATATTGTTGAATTAGTAAGACTGGAGTAGGTGTAGTCTAAATGCTCATCTTTAACAGATGTCTGCTCTGAAACAGAGGTTTCTCATTTATTTTGAGATTGATACTACCTCAGATAATAAGATGAAAATCTGAGCCAACTTCTTAGCTCATTAAAAAAAGCTATTAGATCTCCTTTGGATTTTGGGGTCTAACAGTGTATAAAAGAGCATTAAAGCATACTTTTATATTATGAGGAAATAACATATTTCCTCACTATGAGAGGAAAATATAGCTATGAGTAAATAAAGGAAGCAAGTTTGTCTGGTAAGAATAGAATTTACATGGTCACTTTGCAGAGTAAGACTGGAGTTTAATTTCTTCCAAAGCAAAACAATGAATAGGTCAAGAGGAGAACAACGAACTTCCTGAAAAGACTGAGATCAGAGTGTAGAGACCTCTACAAATTTCTTTTACTGTTCTCTGTACTCTCCATCTTAATATTCAAGGAACAAGAGCTAAGAAAATATTATGTACGCATGTTCAGTATTTTTCAAAATGAGAATCTTGGCTGTTGAACTTTTAGGGCACAATGAACACTGATTGCCTAAAAAATTATTTTAATAATTCAGCCTTTTAGCTTAGGTTTAGGACAGTGTTTTGAAACCATTACATTCCTTTTTATTTGTTGTATAACCTAAAATGGATAAACTAATTTATGCTTTTGGCAGATGTAGATTAAAGCATACTTTGTGTCTGGGATGAGGTATGGGACAATAAGCTTAAATCTCTAATCATTTGAAATTATTATACTTATAAACCTCTGAAAGTATATCTTTGAAATAATGAAAAAGAATTTTGGTCATTGCTACCCTGCCAAATGCCTCATAGATACCTTCCCAAAAATCGCCTTCTTTACATGTAAACTCTGTCTTTTAGCATGACCGTGCAATGAACATTCAAAAAAGAGCAGTAAATAACAGATTCAACATTTGTAGTCTTTCTCTCCTATTTTCCACCACAGAATTATAGTTAGGAAACACAGCGTTGTGGACTCTTGACATTTCTGTATTTTATTGCTCTTAATTTCCCTATAATTTTCATTGTTGTGGTTACAAATTTCCATTCCCTGCTCTTCTCAGACTTCCATGATCTTTCTTTCCTGTCTCTGGACAGTGGAAAGAGAGGCTCGAGGTGCATTGCACTGGTAATTACTTTTGTGTTAGGAAGTCTTTTCATTATACCAGAGGCTCAGTGTTTGCATCCATTCCTAAAGTGCTGTAGGTAATGATTATCCTGGGTGTTTCAATTTATAGAATTCATTATGGCCAGATTAACTTTAATTCTTCCTACTTCTTCTCCCCTCACCCACCCAAACAGGTCTTGGAGGATCTCCACTTCCCTCAGGTGTGTGAGCCCTGGCACTGTTCTCTTTGTTGACTCTGGACAAAGGTGTGACAGAATTGCGAACTCGTGAATCATGTACTAATGTTTGTTTGCCGGGTTTCAGAAGAAGCTGTTTATTTTAGTAGGCAATTTTCATGTGTGAGGAGGTGAAATGTTGAGAAGGCAGCCCCTCATCAGTGGACAAACAATTCCTAAGAATTTAGCTAATGGCCCCCCTTCAGTGCAGAGAATAGATGGCAACAATTGTACTTCCAGACTAAACCAAGAACTACTTGTTTGGCTGCTAGGTGTTAATGCAAATTTGTTCTTCAGCTCATTCAACCCTAGGGCTCCCATCCTTTGATTTAATTAAATGTAATTGGTTACATTGCTCCTCCCAGGCCCCTGAGGTGTTTTTGTTTACTACTCACTCTTCGCAATAATGCTTCAATTCAAGGCACAAAATGCTCGATAAATAAGAGCTCTTTATCCTGTGTTGGATTGCAGGGAGATTATTCCCCTCAAATAGTTTGGGTTTACAGTTAAAAGTGAATGACTAGCGAAATAAACTCATTGGGTGGCAAACCTAGCATAACCAGAAGCAAGGAAATAAGAAGGGTAAATTAGATGAGATTAGAACAAGAAATGAAGCTGTAATGTTAAATTAGTAAGGGATTGCAACCGGTGTTGTAAGAGCCATTGACACTTTTAAATGATGCTTCACTTAATAGGATTGCTATTGGTGCACTAATATATTTTGAGGGTTACTCTTTCAAAGTTTATTATTAAATTGCTTGTGTATTTTTATTAATGGAAGGTATGTTTTAAATAACATGTATCAGGTAGCAAAAATTGACCTGAGGAAAATACTTAGTATGTTTTTCTAACTGAAAATAATGTCATATGAGATCTGGATTATTACAGAATTCCATTTTTGATACTTCAAACCACAATATTGAAAGACTTTCTTTACTGGGGACGTTTAATTCTTTTTACATCCTGTTATCTGCATATAAGTGCATATGCAATGTATTTCATTGTTTAGAGATGCAAATAGTCCTAACAATTTATATTGTGAAAGTCTCTTCTACTTTCCTAAAGGTAGCTGAAAATTTGACATTTATCTTTACTTTCAGTAGTTAAGCACTCTTGCATCCAAGTGGTCTTTTTTGCCTTCCCACAGCGTTCAAAGCAAATGCATCTTATCTTCTGTAGTGCTTTTGTCTTTATTCAGGCTTTGCTTTCTCACTTGAGAACAGGTGTATAGGACATGGCTTACTAACACACCTGGCACTTTATCATCACTCATAGGAGCTGATGAAATAGAATAGTAGTCCATAATAGTTTGAGTTTGACTTCACAGACATTTTAAGCCCATCTAAAGTGTCTCTGCTGCTGAAGGTGAAAAACACCCTTCTTGTCCTTCTTCCACACTCATTTTTGTTCTGCCCTGTCACAGGGCTTGGACAGTACAAGAATATGAACAGGAGGTAAAGAGGCCAGGACTGAACGTTTGCATCAACGGGGTGGCAGAACTGAACACTTTGGCTTGCACTGCTGATGGAGTCTCATGTCTTCCTTTTTCTGGCTGAGTGTTTCACGTGTGTCTCGTCCTGTGATGAGGCCACTCAGGAAGCTCTTTCTGGAGAGCCAATATATACTGGGGGCTGGACCTGCCCCCAGAATGTTATGAGCAGAATTGTTCCTTCTGATGGCACTGAGCATTTCAGTGATACTTGTAAGTAAATGTCCTTTTTTAATGGTACATTAAATTTCTCATGTGCAAAGTTTTTTTTTTCTTGAGTACTGTATGTGTTGGCAAAACCATCAGTCGGTGCCTGGAACTTCCATGAAGACAAAATGGAGAACAAACCATTAACAGTTGCTATATCAAACAAATTCCCTTCAGCTTCCTGTTAGGGCTAAATCAGGTGAGAGGCAGGTGAACTCATGGCAACATTGCTGTGAACAAATGAACCCACATGTGAGCAGATTGGAGGGAGAATTCTGCTCTCAAGAGCCTGGGAAAATGAACACTAAATATTTAGCAAAATAACCAAAGGCTAACCTAAACCACGACAGCTCAGTGATTGATGTAATAATATGACTATGAAATAATATTTTGTTTTGGAAAAGTTGTCCTAAGTCAACTTTTCCTGAAAGCATTGGAAAAAATGGAGATGCTGAGTCACAGACATATTCTAGCAATAGTAAGGTAATAACACTACCTTTCTGCCAGAGTATCGGCCCTGGGCTTAACTCTAAAGGGATACTAAAAAAAATATAAATTCAGCTCTCAAACACTTACAAAGTCCTGTGAAACAAGATAATCTATTCCACTGCTTTGTTATTCAAGTCTATTCTTTTGGGGTATTTTATTTGAATTTGAAAATATTTACATGAATATTTTTATTTAAATATCACCTGAAGGTTCATTTCAAAAGATGTTACTTCTCATTGTCCACATAGTTTACATTCACTTAAGTAGAAAAAATAAGTTTCATAGTCAAAAGACTCTATTTAAAGTTATCACAATGTAATAAGATGCCTCTTGTATATTATGTAAGACCTGCTTTCACTAGGTGAAGTGTGTTTGTATTAATAAAATAATACAGAAAAAAATCATTTTGTGAATAGAAGGCCCTATTGAGAAAAGGTCTTCAAATTTCTATGTGGGGTCAAAACACTTTCAAAACTATGAAATGGAACATAAGTAATATTCCTATTCTTGAGCTGTTATAGACAGAAATAAAATTCTTAGAAATATAACTGTACTTACAACCCACAGCCAAATAATGGCATTCATTCAGCAAAGAAAAAGAATGAATTTCTATTCAAGTCATGGCTAATCTGTACAGCCCCTAAAGCCTGGTACTAGAGCATTGTAAAATGGCATGAACCTACCAAAAAGGAAAATTGATAGTTTGGGTTTTTTTCCCTTAGAATTTCTAGTTAGTATATCTTCATTAAAAATGAAACATTCTTTATTAATTTATTAAAAATCATAGATCAAATTTATGCTAATATTGCTTTATTGTCCACCCCACATATGAAACAAATAGAACATGTAACAAGAATTGTTGTAACTTTAGGATATTAGGATTTTTTTTTAAATCTAAGTCAGAAGCATGGATGTAGATCTCAGTGAATTGTTCAAATTGTCATCAAATTGAAGCAAGATACTCATCATCATGAGTTAATGCTTTGCTTTTCACTGCAGTCCAGTATACGTACAAATAAGTAAACCTTGTGAAGACTGCATTAAGAAGCCTGGTTACGGCTGCTTTTTAGACTTTATATATGTGTTCTTCTCTGTTTGCAAGTTAACTTTTATCTACTACTGGGGTGGTGTACCAACCTCACCATGGCTGATCCATCCATCATCCTCCTTCTGGGGATGTACCTCCTCTGGTTTCATCCAAGTGTCAGTAGTCTCCAATAACATCATCTTCTATGTCTCTTCCATTTCTTCTCCTTCAGTGGCTGCCACTGTTTCTGAGCTGTCTGAGCCAAAGTGCTCTGTGTGTTCTCCTTTGGTTTTAATTTTTTCGTGTGGAATGGGATGCTCCCATGAGGTTCAGAGGTGGCTTTAACTGCCTGGCACAGGACAGTTCATGGCCTTGTCTTACACAGTTCTTTCTTAGAGGCTTCTGTTACCAAACCCTGCGCTTCATGCCCACTATGGCACTGTTCCTGTACGGTAAGCATAGGGGGTTTCCCAGTGTTTCAAGGGAAAGGGATTCTGGAAGATGTTATGGAGTGAGAGGGGAAGTGAAAACAGAAGTTTTTTTGGTATCATGGTATGTTACTTACCTATTTTAGTGATAGTTGCATCCAGGATTGTATTACAAAACTGGTACAATAAAAATAGTTTGAAAAACAGCTGTTACTGGGACAAGTGCTTATGTAATTGTCTTTTTTTTTTTTTTTAATTTATTTGCACATTTTCCCAGGACAGCTATATCTGCAGTAGACTTGTGTTGATCTCTTGATGTAATCATTATGAGGTTGATGTTCAATTTTTGCCGTAGCAAGTTGGATTAATTTTTTGTATCTGAAGAGGGAAATGAAAATCTAAATAAAAAATGAAGTACTGTATCAAAGACAGTATTGTATGCAGGACTAAATTAGAATGTACAGATGATATTTTTCTATGTTATTGCATAAAATTTTACTAGGCTGGCAGTGCTGTGTAACAAGCCCATTAACCCACAAACAAATCAGAGAATCATAGAATGGCTTAGGTTGGAAGGGACCTTAGAGATCATCCAGTTCCAACCCCTCCTCCATGGGCAGGGATGCCTTTCCCTAGACCAGGTTGCTCAGAGTTACTCTGATGTGGAGAAGCAATGAGGAAGTTTGTATCCCATTTGTGGTAGGCTGGTGATTTATCAGTCAAAACATATGGATTATATCACATTGTGGCGTACATCAGAATACAACTAGAATGAACTCATGGCTGAAGAATGGCAGGGGGTGTTGGAACACAGTAGTGTCTGTGCTGGAATATTAATTGCAGATTTCCTGAGTTGCTCACATTTTGCTGTGGGCTTTGTTTTTTAGCTATAGCATCGCATTAGTGTGAATTCACATACTGTGGTGATGAGCACAGTATAATATAAGGATTAGATAGGAGCTGAAATAGAGCCAACTGCTGGGCTCTGTTGATACAAGTCTGCCAGCAATTGCTGTTCCTATACTACTCAGTTGTAGGCCTGGATTTTCAATAGAAGTGCCAAACAATTTGAGTTTTGTACATCAGTGGGGAAGCAAGTTTGTTGAACTCTTCATATAAGTAATATATTTCTGACCTCCACCTTCCTGTCTTCTGGAGAATCTGAGCTTTCATCTTACTTTCTTCTTCTGGGTTTGAAGGTACAGTCTGTCATTGGAAGAGGTTTTTTATTACCAGCATCTCTTGGAAATATTCCCACCATTCCCTTCTAGCAAAGGAGGGAAGGAAGTTCTGTTGTTTTTACTGCCAGAGGTCCTGCTTTTTGGAGGTGTACTCAGAAACATTCCTACTTTAGTATCTTTAATGAGCCATATTGAATGGTTAGGGGTGATGCTGTTGCTAAGAGGAAGATGTTTCTTACACTACTAGCAGAGTCTATTAGAAACTCCTGCCTGGTCCTTCAGCTTGGGTTGCCATTGCATAGCTACTGTGTCCTTTGCTTGGCCTAGGAATGTTTCCAGGGGGTCCTGAATCATGTATGTGTTTCTGGACCATCTTGGTTTGTTACAAATGCTTGGGTTCCAGGCAAGAGTCTGTTTTACCAAATGTAAGTATTTATCATATGAAGGCAGAGGGAATTTCTCTGGAAGTCTTTGGATTGGGACATAATACTTGTGGAATTGTTGTGTGCCAGTAGACCCTAGATTTACTGTGCCAGATGGCAAATGCCAGCCTGATTTTCACTGCACCATCTACTGCTTATTTTGTTTTTCTCATTGTTTTTCTATGCACAGTTTAACCCTCTGGGATTTGGAAACAGGCTCTGGCAGTACACAGTTTGAAGAGTTAACTTTCTCTTGATGTGGCAAAACAAAAATGCTATATTTGGTGCTGATAAATCATATTTTTCAGTATTTTACTTAAGTAACTCACTTGCAGACTAATTCATTGTATGAGAACTAGTTTTTTATTTCTTAATTGAAGATTAATTAATAACTGTAATATTTTTATGAAATAATGAAGTTAATAGAGAAACACTAAGTATTTAAAACATGAAATAAATCAATGAGGAATATAAGGTAACTTTTTTTTCTTCTTCTTAGCCCCATAAGGAGATCAGATCAACCTTATAAGGTCATTCAGTTTTGTATAATTTAATTCACTTGGTTTGGTCTCTCTGTTTATATAAAATTAAACCCAATGCAAACAGTGTCACTGCTGCTTTCACACCTCTCCTCAGTGCTCCATCCAGCATCTTAATTATATGGTAACATTTTTAAAAATATTAATTATATTCCCTAGGTCAAAAGAACTGGAAAGTTCTGTATGTGATGGTGTTACTGTTATTGCTATGTTATGAGATCAACATTGCTCTTAATAAGTTCTTCGTAAATGTAAACATCATTAAATCTTTTGAACAAGTAAACATCAACTAATGAATTTACATAAACACTGCTAATGAACACTTATTTATTATTTTGCATCTCTGCAATTTAGTAACAGATTTTCAAGACAATAGGCAATTTTGTAATCTTAATTTTATAAAACCACTAGTATTTTTTTGTCCCCTTCAACCATTTAATATGTAAATTAGGTATTCTCAAGCTTAATGTTATTCATTTTTATAAAACAAATACATCATTAATCTGATTAAGTTCTTGGATGAGAGTGCTGTCCTCAGATCATTGTGGATCATTTATTGTTGGGCATACATCCAAAAAAATAGATTCAAGCATGGCACTTACAGTCTAGGTTTAGCAGAACTGCTGAAACCCTTAAATGGCATTTTTAGAAGAATGGAAAAGCAGTGCTTACTTGTAACAGCAAGCATTATGCAAAACTTAGCAACACTTCTTATCCTTAACTGCAGCTCACTGATAATAATTCAGAGCTTAGAAATGATGTTGTGCTTTGATGTATTTTAAGAGCATAATATAATAAAGTGAGCTTAACAAAATCCTGTCATTATGAAAGTGTGTTGGTCACCACGAGACGTGTTGTGCCAGCAGCACTAACCACCATACAGCTGGAGACCCCTGTTTTTCTGAACCTTGAAGTTGGCTGTGGCTTTTATGTCATTTTGAGCACCCACAAGAAACAGTTAATAAGAACACAAATTTTGTGTGTGCACTTGTGAAAATGTGGTGGAACAAAACTGGCAACTTTTCACCTGTAGTGAATTCATGACTACTTGGTGTTTTCTAATCACTGCTGTTAGAAGTACATTGTTCAATGTCAGATCAAATTGTAATGCTCTTTAAAATTTCTAGATGGTTGGGTTCTTCTGTTTTCTTAATGTGAAGTCTATTAAAAAGGAGCACCATTTATGTGTGCTCTAATAGCTTTGGTGGAGGCATGAAATGTGATTGCATTCAGCAGTAGCTGTGCAACTTCATTGGATTTCAAGGGCTGCTTTAAAGGGAATAAATTTAGAAAATAATAATTGCTGATGTTGTTACACAAGAAGAAATACTTTAAAAGGTTTTAGGTGAATTTGTTTTTGCCTAATAACAGCTGTAATGTCTTTATAAGGTGAAGTCGATGTAACTCTGAAAACAAAATGGTTTGGTGGATAGAAAACAAAAATTGTTCAGTCACTGTTCCATTTCCACATTGAAAACAAAACCTACCATGCTCTGCAAAAGATATTTAGCAAAACTAACTTTATATAGTCTTGAAACAAGATTACTTTTATCATTAAATAAAGTTCTACTGTTTACATTTTTATGTGAGGGACACAGGAGACTTCAAGTTTCAAATGGAGATTAAGTTCCATATTTATTTAAAATATTCATACAATTATATCAGGAGTACTGAAATACAAGAAAAATTGTAATAACCTTACAGGGTACAGGCCTAAGGATCATACCCATTTTCCGAAACATGACAACAATAGTTTGGTCATTTTGTGGTTGTGTAAAATCCTAGTAATGCAAAATGCCAACAAAATTCACCCATTTCTGGGAATACATGCACTTGGAAGTAGTACCTATATGTTACAGTAAATATATCTTCCTGAAAAATCAAATAATGAAATGTGCTTTTTGTAATGCTTGAACTTTTAATAATTAAAAATACTAAAATTGCCTTTTTAGTTCTCTGTAATGAAAGGATTGACTAATGAAGCCACTTAAAAATTTTATAGCTAAAAATATCTTCCAAATGGTTAATCTTCTAAGAGTAGGTTCAGGGATATTTAATATTCCAATTTGCTGCATTTTGTCTTTGAGACTATTTTAAAACTAGGACTAGGGCTTATAATATTTTAAGCACTATTATGATATTAAATATTTCTCACTGATGTAGGTGCAGTACTGCACATAATTCAATGTCACAATGTCACTGTAGATTAAAAGGATGTTCTTGCCCAGGGTGAGTGCTTTACAAAATTTTATTCTTAGACTAAATATTTATTATTTTAGGGATATAAACTGCATTTTTTCCACTGTTGTCTTGGAGAAAATGTCAGTTTAGCATAGAAAAATAAACATATTTCAAGACATAAATTGATGTCTTTTAGATGGATGAACCAAAAAGACATGATTGGAAGGAATATGAAGTAATACAATTATTAATTAATAGCATAACTATTTCTTTTATCTCGGGTAAAGCCTATGAATTTTTGCCTGCAGATCTCAGTTGTGTGAATGAAAGATTTTTTGATTGTCTACAAAAATGGAAAACAGAAGCTTTTAATTTCTGGGGCATTCACATCCCCAGTTTGGTACAGTACCATGTCCTCTTCTGTATGAACCATCTTCCACTTGAGCACGAGTGGTTGAAGCAGGCTTCTGGTGCTCCCACATGGTCAGAGGCAGCCTCAAGATTGTCCTGCTGGTACCCACTGAAGCAGCAGCAGCAAATGAAGTTCCTTTTCCCCAGCAGAAAGAGGTGACAGCAGCAAGGGTGCACCTGCTACATATGCCCTTCCTTGGTTGTTGTGGAGAATTCATACCTCTAAAAGTAAGGTCTTTTGTGAACTGTGAACCAGTTGAGGCTCCTCTGACGTTCCCTTTCAGACCTGTTTATTTTTAGTCAGCTATCACTTACTGATTGTGCTCGCAGCATCACTTCAAAACCAAAATGCCTGCACTGTGATCTAGAGATGGCTGACTAGCACCAGAAGGTTTGAGCCCACTTTCTAACTTTGTCATTTCTGACAGGGTTGTTCTGCCCCTTAATTAGCAAGTTTAGAGCTCGTTTATTTGAATATGTTGTTGAAGATTTTATCTCTTAAATTTTACTTCAATTATGAAAATTAACATTTAGGACCAAGATTGGGAGTGTAAAGTTCTACAAGGTATCTTGTCAAATAAAAATGATGCTTTTTGTCTAGAAAGAGGATTGCCTGTTGTAACTTCAACTGTCTCTTGAAGCCCTGTTGAGCAGTTCTGGGTTTAGAATCACTTGTTTCTGCTGGTTAAGGAATCACAGTGCAGGATTTTTTACAGACTGTGTTGCTGTCTTGCCTTTTTTCCCTTCCTCTTACTGACTATATTCAGAATTATATTGAAGTCTCTGTTAGAGACGAAAATAGGAAATCTTCCCCAAAACATCTGATGAAACTAACCCTTTTGACATTTATTAGTGCTCCAAATGTTTCCCTAAACTGTTGTATCTGTTAAACTCTAGATTGGAAGACTGGATGGGTTATATTCATAAATTTTACCTTATATAAAATCGGCACAACATTAATCATTAAAACCTGAAGGACAGCTTAAAGTTCACATTTGCTGCTACAATCTATTGGTTTTCAATACTTTTTTATAAACGAGCTGTGAAAAGGAAAGGCTTAAAATAATTGCAAATTTATAAGCTTGTTGGTGTGGCCTCTTTCTGATTATGTCGTTCAGCAGTATTGAAGAAGAGCAATTTACCATTTTCCTGGAGGGAGATCATTAGTTTGGGAATTTAGTTGTAGGTTTTGCATATAACTGCTCTTTGTTACTTCCGTAACAATTCTGTACATCTCTTGGTGTTTAGTTTAACAGGTTTAGTCACCACACTTGAAAGGCATTATCTTTGCACTGAGGTCAGATGAGAAGAAAAGGTTGCTCAGGCAGATCAGGCTGCTCTGTCAGTGAACAAGGAAACTTCCTTGCTTGCTGTTCAGTTTAGTTCCTACAGCCTATATTTGCTTTACAGTTATATTTTCTTAAGATGCATAAAACAATTTTGGCATAAAATAATTTTATAATGGCTAATCTTAAACATAGTCTCCCAGATTATGCAAATGATGGTAAAATTATTACTTTGTTACTTTTGTATACACAGTAAAATTACAGATGTGTTTTCATCTTTAAAAGAAGAAAACAATGTTTTAACCAACATAAGGCATATAGTATGGACTGCAGAATGATATTTGGTTATTTCTTGTGGGTCAGAAAGACTTTTATGTTTGAAACGCTATGTCTGTTTCAGTATAATTCTGTAAAATTATAAAGGAAATGCATGTTTGAGTCAGTTATTATAAGTCTGTGATAACTGTCTTATCAGTGTTAGGTGCTATGGCCTACTTCAAACTTTTTATAATAAAACTAGGTTTCTGTGCAGCTGTATGTTAGAAATCTAATTAAAGAAAGCAGGTTTTAGGGCATATCTTGTCTAATAACTAACTTTTGCAGACAGAATGTGTTCATTCTGAGCCTTATTTCAAAACTGAACCTACCAGCTACTACTTGGAAAAATTATATTTGTAATTTATTTTTGCTACATCTTAAAACCTTTTTTTTTCCTTTATCATAGCAGTGACTTCGTGCCCAGTACTAAATAAAAGCCTTTTGTAATCCTGGCCTGTGAATAGCTTGAGGTTCAGCATTCTTTCCTCTTCTGTGTCAGGTTCTCTGTCCCCACCACTGTAGAGCATTTTGTTTTATAAGGGGTAATGAATGGTGAATTGTTGATCTTCTGAAATGCCCCATTGGATCTTTCTGTGAAGAGCTCTGCCTTGCTAGTCCAGTGCTTAGCATTTTGTTAAGTTTAGGGACTGTATTTGTGTAAGGCTAGACAATATCTGCTGCACTTGGCGGTGAATTTGCATGAAGAGAGTTTTGATGGAGAAAAAAAAAATCTTACCACGTGTATATGCTACATAGATTTTTTTTTTTAATGTCTTACCTATATATTTTTATATATATACACAGTGTGAATTGAACATCACTTCTGTGTTAAAAAATACAATATTTCAGTCCTTTCCTCAACATTTTCATTTTTTACGGAGGAAGATGTGATTTAAGTATCTCAAAAAATAGCTTCCTTTTATATTGTTTTACAAGAATGATTGCACAAAATGTAATTTTAACATGAAAACTTTCATCCTATTTGGAAAAATTTTAACTGGTTTTTAGCTGAATACTCACAATAATTTTAAAGCGGTCAGGATTTCAAACCTGCTGAAGCAGATGCAGTTTGGACATTTATTTTCACGACTTGTTTTTCCATTTCTCAACCTGTTACACTGCAAGAACTTCACTGGGTCAAGTGTCAGTGCTTCTGAGCCTGCTCTTGTTCGTAACAACTGAAGACAGCTCTATTTCTCTGGGACAATGAAGCACATAGTTTTCAGGATAAAACTTGCACAAGCTTGAAATTAAGCATTTGTGCTGCATGCTTCTTTAACAATGGAAGAAGCTAATTTTAAGAGAAATGATTGTTCAGTGTATACCAGCGTCAGCTTTTGCAATCACCTATCAACAGTGACTAAGGACAAGAAATCACATGCCCATGATAGACACAAGCAGAAAAACAGACAACCCCCCCCCAACACTGAAAGTAAGAAAACAGCAATATGATGTAATCTGGAACATGGAAATAAAACTTAAAAACTAGATTTAAGTTCCACAGCATGTAAGTGTAGGAAGAGATATATACTACTTCATTATATGCTCCTGTAAGTCCTGACTGCACCTTGTTCAGGTGGCTCATTATCCACCTTCATCTGTTTTATGGCTTCATCCTAATCTTGATGTCAAATACAGTCAGTACAAGGCTGCACATTTAGTGCCAGGTGATCTTCTAATCTGATTTTTGTTTTGGTAGAGTTAGTGTTCAGCTGGATCAGCTCCCTAATCCAACTTGCTGAGCCGTTGCATGGGAAATGTTGAAGTATGCCAGGAGAGAGAAAGAACAGTACTGCCCTATTTTAAGAGCAAGACATGCTTAGCTCAAATTAAGTACAAATAAAACTGCACCTCCATCTTAAATTGTGGAAAGTTTAGTAGATAACCATTAATTTGAACCTGAAAATTTTGAGTGGGATGGCATTTGTGTTATCACTTGTTCTCCGAGCTGTGTTTACCGCTTTAATTATATATCTTTGAAAATTTTGCTACTTTTTCTAAATAAAACAGATGAACCTAAGCTCAGTATTGAGGTTTTTCATTTACTTCATCTATGCACAAAATTTTTGGTCAGTGGCTTATGAACTATTTGATTGCTGCAGTATACTTCATGCTTATGTAGCTTACTTGTTCATAGTATTTTGGCTACTTTTTCATTGTGGATCAGCAGTTTTCTTCCTCTCAGAATGTTCTTGAATCCATAATCTGTTAGATGCTGTCATTATGATGCCTTTTCTTTCTGGAAGAAAGAAATAAGCTAGGCCACTTTTTCAGGCTTATACATTTATGAACAGCTGAATATTTAATAAGTTGCTGTTGCAGAAGGCTTTCATGATGCTTATCTTTTCTTCTGAACACTTTCCTCCTCAGTCTTTTTTGTATTTTCAGCTACACAGCAACTCGTGCTGGAAGATGTTATTTTATGAGTTAGTGCAATTTACTAATACAGTAGGAAACGGTACAGTTTTCTGCAAATTTAATAAAGGAACTAAAGGAGATGTCCAGCAAATACCAGCTTGTATGAGCAGAGTGTGTTTCTTACAGGACCCTGTGGCTGGGAGAAGGGTAGGGGGCAGAGGGAAGCATGGACCTTCTGTCTTTTGATGGTGGTGTGTTATTGTATCAGCCCATTGAATCAGACCACTGGGATTCCTGTCAGTTCACAACACTTACTTTGTGATATACTGCAGAGTTCTGGGTGTTACTTGTTTTGTCTTCTCCTAAAGATCAGGTCTTACCCTCCCTATCTATAGTGGTCAAGTGGCACAAAGCCTATGAATAAGTCTCATGAATAACTACGAAATATATTGCAGTTACTTTGCAGTAATTACTAATCCTAATTTTTGGTTAGAAAACTGCTTGAGAGGATTCCAACCACTCCCTTTTATGGAATAGGATAGGAGAAGTTTTATATTGGAAAAGGTAAAATTACAACCAATTGTATTTAAAACCTGATTTTACTTCTTTAAAATATATTACTGTTTATTGTTGAAAGCATCCAGAAGAGATGCAAGACAAAACAAACACCCTTTACCTCTAAGTGTTGGAAGGGGCTATAAAAGGGTCATAAAGCTTTACTTAGTGTAACTTGGATAGTAAGTGAATGACTAAGTTTTCAGTTGTACAGTATCTCATAGAATCACACTAGCATTTCTGTTGCCTGCATGGAATCAAAATTTCACCTGAAATATTGAAGACCATCATGATTAGCTATTCTCACTTGCTTTACACAAGTCAGAGAATTTGACTGCAGTTTCAAACCTAGGATAACCCGTGATATATGGGCAGAGAAATTTTGCTTTGTCAGAGGCTAAATTACCGTGATTCAGGTGATGACAGGTAACTGGCTGTGATGCAGGAATTTGATTGAGAGTTTGAGCCCTTAATAATATCTTTATGAATTACATAACGTCTTGATGAAATGGCTCATAGCTTTTAGAAAGATGCATTATTTTTATTTAAATACTCAAAGAGATGGATAATGAACTTCCTTGTCATACACATCTTTCAGTTATCTAATTAAAATAAGCATCTTATTTCTAATTAGAAGTTTTCTAGTTTTGCATTTTCCCTTTGGATTGTGTATTACTTTGCTTCTAGTTTACAGCCTGTTTTACCTTTTTGCATTTTCATAGGCCCACTTTAACTATTAATAATTTTATATTTTTTTCAGGTATTTAAATAAGAATTAGATGCCATCATAAACTTTTCTATCATAGCTGTTTCTGTTTACATTTAGCATTTGAAATGTGGCTTAGCATTCCACTATGCAAGATAGATAAATAATATTTTCATTATTATTCATATAATTTTAAAGCTGAGATAGGATTTTTACTAAGTCTCACAGTACTTTGCATTACAACAGCAGAGGTTCCTCTTGTGGCTGAACTTATACTTAATCTGAGAAGAGCAAGAAAAATTGTGTTCAGGTTGCTTAACAAGTCATGCTGCTAATTGTTTTCATTTTCCAGAAAACAAGTTAGCTAACAGCTTTGTGGTTTTTTGTTTGGTTGGTTTTGGTTTTTAAAAAATATTTGTATATACAATATTTGGTTTGCATTTTCCATTTGCTCTCTAAAAGAAGTAGAGGATGTGTAAAAGGAAAGAGGAGAGATTCTTACCTCCACTCACAAAAATCCCATTCTCTCAGAAAAGGAGAAGGCAGAATAATCTCAGAGTTTCATCAAAATCTGAAAAATTTACCATTTTTTACCCTAAAATAAATCAGTACCATTTTGTGTTTTTTTTAACAAAATGCATTCACAGTATTTTTCTTCCTTGACTGAAGAACACTCAGAAGGGCCACAGTGAGTAAAACAGTAGATTTGTTTATTTTCAGTGTTCTATTAGGCAAGCTGTTATTCTTACTAACAGTAAGCACTGATAGTACCTGATATGAAAATCAATCCCAGACTGCGGAATAAGCCTAGTGAAAGAATTTAGTCTTACGTGTTTATGTTGTGCAATTTTTTTCTTAATTTTTATTCTGAAATTTGGTGACCATGAGGTCATAATAAGTTTGGAGACCTAGTGTAAGGTAAGAATATGCTGTACAGCAAAACACACAATGGACACTCTGTTTTTAATTATGTAATATTTAAATAGATTTCATAAATATTTTCTTTAAATGTCTAAGAGAAAAATATCTCTTAGAATGCTTTGATAACTACAACCCTGCTGTGCAACTACAACTACAACCCTATGGGATTTTTGTTGTTTGGGTTTGGGTTTTTTATGTTATTTTTTTATTTTCATGGCATTCATAGCAAGACATCATATACTGAAGTGAATTAATACTAGGGCTTTACAGCTGTTCCCTGAGCAGAATAATATTTACAATTTTCATACCAGTTTTAGCAGAAATTAGGTTTTACACAAGTTAATTTCCCTTTACAGATGTACTTCAGCATACTGTGTACTAAAATTCTTACCCTTAAATTCTTACCCTTCACAACTTAAAAAGTTGTGTTTTTTTAAGAATCTGTAAAAGATTTTTAACTAAGAGGAAAAAAATGTGAGTAATGGTGTTTTTAAAGAAAATATCAGACTCTGTGATAACCAAGGATGTGCTCAAGTGGCATGAATACTTCAGTTCCAGATGGGTCAGCTTTAGGGGTCAAGTTGTGAAGAGAAAGCCATCACACACACTTCATCAACACCGTGGAATGAGAGACCAGTGCATTTACTGAGCAATGGATTTCCAGTGAGCGTATAAACTAATTGGTGGATGAACATGCCCCAGGAGCAATGATTTTAAGGTCATAGCAGGCTCAGTGAATTGTGCTGACTTACACTGTGTCTCAGTGATAGCTGATCTTACCAATGAGCAGTTTAGAGGCATTCAAGCCTGAACTCTTTTCCATGTGCCTTGAATGGCATGTCAGCGGTCACTGTTTCTGACATCCTTTATATTTGTCCAGTCAGCTCTAAATCTTTAGGTTGGGCTTCAGCGTACTCAGGAAAGAAAGGAGAGAAGTGATTATTTTCAGTCATTGAGTTCTGAAGATCTTAGTGTTAATTATGCCAAACACGGTTCGTTCATCAACAAACTAGAAATGTTAAAGAGAGAAGAGAGAGGGAACTGATATTTTTGGTCATCAAAAGCATCCCAATTATAACTTTCTGTTGCTTAGCTTTTATTTATTTCTTCTCAATATCTCTGCATTCCCTCTTAAAACATTAGTTAATCAGTAAATGCAAATTTTTATTTGACATGTAAAAATTCACAAGCTGAAAAACTGCTGTAACATTATTTAAGAAATTAAATAGTGCACATGCTAGTCATATATCCCTTCCCTGCTACGGGTATATTGCTTCTCATGTGCAACATTTTCTTTTGTTTTGGATAAATGTTTATTCATCCTTTGTCTGCTGTGAGTGCAAACCAGAACCATGCAGAGGTCCTTTTAAATTTCCAATCAATTAAGAAATGGTACAGTAGCTCTAATTCCTTTTTTTTTGGAGGGGAGAGAAAAAGCTACTTTGTTTTTTTTTTTTTTTTTTTTTTTGTTAAGGCTTTTCTGAGAGTGTTTTCTTTAATCTTAATAGTAATTAAGTAGTTTAAAAACAACTCTGTTAATTTTCAGATAAAATTCAGCAGAGGGTCTATTCAGCATTGTCTGTGAGCATGGACATGTGTTCAGTCATCCTTAAAAAGTAAAAAAATATAAGAGTTAACATGCTTTTAGCCGTAGAATTTAAAACCTAATAATGATCATGCTCATATGAAATAATTTTTAACGTCATCTTTTAAGTATGACTATTTAATTATAAGCCCTGGT
This sequence comes from Lichenostomus cassidix, assembly GCF_008360975.1. Classification (NCBI taxonomy): domain Eukaryota; kingdom Metazoa; phylum Chordata; class Aves; order Passeriformes; family Meliphagidae; genus Lichenostomus; species Lichenostomus cassidix. The sequence continues at coordinate 25,120,671 of NC_139483.1, forward strand.
GTATATATTTATACTTATATGTGTAGCTGTGAGTTAGATAGTATGTACAAATAAGTGCATTCCTTGAGAATGTGTACTGAAAATAATAACAGAATGCCATTAATTTTTGAAACAAACAATTTTTCTTCTACAGTATGTAAATATACGTGAATCTTCATCCAGGAAGCAAGTAACAATTGGGTATTCATTGTAATTATTGTTAAAATAGAAAAAAGCTTGATTCTGTCATTCAGTGTAAATAGTAGGATTTAGTATGATTTGAGTGAGGGAAATGGCTTGCTTTGACCTTCCTAGACAACCTTTGTTTTCCCCAAAGTCCTCCCTTTAGACAGTAAGGCAGCAGCCACAGACATTCATACCACGATGAGTTAGAACAAGCAGTAGGATTGGTTGATAGTCTGGGATGCATGATTAAAACTTTAGAAAACTGATGTGCTTGCCATTTACTAAAATATCTGTGTGCAAGTTTCTCCCCACTTTTATGCAGCTGTATACCTGTATAGAACTTTATGCTGTTGAGTGGAACTCCAGATTTACGGGATTCAGGTTTAGCTCAAAGAGTCACAGAACCTTTTAAGTAGATTATATTTAGCTAATACAGACCTTGAATATTCTTGACAGTTCTCCTTCTTGGATTAACAGAAAACAATCAGAGTTAGAATCAAATATGGAATTAGTTTATAACCTTGCAATGTGTATTAAAGGAGCAATATTGTAATTAAAATGGAGATAAGCATTGCGGAAATCTCACATAACTGTAATAGGATGTCCTCATCATATGATTTTGCTTCATTATACTCTATTACTTTATCCTCTTGCTGTGTCTCTGCAGCTGCTTTGTTGGGGGATATCAATATTCAATTACAAAAATTAAGTAATCAAATCAAATTTCTTTTGTATTTTCTACAATGACATTTGAAATAAATACTGTTTCTGAGCAGAACCAGAGCACAATGCTTCAATAACTCAAGAGACAAATTGCAGATTTTGGCTGCTATGGTAGTTCTCTGGTGTTTTGAAAACATGTTAAATATTAATGATTATGCATCAGTCCTAATATATTAAGAATATTTTAATGTAATGAGAGGCAAAACAAGGAGAATTTTGGCTAACAATATCTTCCTTATTCTTAACTTTTAACCTAAGTAAAATAGGAATGTTTTTCTGTATGTTCTTGTATATTATTTGATTTTGTAGTACTGCTGTTTCTTGTTCTGAAACATAACTAATGTCTGTGTGGGTGTGACTTTTCTGTGTAATGTGATGATGATGAAACAAGACCAGGTTGCTCAAAGGCCCATCCAACCTGGCCTGGAATACTTTCAGGAATGGGGCAACCACAACTTCCCTGGGCAGGGAAAGGAGGTTCCATTGCCTCATGACCCTCACAGTAAAGAAGTTTTCACCAATATCTAATCTGTACCTGCTCTTCTTCAGTTGAATCTGTTCCCTCTTGTCCTGTCACTATGTGCTCTTATAAATAGTCTTTCTCCTTGTTTCCTGTGGGTTCCTGGAAGGCCACAATTAGGTTACCTTGAAGCCTTCTCATCCTCACAGGTGCTCCATCCCTCTAATCATCTTGGTGGCCTCCTCTGGGCTCACTCCAAGAGGTTGATGTCCTTCCTATTCTGGGGACTCCAGAGTTGGATGCAATACTGCAGGAAAGGGTCTCACCAGAGCAGAGCAGAACAGAGAGGCAAAATCCCTTCCCTTGCCCTGCTGCCTGTGCTGCTTCCGATGGTAAATATTGGCAAGAAGAATGTGAAGGATTCTATGGGAATCTTTAAAAAAGAGCCTGGTAATGTCATGAGAAATGAAGAGTACTTCACTATCGGGTAGAGCATTTTTTGAGGAGGTTCTTATGAACTAAGAAGAGAGAAGCATGAAAGCATGACCTGTGGTACAAAAGTCTGTGGAGAGATTGAAGGGTGAAAATGAAGAAAAAAACTCCTTTCATTGTAAGCAAATGAAATGTGGTATGTTGGTAAATACTGTTCCTGTAGTATGGAAAATACTGAAAAGAGGTGATTGATAAAGAAGCAAAGGAGTTTTAATAGAATAAACAGAATGACTTGAGCCAAAAAAGAAGATGGATGGAGTTGTAGCCAGAAATGAGGCAAGTAGAATGGTATGGTAGGACACAGCACAAATAGTATTTGTGCTTATACTTACTGTATTTGAGAAACTCAAATCTTACATTACAAAATGTCCCTTACCTTGACCATTCCATCCTCATTTTTTTGTTTCCATTTATGTGTTTTTCCTATTTCTTTGCTCATAGTTGCCAATAATTAGAACAGTTTTTAACTTCCGTGTGCATTTTAAAGATGGGTCTTTTTTCTCGCTTATGTTCTTTCTGCTCAAAATTTGATATTTGTTTGCTTTTGCTGATTGTCATTTGAAGTATCTTAATGTCAGTTTCCAAAGTCTTCTCTGTTATTTCACAGATTACACTGTGAGAACAGATGCATTTGCAGTGTTTTCAACGGTGAATAGAATTACCCAGTGAACATGTGCTGCCATTTTGGAAGGAGCTATATCCTATCACAGAAAATATTACAGCAAGTAAATCAATAGTATATCAGATCCTGAGAGGTATCCATCTCCAGGGTATATTGGAAAATAGGAGGGGATGTTAAAATTTTTTGTCTTAATGTAATGAATTGATAATATTAGAATTTAGATAAATCCTTTATTTTATTAAGAACTCTTCTGTGCAAAAATGCTAATATAATTGAAAGACAGCATTTACTAAAACACACAAACCAATTTAAGATAGAATCATAGACAGAGTTATTTTAAATGCCAAAGGCAGAACTGGAAATAATTTATAAACAATTTTATTGTGTTCCAAAAATCTAACTGCTTTTCTGTGTTACCTTGTTCTTAGTAAATCTTGTCACCCAGTGCTATGTCTCACATTATATAATCTTTCATTTTATCTTTTCACTCTATCAAGGCACAGCATACCTAGCTAATCCATCAGAAATCCCTTTCCTTATCAGTCACTCAAGAATGGTTATACTGTACAGTGTGACAGCATTAGACATCACTTACCTTCCTAAACTACAGATTACCTAGGAGAAAAGTAGGTTTTTTGTGTTTGAGGATGCCTTGACTATATGTCAGCTTCACTGTTTGTTTTCCTTGTTTACTGCTTTTTCCAAAATGTTTATTTCTTTTTTAATTGTCATGCCTTTCTCTACTATTTTTCTGAAAAGTTTTGGATATTCATCTCTTCCTTTATTGTTTCTTCGGCGTAGTGATTTAGCGACGTAGCCTACATTTTCTGTCGTTTAAGTTAATTTCCATCTTCATAGATGAGGAGCTTGGATAATACGTTCAGATGTATCAAAGATCAGAGGCCCTGTACACCTTGACAGCCTGCTTGAATGGAGTTTTTGACACAGTAGATCACAGCTGCCGCTTTGGAGGTGTTGTAATATATTGTGTCATGTTTTACTGTGAAGCTGGTAACGCCTGTTTGACACTAGATACTCAAGGATTCTCACAAAATTATATAGCTCATGGTACAGAAATATTTGCTCTCATTCGATCCTTATGTTAAGCCAGATGAGAATTTTAGTGTTATACCCTCAATATCATGGTAGATTCTAGACTTGTTATAATGCGTATTTAATGGAACTTGCATAATTTTGTCGTAAAAAGACCAGTGCATTCTGCCATGCTTGTTAGTTCTTTTTACCAAGAACACTCCAAGTAGTTTAACAAAAAATAAATTTGATGTGTATTTTAGACTGCTCTGTAATCATGTAATAGTTATCAAGTAAGAAGGGATGAGTAATGATGTCCTCTTCAGTTGCTAGAAATTTGTTTTTCCAGAAGAAATATTTGAAAAACTTTATACAGCCTTCAGATACCACATACTTGACTGGTGACAAACAGGTGGCTTGAGTTTTAGCTTTATTTAGAGGCCAAAAACATGGCCAAAGACAGTGCAGAAGCATATTTAGATCACCTATACAAATAAAATTTGTATCTGTTATGATTTAATGTAAAGAGAAAAACAGTGTGCGAGTTAGGAACTATTGCTATCCAAAGGTCAGTTTATCACACTGAATGTTGCAAAGATTATTTGCTGATATTAGCACCATGGGGAGGATTGTGGATGTACTGGTGTTTGTACTTGTGAAACTTGCTGCAGTTGAATTCTGTTATTAGTTTTATTCAAAGGGTTATATTGTTTTTGCATATGTTTTTTGGGTGTATATTTATAGTATTTCTGCACTGCTTTTGCTTGCTCTCGATTGTCTTGGTGCTGACTATCTCTGAAGTCTTTTATTAGCAGACTATTTATACAGAATCATAGGGTAATTTCGGTTAGATGGCATCTAGTCCAACCCCCTGCAGCAGGCAGGGACATCTTCAACTGGATCAGGTTGCTCAGAGCCCCATCCAACCTGCTCTTGAATGTTTCCAGGGATTTGGTATCTAATCTTGTAACCTGTCTGGGCAACCTGTTCCAGTGTTACACCACCCTCATTGTGGTGAAAAAAATTCTTCCTTAGATGTAGGCTAAATCTAGCCTCTCAGTTTAAAACCAGTACACCTTGTCCTGTCTCAATTGCCCTCCTAAAAAGCTTGTCTTCACATTTAGGAATTGAAAGGCAGCATTAGGTGTTCCCAGAGCCTTCTCCTTTCCAGGCTGAGCAACCACAGCTCTCAGCCTTTCCTCATAGGAGAGGTGTTCCATCCCTCTGATCATTTTTGTGGACCTCCTCTGAACTCCCTTCATGTCCTTGTTTTGCTGGGGACCCCAGAGCTGGATGCAGTGTTTCCAGGTGGGGCCTCACCAGAGCAGAGCAGAGCAGAGCAGAGCAGAGGAGCAGAATCTCCTCCCTTCCCTGCTGCCCACACTGCTTTGGATGCAGCTCAGGACACATTTGGCTTTCTGGGCTGTGAGTGCTCATTGCTGGGTCATGTCCAGCCTCTCCTCCACCTGCACCCCCAGGTCCTTCTCCCCAGGGCTGCTCTTGATCTGTTCATCCCCCAGCCTGTGTTGATAGCAGGGGTTGCCCTGACCCAGGTGTGGCACCTTGCACTTGATCTGGTTAAATCTCACGAGGTTCCCATAGGAGTATTCCTTGAGCTTGTCCAGGTCCTTCTGAATGGCATCCTGTTCTTCAGGTGTGTCAACTGCACCACTCAGCTTGGTGTCATCTTTGCTGGGGATGCACTCAATCCTACTATGACATAGATGAAGATACTAAAAGTATGGTCATAACTAAAAGTAATTAATGGCTTTTTTTTTTTTTTTTAATGCTGAAACCCAGCCTGACAAACTTCTTAACATGGCAAATATTTTGCAGATGAACTACAAACTCTGGAAAATATTGTACTGGCAACTGAGGAACCATAGAGCCCAATGTTGCTACATAACCACTAAGTTGCACTGGTCTTACTGATCTAGAAAAATAATTTGTTTTCCTATAAAACAAGGAAGGTGTAGAATTTTATACACAGTGTGTGGTGGTTTTTTGTTTCTCTGTTTTTCCTTTATTCTGCTTGGTTTTTTAATGAGAAAAAAAAAAAAGTCTGTAATCTGTCCCTGGAATTCATTATTTATATTTGCAAGTCATCAGATCTTGTTTTAGTCTCTCTTTTTTTTTTCATAGCTGTGAGCCATTCTGGCATGCCTTTATGTTTATGACATCCTGCTGTGTAAGGATGTTTCAACTGTGCTTTCTAGATACCTTTTTATAGGCTTTTTTTAGGATATGCTAAATTAGATCATGAGCTATTAAGACAGGTTATGCATTTGTTAGTTTAAAAACATCTCTAATTATTTCACCCTGCTAAAATATTACTGCATATATGCTTTAGGCATGATTTCTCTGCTAACAACCTATTATGTATTCATAGGAGCAACAATACCAATTCATACCATCGGGAATGTTATTTAATTTGGCAAATAGAGTATTTTTATTATTTGTATGTTGTTTAGGGTAAATGTATCATTGAAAGCAAACAAAAGGATGAATGTACTATATAGTCACATGCAGTAAATCTTTTGTTTTACTTTCATTAAGGCCTGATTTAGTCAGTCAGGTACAAATGGAAAATCTGTAGTAGCTTCAAAGTAAAATAAAATTGGTTTTGATTCAGTTCAAGTCAACCATCTCATTTAAAATTAGCCCAGAGGTCTTGTAAAAATGCTAGTAATCTAAACATAATAATGCACATTGCCCAATTGCTACTGTATATGATATAGGTTCAGTGCTGCAATGCTTTGACAGCCCATTACTGAATGTAATGAACAGCTATTTTTAAACAGAAGAAATTCAAGTTGACAGCTTGGCAATGAAATTCAGCTAGTGGCATAATTTTTGTCGTCTTCAGTATAGAGAGTGGATTTCAGATTTGTTTAAAGAAATTTGTATCATGGACTTTATTGGAACAAGCATTTTTTTGCGTCAGTTTTCAAAATACTTTTTGAAGAGCTTGAACTAAAGCTGCATTTTGTCATATACAGAAACTTGCATTCCTGTCAGAGCAGAAGATGCTCTGTGAGAAGTCAGTGATTAATAAAAATAGGTTGAAGTCTTAAGGAAGAGAATGTACTGGAATTGAATTTATAATCACAAACTCACTTTTTTAGTAGGTGAAAACTGTAGCTCTATAAGCCCTTCAAGAGGGATTTAAGTATGAGTCAATAGGAAACTAAGAGAAGGGGCAGAGAAAGTAGCTGTCAAATTGCACGTATTTTGTGGTAGAAATCTATAAATTCAGGCCAGGCTCCCATCTATCATTTTCCTTATCTCTGTTGGCTACTGCACTGGGAAGTGAATAAGATTCTGGTTTCCTTCTGTATATATGAAACGTTGTTTGCTCAGGGCTTTCTTAAACAGCCTGTGTTAACAGCATGTATTGGGGTTTTTTGGCAAGGTTTTAGTAGTGAGGGTGCTACAAGGGCAGCTTCTGTGTGAAGTTGCTGGAAGCTTCCCATGTCCAAAAGAGCCAATGCTGGTCAGCTCCAGGATGGACCCACTGTTAGCCAAGGCTGGCCTCTCAGCACTGGTGATAGCACCTCTGTGATAAGGAGAATACTTTTGCAGGGACTAGCACTTGTGCTTCTGATGGTCCTTCCTGCTGGACTGCTGGGATTCTCAGCCCCTCTTCCTTTCCTGTCCAGTTTACTCAAGCCCTGATTGACTGAATGCCATGTCACTCTTTTGCTCAGGTTTGTGTTACCATTTACTCCTCCAGCTTCTTCCTATACCCATTAACTATCTTTCCAGAGCACCCGTAGAAGTTAACTTTCTCTTCCATGTTCTGTAAGTACACTGAATTAAAGAATAGTTGTCTTCACTGCAGGATTTTTGGAAAAAAGGTGTGATCAGAGACTCAGTAATTTTAATCATGGCTGAACTGACTAATCAGTTCTAAAAAACATCCCATATCTTGTTTCCTTTCCGAAGTTAACACATTAAACAGATTTAAGCCTTCTCTGTTACCTCAAGAGTCTTCTAAGTTACTTCTTATTTCTGCTGACTTCCTCTCACTTTCAGATGTTAAGCCCATTTCTCTGTTCTCAGTAATGTCTGGTCTGAATTTTTATGCTTTATTAACACTTTGTTTCTGCATTCCACAATACATCCAATCCCTCCAAAATAATCCCTTTCTTACATCTATCCTTCCTGATTTTGAAACAATTTTTACTACATGTTATGGCCCTTATTTTCTATCTTACTATTTTCTGTCCAGGGTCTGCCTCTGTATCCCAGAGTACACACGACATGTGCATTTTCATGTTATTTGGTTTTAAGAGGCTTGTTTATAGAAGTGGTGTAACAGTATCTTGTTAGGATGACATCTGTATCTGTCCCTCTCCTCCATACCTGATAGCTTTGTGTAGAGGCAAGTTGTCTGGTGTTTGAGGACAGCTTGTATGCATGCCAAATATGCTTGCCCAAACTAATTGTGTTTTAATTTATGGATTATTATCCTTACTGATTTGTTTTTATGAATTATCATTCAGAATGTGCCCCCTCCTTTCAGAACAACTTGAATACATCTGGTATTTTCTTATTTTGAAGAGTTTGGCTCGAGGCAATGATATCAAGATACAGAATTCCCAATGATTTTGCAAGGTAACACCGAAGTCCTTAATTTAAGTTATTTTTGAGAGGAGCTGGTATGGTTTTTTCATTTGCGATTTTGCCTGCTGATCACATAGGGTTTTCCCTCTGCTGTGGCAACCTACAGAAGACTGTTCATTTGTCCAACAATACTTTCCAAGAGAAACCCCCACATTATTTGTTGGAAAAGAATGCTGAGGAATGCTTGGTGAGAAGGGGCTTGAGACACAGCCAGAAAGCTCATTTCTGCAGAGCTAGTTTATCAATTCCCACAGGGTTTGGGCAGAAAGGGCAGACTGCTCCAGAGGTATATAATAATTAAGGTGGCATGTGGAGATGATTTAATAGGATTGTCATTAAAATTATCCTTCTGTGAAATGCCCAATAAGCTCCAGCTAGTCTGTATTTTTTTTTTAGTGGAAATTTGGTGTGAACTATTTTGAATCTTCTGAAATTCAAGGAAAGACAGATTTAATTTCTCATTTATTCATGCATGCAGGTTATCTGACTCAAGAGAATTCTTATGTAGTAATGACAACACAAAACCAAAACAAACTTGATAGTTTTTCTTCCATGACTCTATTTTAAGCACTAGAGCTCATATTCATTTTCCTTTTAAATGTTTGGAGACCTCTCTGACTCCATAATACAATCAAATCACCATGTTAGTGCTTGAAAAAAAAGTGAAGGGCTTATTTTGCAGTGCATCTTCCTGTGGTTCTCTGTGGGTTAGGTTTCCACATCCTGTGGAGTACTATAGTATGTACTAATTGGCACCCTTGTAGACAACCTCGATTGAAAGAGCAAGGATTCAGAATCAAGTTGCAACCTCCCTGAAAAAAAAAAAACTTAAAAAAGAATAATTAACTGGAAGACTGTGTCGACTTCCTGAAGTTGTCCTAGGTTCTCAGGGTAATATGTATTAAACATGTATTCCTCCCTTTTTACATTCAAAGAAGTAAATATACAGTGGTTAGTCAGAAGTGAATAGAATAGGCTACCTGGGAATGAAACTACTTTGTTTCTGAGAGATTCAATATGAGTGACATATTTTCAATATATGGCTGAGTAGGTGGTTCACTGAACCTAGTTCTTAAAGTAATTCTTTATTTCCTCAGAGATTAAATGGCAATGTAGGGGAGATAGTTCTATGTACCTGTTCACACTGCTGAATCCTTTTCACTTGAGAACTATAGAGGTTTTGGTCTTGAGAGTTATAGCTTGTTTAGGGTTTAGAAGTAATCATCTAGTAATACCTCACATGCTGTGGCTCCTAGTGTAGGAGAATTTTTAGGTATGTCCCTAAATTGAATGACATAAACAATTCCTTCAGGTTTTGTTAGTGTGACATAAACAAGTATGCATTTCTTTCAAAGCCAGGAAAGATTGACCGGGATTGATGATGTGGTCAACAAGGCAAGTCAACAGGGTGTTTTCATGCTCCTGAGCAGCAGTGCCTCATGTCCAATGACTGAAAGTATTCTGACCACACTTTAGATCTGCCCTCTCATCTGAGGCAACACATAATATCTCCATGTGCCTGTTAGAGCCTGTCCTTGGACGAATTTAGCCAATGAATTCTGTACTTCTTAGCAGGTACCATCTTGGTGGAGTGGCCTAGCTTTTCCCATCCTCCTTTCCGTGCCAAGGACCAACACATTCTCTGTGTCTATCTCAGGGTGTGAATGGGCTAAGTAGCAATGTACTCTGAAGGGTTGGTGTGTGAAGAATCTAAAGCAAAGAATAAGTGAATGAAGAATTAGAAATTAAAGCTCCTAAATTAATTGCATTAGTGGTGTAATACCTTTTAAACTATTAAGTGTGCAAAAGCCTTTTTGGAACTTATTTAATTTTTCTTGTGAACTCTGCCTTTTAAAGTCGAGTCTGCATTTACTCTTCAAAACCTAATATTCAGGTTATGTCTGTTCTTGTGAAACAGCTTCTCAGTTCTTTTCAGCATCCACTGTAATCATAGTACAAATCCCTGTTATGATGGGCACATAACTCAGTCTCTTTCTCTCTCCAAAGAACAAATACCAACACTGCTTGATAGCTCAACAAACAGTTATGCTGAGGGATTGCCTTATGCTGTACTTCTGCTAATCTATCCCAAAGTAACTTTACTGCTTCATTTGGCTCTTCTGTAGACGAAGTGTGGTTGTTAAAAAAAGTTACTTCATTCTGTTGGAAAAGATTATAAAAACACCTGTGACTGATAGTAGTTATTCAAAACAGTGTCATATTCTGAACCAAATATGGTTATTACAGGGAGGTCCTTATTCCCACAGTATTTTGTATGTGTAGCTCCAATGGAGTTTTGCTCCAGAGAGCATTTACAGACATGCATTTGGCTTTGGCCTGGTGTAGTTCACTTTTCTGCTTTTCATTTTGTTATTACTTCCCCTTTCTTTCTTATCCATGAAACTCTTTTGAAAGTAGTTTCTATGTCTTGAAGGACCATGGACTTCTGAGGAACAGTTTATTTTAACTACCTGGACTGCATATGTGTATTTTAATTTTACCCAGAGGAGAGGAGTGGGGTGACCCTTACGAAAGCATTGGAAGTAACTAGCAGTTTTGGTTTTCCTCACACTTTCATCTCTTAAACATCCTTAAACTCATAAAGACACTACTGCTCATAACACATGAGGTTTCAAACTCAAACCACAGAATGTAATTCTCATATTCTTGTTCTGACTGCCCAGGAGTACTAACAATCCTCCTGCTTACATTCATGTCCTGGAGGTTCACTGGAATAAAAAGAGAATTGCCCTATTGGATTAGAGACCAGCCAGCTTCACGGGATTCCATGTGCTGCAGGAGCACTACAAAAAGGAAGATGATATCCTCTGCTCAGCACATGTATCCTCTTAATGTACTTAGATTTTTCAAGCTTACTGCCATTTCCTCACGCTAAATTTTTCTTTCTTGACACAGACTGAGTTACCAGTGCATCAACTCTCTTTTTATTAATAAATAACAACCTATTAACTAGATTTCAGTCAGTCTTTTGGGTAACCATTCTGTCATTCATTAATACTGGATGGGAGGGTAGAAGGGCTGAGCCATTGTTCTGAGGATTTTTCTTTTGTAGTTTTTGGTACCATAGCATATTTATTTTTTGGCTGATCCTTTTTAAAACTGTAGAATTATGTATGTATTTAGGTGCATATTACAAGTATGGATATTAGCGATTTTTATGGTGGAAGTGGAAATGTCAGACTCCTTGGGCAGTCTAACTGACTGACCATATGTTAAAAAATGGTTGACATTACCATTGCTGGACCAACATTTTTCTCTTGAATTCCTGTGCTTTTCTGTCCATGCACCAATAGGGGTTGATTAATGCCTGTTTAAACCCAAGATTTGAAGAGTATTATGTTTATTTTAACATCTGCAATGGCTCTTTTTGCTTTGTAATGCTCAACTATAATTTTCTTGGAAAATGCAAAAATTGAGGTAGTTTTTAATCTACATTTTGTGAAATAGTGTGAAGGGAAACGTTAGAATCTGTTCTGTAGTTTTCTTTATATTGTTTTGTGACTGTTGAATATTCATAGCTTTTTGTTGCAATAATTTTGTTTTGTGGCCACGTAGTTTGCCATGCCCTGAAGCTTGTGATAGCTTGCTTTGTTTTCAAAGATTTTCTATTAAGATGATTATACAATGTGTGCCTTTAAGTTTCAGTGGTTGGTTTTTTTTCTGTTACTATGTGGTGATTTCACAGTATTTTTAATCTTAATGAACAGTGTTCAATTAAAGCAAGATAGTCAGAATATTTTGAATGTTACAATGCTGAAGTTTCCTGGTTTGCAAGCAAAATCAAAACAGCATTTTAAAACATCACACTGAAAAAATAACACCCCAAACAGTCACAGCCTACACTCCTCCACCCCCAACATTTAATCAGCAGTCCTTTTAGCTGATAGAGTCCTAAGTGATTTTTCTTTCCTACTTAAGGCCATTCTAGATATGCTCACTAAGTGGACCTAACAGTACTAGTGTATTTTATGTTAGCAAGTCATGATAGAAAAGTGCTTGAAGTTCAGGGGGCATTTGTCTCCTTTCTCACAAATTCATTTAAGTACCAGTCTTGCCATAGCTTTAACTGGGGCAGACAACCATACAAATGACTTGAGATAAAATGAAAATAATGGACTGAGCTAGGTGCCGGGGGTGGTAGTTACACTGCATGCACATCAATAAGCATTGAGTGTTATTCTATGCTAATGTAAGCCTGATGGATCAGCTTTCGCTTTTAGCCTAGAGGACCATTAAGCACTAGAAGCTGGGTCAAACTGATATAGTAAGGCAGACGTACCCTAACAGTTGGCAACAGTAGTTAACAAGCAGTAATTTGCTATGTGTGAGACTAATGTTGTTTAAAATCTTCATGATCAGAACAAAGATCAGAGAGTGGATAATGCTTCTTTGTTTAATATTCTTTTGTAAACTCGATTCATTTTGGAAAAAACCCACTAAGATGCAAACATGAATAAAGCATTTAGTAGTTCTGTTGGAAACAGCTCATGTATTATTTTATGTTACAGAACATTAAATCATTGCATATGATTTTAAAAAAATGTAAGGAAACTCTCATAGGATTATCTTGTATAATTGAAATATATGATATATTATTTTATTTCAAATTAAATACAATTCATTTTTATGAATTGTATATTCACATTCATTGAATATGAAATATTCTGAAGATAAAAACAAACACTAATTATATAGATCTGACTCTGAAGAGAATTTTGTCCTTGACATCACAAGAAGATTATAAGAAAGCATTATCTTTATTCTGTGTCGCTTATACCTAGACCCTGTTGCCTCAGATACAGATATTGTTTAAGTAGATAGCCAAATATAGCTGAACATATATCTAAATTTAGAAGTAGCTTTCCATCTGTTCTTGAAAATATTTTTATTCACTATTTCAGATTTTATTGCATATGTAGAACTGCTGAGTGTAAAGCTTTTGAAAACCAAAATCACATTGGCAACGCTGACGAATATTAGCAAAAATCAATACAATGTGTTAAATAAGGTATATCACTGTTACATTTCAAAGGCATACTGTGAAACTAGGCTGTAATTGGTTTAGGCTTTGATCTTTTTGCTTCAGCAGTGTGGCCTTATGCACCCTCAAGCTTAGCTTTGTTGAGGAATATTCACTATTTATGCTCGGTTTGTGGTGCATATTGCATTTAGTCCATCTTCTATTGGGAAGTTTTGTTCCTCCTTGCTGGTACAGCATGGCTTGGTGGGGCAAGATGAAGTGGTCCATTATAGTAACAATCTCTGTAAATTTAGGAGACTCCTTTTCATTGTCAGGAACTATGGAACCCACTTGCATAAAACACACACTGTAATTTTGCCCAGTCCACTGGATAGCTCAAATGATGTCCAGAGAAATGTGTAGGGGTTTAGTGTATCTGAGTAAGAAGACGTGGTTTTGGGTTATCTGACCTTTGAATCACCATCATGCTATTTTTATAGTACAAAAATAGTTGCAGTTTCCTATTTCAGATCTGGAAATAAAAATTTGTCTATTTCAGTCACCAATTATCATATTTCCAAAACCTATTAAAAAAGATTTAAGGTTTGGGGAGATAAGTAATGTGCATATAAGGCTAATTTGTTTTCCTTTCCAGTTATGTAAGAGCTACCTGTGTTGGGGTTTTTTGAAGCTTATAGAGAAAAAAAGTTAGTTGTGTGTCTTGTTTAAAATGTTCTTTGCACTGTTAGCCTTTGCTCTAGCTATTATTTTTTCTAGGTTTTTTGTATTATAATTAAGAACTCTTTTTTTCATGATGCTCTTGTGTGTGTGAATTATTTTTGGTTGTGTCATAAACTTGCTTGAAATTCAGTACATATTTAAAAGATAAAACTAAACCAGCAACATTTCTTTTACTCCAGGCAAAATTTATGTTTGGGGGTTTTTTCTTCAATGTCTGGCTAGCCTTGATGTTTCATGTTGAGGCATTGTTTGAAGTTGGTTTGCTGTAGCCCAGTCTTATTGATTGAAATGTGTTTACTTTCCTGACAATGAAAATAGGAATTTATCATTTAGCTTCCACTTAATTACAAGAATGTTTGTAAAAATGAGAGTTATGAAACACACCTCAATTCACAGAGAACATTAAAGGATAGTTATTTTTTTCTGTTTTGGGGAATTTAAGGAAAAAAATTCTATACTGAGATAGATACCTATTAATCTCTGATGTCTTGTAACAAACTTAGTACTCTTGCACTGTCTGTAACAAAGGTGAGAGTTATTCATTACAGAATGGGAGTAGAAGCTCAGAAATGCAATATTTTGAAAAAAATTAAGGAGAAAACCCTCAACAAACAAGCAACCCTAAAAGCTAATATTTTGTATTTCCTGTTGTTTCTAGGACACTAGGAAAGTTGAAATAATTACAGGACCTTAAACAGTCTGTCTGTGATATTGGAGGACCTGCAGATGTTTTTATTAGAGGATCTAATCTATTGTCAGTGGAAAAATTTCATAATGTCTTAGATAATGGATGAAAAAGAAAGGAATTTGTAAAAGGAATTGGTCTGTTTCCAAACTCTAGGTGTTTTTTGCATTTTCTGAAGCATAACAGCAGCAAGCAATAGTTTCAGGAAATGTTTCAGGCCCATTTAACTAAAGACAAGATCAGACCACAGTATTTCCTGTCCAAATTAGCATCAGAAGGGACCACTGAGCTTGAGTAGATTTCCGTGGGAGTCTAGTGAAAGGAGAAAATGTAGATTATTGGCTTTGTCCCTTTCTGACTGAAGCAGCTTGGCAAACATTGTGTTAATCTTTGAAGAAGCCTATGGCAAAAAGGAGAAAGACCATTTTGGACTGTTTAACTTCTCAGGAGAATTGATAGCCAAAACTTCAAATGATCCTTTGTCCACTCAGGCTGTACTTATGCCACTTCACTTGGCCCCTGATGGATTGACTTTTTGGCTTGAGTTTGACTTGACTTTTCAGCTTTCCTCAGCTACCTTGACAGTATTTGGCAAATCAGCACACTAAGTACAGGGCCATATACTTGAGACAACACAAATTCAGAAGAGCCTGAACTTACTGTCCACAATGTCAGAACAGTTTGGAGAATTATGTTACAAGGTCTGCTATCTTAAGTAACCACCATGACTGCAGCCATGCTGTAGAATTGACAAACTTTAAGGTTGAGAACTGGCTCAAGAAAGAGAGACTGGAAGCCCACTGACTTCTCATTTGCTTAGATCCCAGACATTTACTGGAAGACTGAGAAAGAAATTGCTGTGATTGAAGATGCCAATTTGCATTTTATTCCTGAGTGAGGGATCAACTTAAAAAAGAATTTAAATCAGACCTTTCATGGAATAGGTCTATGAAACATCTGCTGTGAAGAGAGGGTCAGTCTTTCCAAGGGGGAGATGGAACCAGGTGAGCTAAACCAATGGTATCAGTTCTTGTAAACTTGAGAAAGGGACAACCTGCCTAGGAAAAGGGCTGAGATACTACAGGTGACAAAGCTGATTAAGATTGTATGTGCTGATGGGGAATTCCAGGCATATACCTAACTTGTCATTCCAATATAAATTGGTGACTGAGTGAATTGACTCTGGGTCAGATCTCTCATTCATTATCATGACCTGTTGTCTTGGTGATTGGCTGGGAACAGACTCGAAGGCGACTAAGACTCTTAGGAGTGACACAGAACTTTGGAAATTGCATCCTGAATTACCCACAGAAAGGAAAAGAAAGTGAAAATGCTTTGAATATTGCTGTGGAAAAAAAAAAAATAAAAGGGTTAGAGAATAGGAAGAGCTTTTATGTTGACCAGTATTAACAGATTTTGAAATTGTGGAAGGAAATGCAGAGTAACTCCCACCATTTTACTCTGATGTCAGTGATTTCCTAATAATTTGGTTTCCATAAAAATGAGAGTAGTTTTGGAAAGGGTGAAAGTTTTTATCTGGGACATACGTATAGTTATAGGAAAATCAGGTTAAAAGACAGGCTTTTTCCACTTTTAGTTTTAGTTAACGGAAGAACCACAAGTTGTGATGGGGTAGCAAATATTCATTGAAACTTACTGTTACATGGAAATGGTACATGATAAATTCAGAACTCTTATTTTTATTTAACAGGAATTTGGAATATTGTGGTAAAAGTTGTGGAAACTATTCACTCTTTGTCTTTGGGAGATAGCATTTCTGAAGAGGAGAACATGATATATTAAAAATGATTTGTGGCATGTAATTAATGTTTAAAATGAGATGTTTAAATAATGCAAATTTACAGTTCATTATAAAAACTCTCTTCAGAAGACATTTAAAATATTGTTTCTTCTAAAAATAGTACAGTAGATCTGCAGTGCCTGGTTTGATATTGTGATGTTAACACTCTACCTTCAAATAAAAATACAGTTTAAAAACTGTTTGTATCAAGGACATTTAAAATTATGACAATAGAAGATTCTAGAATTGTGTTGCCATGAAGTGGAAGTACAGGGTTTTAATAATTCTTGGTAGGTCAAGAATGAAAAAAATGGAAATGATACACATCATGGTCAATGGGATTCTCATTCAGCTATTCGTATGGTATAGTCAGTTGAAGGGACCTGCAGCATGTGAGTGTAATGTTAACAATGTGCATTTTCAATCCATTTAGTCTTTTAATAATTTTGTGTGGTATGTTAATAGATGTGGTTTACTTCTAATGTGCTTTGTATAATGTCCTTAAGTAAATGGAGAGATTATAGGAAATAATTGACTTTGTGTATTGTATTTTTTTATTGTTTTGTCCCTTTGAAGATACAGGGCTTCATAATCACATCAAACTATTAGTGATGACCTGTTCTTGTAAAGTAAGTCAAGTAATCATATTCACATTATTTAATTACACGATTTCAATAGGAAAAAAAGAGACTACAATGGCTACAGGAGATGTATAACAGGAAGGGAAATACAATCACTTACAGTTTCTTGAAGACTGGATTCATATTATGTTCAATCAGAAAAATAAGGAATGTTTTAATGTATCAAGATGGCAGGATTTTAGGGCATCTGAAGGACTGTTGCATAATTTTGCAAAATTGTTAAGTTTGATTTGCAGAGGTCCAGCTTTGTTCTGCCTGGACTATAAAAGCAAGACAGGCAAGATATTGTGAACTATGAACTATCATAATTCACTTAAGGGCATAGAAATCATGTTATAGGTTATAATGTTCATGCTGTACTGTGTTACTGAATGCTCAGGTGACAAGTTCTCCACGTTCTGAGCTATGTGTGATTTGTGATATGTAAGCCACATAAAGTGGAGAGCCTTACCTAAATAGTCATCTTTTCCTGGTCATGAGCAGACAAGAATAGAGCAGAAAGCTGCTGCTTTTGCAGCTTTCCCACCTTTATTGATTAGGTACCAGTGCAAACCAAGTTTACGATTCTTTGGTTTCAGTAATAATCTCTTTAGTGTGTGCTTTGTCTTTCTTTTTCTTCTTTTCTTGCTCCTACAGCAGCAATGAGTGGAATAACACAATTACTTACCTGCTTCCTCTACTAGCAGCAGTTACAGGCAGATAGAGAACAGCCAAGCCGGAGATGATTATATAGTAAACCCACTGATCTCTGTAAGAAATGTCCCATAGGACAGGGCAGTATGACAAGGATTTAGGTGATCAAAACAACTAGAGGACCAAAAGTGGTTGAATGTGATTGGGTGACTTAATACAGGGTTATCAGAAATAGGAAAACTTCCTCTGTAGTTGAGTATAACCATATGTTTCTAGAGGGAAAGAAATTTCCTAGTGGAAATGATTTCCATGATTCTAAAAAAGTGTTTCAAATCAATAGGAATACCTGTTTTTAAGGCCTGTTAGATTGTTCTTAAAAAACACTTGGTTTGGATTGAGTAATAGCTGGAATGGGTTTTTGCACTCCCAAATTAGAGAAACATCAAGAAGACAGGTCCAAACCATGAGTTACTTCAGTAATGTAGTATTTTAAAGCAATCTCTGTTCCTGAAACACAGGTGAATAGGAGCTTCTGGAAAATTGTGGGTATTACTCACAGAATAGCCTTGATTTATTTGCTCGATTTCTCTGCTCTGCCTAAATAGACATCAGGTTGGGAAAACAGATTTCCTTTGCTTTGAAAATTAAATTTAAAACCAGAGTTTTCAGCTTGTTTCTTTTCCAGCCTGGAAGGGAATTAATTGAATAATGATAATTAAAACAAAACAGCTGTGGGAGAGAGAACATCAGGCTGTGGTGTCCCAAGTTTTCTGTTTCATTTAAAAAATCTTGATGTATTTGACCAAGTGAGTTACTTTTTTTTTTTTTATATTGTGTGTGTGTGCGTGTGTGTGTGTGTTTTAGTGAAAGCTGAAGAGGTCAGGCTGTGGTTCCATGATGTTATCCTAGTGGAAGAGAGGAGAGAAGAATCATAAGCCCTCTTGGTGTTGTGTATCAGCTCCATGCAATGCTTGGTTTAAGAGCCTGCTGCTCTCCTGCCCTCTTTGCTGGCCTTGTGCTGCTGTCCTCTGTCTTGTGTTGGGCAAAACACTTACGTGTCTGTGGAGTTGGTCAGTATATTATCTAAAGGAAAAATAGGCCTGGGGGTTTTTGGCTGGGGAGGAGAGGAAGGATGTAGGTTGAGGGGGGTCTCTTGTTTTTTTGGATTTTTTTGGTTTTGTTTTGTTTTTTTTGTTTTGTTTTGTTTGTTTTTTTGTTTGGTTGTTTTTTGTGGATTAGCCTTCCATTGATCTTGATGTACAACCCAGAATCACCAAATCTAGTGGAGGAGTAGTAGTTGGAATGTATTTTTTGGATGAGGAAGGAGGAGGGTAGAAAGAGAAGAGCGACCTCTTCTTTGGGCAGTGAACCACCGTTAGATTGGGTTACTCTACGTCTCACAGTAGTTTATATCCCTGAAAGGAGAAGGCCTACTTAAGTCAGCTGACCCAGGTTCCTTTTTGCTCTGATGCAGGTAGAGAAAAGCCTCAAATCTGGTGAGATTTGACAGTACAGTAAGCAAATCTAATGTCTAACTGTGCCCAAAGGGAGCTCCTGCACTTGTTTCTACAAATGCCCAACTTGACTGCATTTCTACCACTCATTTGACACCAGCAAGAGAAGTCGCTGTTCTGACTCCACATAAAGCTATATTGGGGCAGAAGGCATGTGGGGACTGTTAATTTTAAATTTTTTTTGTAGGTCCAGTGTTCTAAACTACTCAGGCGATAGTTAGTCATGGCATGACTTTAGGTTTTGTTTTCTTACAAAAAGATGGGGAAAAGTGTTAGAATAGAAAATGAATTTATTGTTTCTTTGTGGCAACAAAGTAGTTTTCTTATTAGTTAAAAAAACCAAACAAATTGGAAAGTGACATGGGAGGATAGCTTTTTCCCAACACCAAAAGAAAAGCTGAGTATTTCTAGTACTCAGTGTGCAATGACCAAGTATATGCTCATGTCTGCCTTTTTACAATATTTCAGTTTCCTTGTAGCTCTATCATCATTAAGCCCTGGAGGGGATATAGAGAGAACAAATTGTGCTATTGTTTGTGCCCAGTCAAAGAGATACTGATGTCTTAGGAATGTCTCTCAGGTATTTTCTCAT
Organism: Lichenostomus cassidix; assembly: GCF_008360975.1. NCBI lineage: Eukaryota > Metazoa > Chordata > Aves > Passeriformes > Meliphagidae > Lichenostomus > Lichenostomus cassidix. Next base: position 25,140,379 of record NC_139483.1, read on the forward strand.
GTTTCTTTCCTGCTTTTGTAATTTCTTTTGGGTACTGAGTGTTTTGAATAATAATTACTTCTATATCAAACCTCAGTAAATACATCTTTGCGAAACTCAGACTTTAATAATGTCCCTGTTTTAAGACCTTGCTCTTAAATTATGTTCTTTTTAATTTGCTCTAATCAAACCGATAGGAGAGTGGTATCTGCCATTCAATGTCTGCTTAGCTTTAATCTCCCCATTAGTGCTATTCCTTTTGGAGAGCTCTGCCCAGTTTTTTATTTATTTTGATAATATGTTCTACTTGATAGAGTGAATCTCTGTTGTGAGAGTCTCTTTGCTGCAATGTTACTTCACCTAGGCTTCTAACTACATTACATCTAGTTTAAATTTGCCCTTTTGCTCTGCCATAATTTTTTATCCGTGCCTCTTGGATTTTGAAGAACAATGCCTTGATGTATTCAAATTGAATTATGATCCCAGAGATTATATATAGAGTGGGTAGAGGATGAAGAGAAAAAGGTGACGTATTTGTAGAATAAGTTATTTCTAGTTTTTGTACTTGAAGGGTTGAAAAACTTACTTTTGTTTTCTTGATTAGTAAACAAAACTGCACTGACTTTCTGCACAATTGCTTGCTTTTTAAGTAAGTCAGATATATTGATTTGAAAAAGCTAAACAGCAAACATTAGTACTTTTGCAGGGGTATGTCCATATGTTTGTGCATATGTTGCTGAGTCTGATATTACTTGGAACTTTCAAATTGAATGTATTATAATGGTTTTCATTCCTCACCTTCTTTGTAAGGTTATTCTGACGCAGCATTTGTGTGTTTGATGGAACTACTGCTTAAACAAGCTGATCTTACCCTACTTAAAAGTTTCTTGTGTTTATTTCAACTTATGCTTTAGAAGGAAACTTGTTTGGCTCTGGGCCCACTAATACATCACAGCAGATAACATTGTGCTAACAACAAGGGAATTTTTGTTTTTCTGCAAAATTGCATTTATTGAACTGAATTAAGAGTTCAGGGGCAGCAATTTCCGATCTCAAATCACCTTGCTACTACTTAGACTGCCGGCAGAAGTTGGAGTTTATTTTAGGAAACATGAAAATGCTTTTAAAGGGATGACTTAGAGGTAAAACACCAGCAAAAGTGGGGACACCTGCTGTTAACAGAAGTGCCTGCACGTTTGCCAGACCTACATCCCCGGTAGAGGGAACCGCCGAGTGAAATCCTGACCGCTCCTGGGGAGATCCCATAGGTGGCAGCAGTCACTGCAGTTTAGGAGGTTAACAATGGAATGATTTATAGGTACGAGAATAAAGATGTCATAGCTCAGCTAATGGGATCTTTCTACGAAAAAGTGCCGCTCTTTGAAAGATGATAAGTAAGAAGAATGCCACTTACTTTTTCAGTTGGCTCTTAAGCTTTGACTAGTTCTTTGTCTGTAACTTGTATTTTTAATATTGTTCCTAGACAGGGTTTAAGGAGCCAGAATTTTATAGTGCCATGCTGTGAAATACAGTTGAACAGCCAGAGGGAAAGACCTGATGGGAATTAAAAAAAAAAAAAAAAAAAAAGAACAGTCTTGTTAATTTCAGCGCTAGAATTGCAAATTCTGTGTTACTGCGTAAGCTTTTGTCTGATAATCAGAAGATTTAATGGTGCAAAGTAAAAAATATTGCTTTGTTTTGAGAAGCCTGGCTGAAACCAGGTTGCTTTTCTAAACTAAATGTATGTTTGGTGCAATCTTTATTGACATAATTGCTATACTTCAAATTTTCTGCATGAAGATGTCTCAGAACTGAGGTAGCATATTCATTGAATCATTTTTGCTCTCTAGAGTGAAGGGGAGAAGCTTACCATTCGAACTTCATAAACAGAATAGCTTAGTTAAATTACCCCAACTGAATTAGTATGTGCTGCTTGTAAATATATTTTCCTGTGTCTGCCATTGGGCAAGTAGCTATGATGTTTTCATTTTTAACTTACCCCCCCGCCCCTTTTATAAGTGACAGGTGAATTGAATTTGATCTTTTCTCTCCAGAAGTACCACAGTACAAGAAATATCATGCCATGCTGCTGAAAACTAAGTGTCTTTTTCTTTACATTTTTATCGTGGTAGGTATTTTGCCCAGTAATTTGTTCAAATTGTTTTGAAAAATCATTGAAGCTCATCTCTTACTTGTTTTAAGAAGAAAAGGACAGAATCACCTCACTCGTGTCATTTCAAATAAAGTAGTTAGAAGTGGACTTTCTACTATGACAACAAAACAATGAATAAAAACTGTTTACTCCTGTATCAGTGTGGATCCCTTTTTTCTGGGTGAATGCATTATTATACCCACCTATATATTAAATACATTCTTCCTAGATGGAACATTTGTCTAGCTAGTGTTTTTCACTGTAAAAACTTTGACCCGTTCTCTAGGACATACTTTCATGTAGGTGCTATATTGTATTGGAAACTTCTCTATTTTTGTAGTTTGTACAATATCACTGGGAGATAAAATTTCACAGGTATCATTAAATCCTTTTTACATGTAAGAAAGTAAAAATAAATCTCTTTGGTTCTTTGTTTAACAGTTTTACTGTGTTTAAAAAGTAATAAAATTAACAACTTAAAATGTAACTGTAGATTTTGGTGTTTGTTTTGATGTTTGACAGTCCTGTGCTAAGTCTATGGAAAGGAATTTTTTTTTTGTCTTTGGAAAAAAGGTAGGGCTTTTAATAGGGAAATACTGCTTATTACCATATGCAGTGAGACTTTCAGCTGGTGTGTTTCTAAATCACAAGTGAGATAATAAATGATATCATATGGCCTTTGAAGTTCAGCTGTTTTCAGTGAACTGTCTAAATAGAATCATTCATCAATCAGGGGCAGAATTAATATATAGCTCTGAAATAGTCCCTAAAACCTCTGAAAAATGTTTTGCAGAATGAGACAGCGCCGAAGCAATTTATTAGTCAGATCTTGTTTGACATATTTGTGGCAGTAGCTTTGTTTGGCAGACTTCATGGGCTTTCTGCATGAATAAGGTGAGCAGGATCAGGACCTCTCCATGGTTTTTGTCTTCTTACAAACTGTAGCTGTGCATACATAGCATTCCTCTTACTGAGACACAAAGGAATAGTACAATTAAAAATGTATGAAATGGTGAATAAAACTCTCCAAATACTCAAAACATTAATTAATTGTGCACAGCTTTTCTTCCATGTTGACAACAACTGGCAATGTTTTAGGGATATTTACTTAATTTTCATTGATTATTTTCTTAATTTTTCTTCTTCATGTTGTAAATTGCTCTTTGCTAAACATTATCCAATAATTACCCGAATCAGCAATGTTATGTTAATAACAAATTGATTCAGAATTTCCCACAAAAATTGGATTTATTTTTCTTTTAATTCTTCAGTGTAATCAGTGACAGGAAACAAAATAGTTGTTACTGTGTGCTTTGTTCTTTATATGAATGTCAATCACTCACTTCTCTGCACCTAGGAGAGTTTTAGTTTTGAGAACTACAGCACGACTTGAAATTTGTAGAGCATTTTGTAGTGGTGATGAACACTCATCTTATGTCAGTGGAAGCAAGCAGTTTGGCAAGTGGAAGCAGATCATTAGATCAAATCAGCTGGTGCTAAGGCTTACATGTTTGCACTGTGGCAGTCTAGGGTAGGGGTTCTGCCTCAGATTGGTTTTAGTTTGGGCGGTTGTATTAAATGCCCTCACCAGAGGCATGATTTGAAGTTGTTCAAGGAACTGGTTACTGGCTTGGATCCCTATTGTCCCTATTACAGTACATTTGATGCACATCTAGAGTGGAGCTTCTGACTGAGTCCTCTCTGGAAAGAATCCAAGTCAACACACCAAGACTCTTCCACAAAGGTGACACCAATGTGCTGAGTGAGGACAACTGGGAGGTTCAGTCCACTTCAACCAGCGTGTGTATGTAGGTGCAGCTCAGGATTCCCAATGCCTTCAGAGTGCTCCTCAGGACTCAAAGCTTGGTCCTTTGGAAAGTATTGGAAGGAAAGGAAGGACTGTTACCCTCTGCAGAGTGATCATGAAAATCAAGATACAGTTTGGGGAAGAAGCCCAAGATGTTAGCATTGCTTTTGAATCTAACTGGTAAATTTCTGAAAATTTGTACAGAATGCTATTGCAGGGATATTATGTAATTTGATTTGAGCATTATGATTGCATTGGATATATTTTGATTGTATAAATTCAGCGAAGACTTCAAGCACTTTGCCAGAATGCAGAAAGTACTATTTGGAATACCACTGTAAATTAATTTAGCAACTTTTCTCTGCTTTTGTTTTGGTTTCATAAGGTCCCTTCCTCCCCACCCCTTCTTTTTCACTGTCAACACTTTTCACGGGTTTCAGGCATCCCTCATTGTTGTCACTGACTAACTTCACATGCCAAAGGTGTTTTTATTGCAAGAGAACTGATGTGAATTGTTAGCTTGCATATAACACTGGTGGAAATAGAAAGGTGGACAAGGTCATCAGCAAGGGGTGTGAGTATAGTTAGACTGAACTGTGCTCCAGTACCTGTATCTTTTTTCCAACAGTAACACAATTCTCTAGTGTTAGTGCTTTCGTTGTGAGAAAAGAATTTCTCCTTCCTGTTCTTGTACAGCTTCTTCCACAGTGTCACCCAGAGGGTGTGTCTCCTGAATGATCTTTGCTTTTGGTTCTTATTACAAGAAATTACCTTAATGAGACTAAGGAATAAAATTGGCATGTTTCTTTATTTGAAAGACTATGTGTTCACTATAAAATTTATGGGTGTCTTCCTCTCTTCCTATGCCTTTATAGTTAATGCTATATACCTCTTGCTGCCTGTTATGCAGACCCTGTATCTTCCTGGGGTTTGGACAGTGACCAGTAGAAGAGCATGAAAACCCCAGGATTGTATTAGATCAAAGGTCTGCAAGGAACTCATTATCTGGAGTGTTTATTGGTGATTCTCCAGGATGGGGAAAAGGTACAGTGGTGTGTCTCTGACGCATTCCCCTGGCTCCTGTGAATCTGTGATTTAGGAGCTTTCTTTAGTCTAAGATAGTGCCTGTGTCATGGTTTTAATAGTTTTATTGATGTATCTTCCATAAATTGTCTAAATACTGGATGGATTTATTTGCACATCCAGTGGCAGGGCATTCCTCATTTAACCATGAATTATGTAATAGAATAATTTTCCGGTTTTTTGTTTTTCTTTTTTTTACGTGGCTTCTATTTAATTATGTTTCTGAAGTGCAGATTGATAATGAAATAGTGTAAAAGTGAAATCCCTACAAAGAAATATCCCACTTGTGTACACCTTAGTCAGGTGGTAAATTCTTACAATCTTACAAATCTTACACTAGTGCTTATTTTTCACAGTGCTGAGACAATGTCTATGACCTTAGAAAGAAATAATAATTTCCTGAAGAGTCTTGTGTTTCTTCAGTCCTTTAAATTGCAATTACTGGGACATGGCAGCAGCACCCCCAGGTGCTGTGTACCACGGACAGATCCTGGGATACTCTGGGATCTGCCTTGCAGAATTCCAGTGAGTGCTGCTCAGCTGTACTCTTTCCTTATTTCTCATGCCACGCAGCAGGTTCTGAAAGGAATGTTTTGTAGCGTCCATCCCAAACTGACGTTGGTTAAGGTATTGGCTGATAATTTGGGAATGTCTAAAAGGAAATATAAGCATGTTTATGCTGTTTTATGTTTTTATTCAGTATGGGACCTGAATATGATGTAGATATATTTATTATTTTGTAAAAAATATTCTATTTTGCATCGTAATAATACATTGTTAACTTATTTCAAAATATTTCCCCCTTTATTTAATTTTAAGACATTTCTATTTTTTCCCATTTTTTCATATTTTTTCAAATATAAGATGCCCAAACAAACCTCTGTATTACTGGTTGCTTTATATACATCAGTTTTGTGAGTTTTTTCCTTTACAGACAGAATGAAAATGCTTTAACAGCTCTGGTTCAGATCCCACTCCTTTTCTCTTACAATTTGCATTGTCCTTGTGCACTTTTCCTATCAATAGTGTGAGTTGGGTTCAAGCAGAGAAAGTATTTGAAAATCTACTTTATCATAGATTACTGTTAGTGAAAAATAACATTCCATTTGTTCTGTTGACCATTGTTTTGTGTTAAATAGGTATTTTTACTGAGCTATATGCAAGAATAATTTTTTTCCTGACAATTCCAATGTTAATGTAATTACTGTGTATATCTCAACAAAACTTTTTTTAACAGGGATGAGGTTGAATATGTCTGAATGAGTATGTATGTGCCAACATGAGTTTTGTTGTTGTTGGATTCTTTTGGAATTTTTCAAAGTTTTCCGTAGTTCAGTCTGATCTGAACCAATCTGCTCCTTATAAACATGGCATGTTTCTTCTGTCTTCCATAGAGTGAACAAATCTATGACACTAATTATTGGGAAAGTGACTGTATTTTATCTTACACATTGTAAAACAGATTATTTGTTGTAATTCTGTCTCCTATATTGTGTTCCTGGAATTGGCTCTGTATGGTTTGAAATAGTAGGTTCTTATGTGAATTTTGTCTATTGTACTCTTCCTAGTGATTTTCTTCATTGCTTGCTGTGATGAAATTAATCTTTGAAATTATCCTTTTAACTTTTATTTATATGGCATTAAAAGCCCAGATAGGTCTATCATTTTTCTTTTTTACATTCCTACTAAACTACCTCAAGAGTTCTTGTAGGTGGAGATGTGCTTTTCCCTTGAAATCTGCTATGATGCCACTTTATCATGTTGATCATGGGTTTTCATATATGTATATATATTAATGTGAGGATTCTCTTGTCTGCCTTCTAATTTTCCTGAACAAAGTTGGGTTTAGCAGTGGACACAGTCTGCAGGCATGTAGTCTTTAGGAAGAAGGTGATGAGAGGGCTGTGACTGTATCACAGGAAGTACAAGAACATGCTACAGTAACTAGTATTCAGTGAAAGATAAGGTTCAATTGGCATGTTCCCAGGGAAAATGTATTGTATGGCCCTTTTTTCATGATTAACATTCTAAGAAGTTACTTTAAATACCAGGAGAACTTAAATTGGTGTAGAACTTGTTCATTGATGCTGACAACAAACATTATTGTCTTAACTTCAGTAAAGCTTTGAGCAGCTAAATATTGCACAGCATATTTGTTTATTAATTTATTGTACTTTATTGATGTAGCAAGCTTTATTTTTCATATGCACATCTTTTCTTTGTTGTGTCCATACTAGGTATTGAAAAATTTCTGACAGATGAAGGATCTTGTGCAGTAGATTAAGGTCAAATCTATATCCTTACACTTTCAGTTGGTGGATCCTCAATGACTACACAAATCCAAGCTATGATGAGTCCTTTTATGAATTTGATTTCCTCTAAATATTTCTTCTTTTTTTAAATTATAGCACAACAATAATTTGTTTGTTTAGAATCCTTTTTTAAGTTGAGAACAGCTGATAGCAACTGGAAAAGTCGGTAATTCCATTTTGTCATTGAAAGCAGAAGGATCAGTTTTAAACATGCATTAGGTATGAGCAATGTTATCTGGGAGTTAGATGTAGCATCATCCGTGTTAAAATATAAAAACTATTGATTTGGGCTGACCTTGATAGGTTGTTGCCCTGAAGTAGGTACTATTTTTAAAATTAGTGAAGTCTTTCTAATGAAACATCAGAAATCTGTAAGTGTAAAATTCTACAATATGGCATGGGAAATCAAGTGACTTCAGGGCTAGTAGTTGTATATAAAGGAGAAATAAATAAACTTGCGGAAAAAACCTGCTGTGTGATTCAACAGGAGTAAAACTACTGTTTGCAAAATTAAGAATATTCACTGCTTTGTCTCATGTAGATGTCTCCTGAGGAAGGGCTCTAAGTCTGAAGTAGCTCCAAGTAATTGATTTGTCTCATGATACACAGACCTAGAAGAGATGCTTTACCAATATTTGCTCTCCTTTAAGGTGGTGCCTTTGGGTCTGACAGTAATTAATGTCTGTAGATTGCTTTCCCCAACTCCAAACATTTTCCAAGAGCGAAGTTTACTGGGATGGTAGGTCTTATAAGTGTAGCATTGTCTTGCAGCTCTGAAGACTGGACTATATTTCTTGGCTCTGCTATTGCATACTTTTGTAGCTTAAGTCACCAGGAGGCAGATCCAGAGTTCAATGAGGTTGATAATATGACTTCTATTTGTGTTTGGTTTTATAACTCTTTTTGTTGTGCTCTATTTTCCAACCTTTTTGAAAGCTGTATTCCTTTGTCTCTCACCTCTCATTTTGAATATTAAATTCTAAACTCTCTAATAGGGACTGCCTTTGCTCTATGGTTTTATAATTTAATGTTGATGTTGCAATTAAAGATGGTGCTCTAGCTTTAGACATTACATAACATTACCAAAAACTGGAAGGTAAACACTGTGGCATCTTAATTTTTAGTGTGTATTAAATCTCTGAGTGCCAGCAGAACTGTTCTATTGCCCATTTTAGGATGTAAATTGTTTTGGAAAAGTGACTGTCTACTTTCCTTTCCTCCAGCCTGAGGTGAAGTGGCTTATCCACTCTTATCCCTCAAAAGCCATGTACACAAGAGTGTACTTGTGATGTCTGCCTGAACTGGAATAGTGATCTACATACTGTTAAAGGGTATTTAGAGTAAATTCTCTTTGGGGCTAATAACCCTTCAACTATTCACTCTGTAGTCTAATCTTTTTCAGAATTACCTTGTAAAAAATGCAGAACCAAAATAGCTTGTTAAACTAGTACTCCAAGGAAATTATTGTGTACTATTTTGGGTGGTTTTTTGTTTTTTTTTTTTTTTTGTTTTTTGGTGTGGTGGTTTTTTGTTTGGTGGGTGTGGTTTTGTTTGTTTGTTGTTGGTTGTGTGTGTTTTTTGGTTGGGTGTTGTGTGTTGTTTGTTGTTTTTGGTTTTTTTTGTTTTTTGTTGGTTTTGTTGTTTGTTTTTTTGTTTTGTGTTTTGTTTGGGTTGTTTTTTTGGGGTTGTTTGTTTTTGTGTTTTGGTTGTGTGTTGTTTTTTGGGTTTTTGTTGTTTGGTTTTTTTTTTTTTTGTTTTTTGGGTGTGTGTTTTTTTTTGTTTGTTGGGGGGTTTGTTTTGTGTGTTGTTTGTGTTTTGTGGTTGTGTTTTTGTTTTGTTTGTGTTGTGTTGTGTTTTGTGTTGGGTTTGTTGTTGTTTTGTGTTTTTTTTTTTTTTGGTTTGGGTGTGTTTTTGGGTTTGTTGTGGTGGGTTTTTGTTGGTTTGTTGTGTGTTTTGGTTGGTTGTTGTGTTTGTGGGTGTTTTTTTTGGGTTGTTTTTTTGTTTGTTTGTTTTGGTGTGTGTGGTTTTTGGTTTTTGTGGTTGGTGGTTTGTTGTTGTTGTTGTGTTTGTTTGGGTTTGTGGTGTGGTTGGTGTTGTTTGTGTTTTGTTTTGGTTGGGTTTTTTGTGGTTTTGTTGGGATGCAGTTGGCCTCCTTTGCTGTGAGGGCACACTGCTGGCTTACTGTAATCCTAACATGCTTACCAAAATGTTTGCTGATACAAGTTAATAAACATCATTAGACCAAGTGATGCATTTGGAAGAAATGAGCAAACTTTCAGGAGCACAAGGTGTCTCCTGGAAAAGAAGCAGCAGCAAAATTCAAACAAATACAAATTAGAATAAATGGTAACTTTGAAATGAATGTAATTACGAAAATCAGCAAGGTAATCTGAAAGGAAGAAGTAAAAATGGAAGGTGGAACCTAACAAGGTGATCAGGTCATTAGAGCTTTGGGATACAGAGATAGACTGGTAATTATGCCTCTGAAATGCTGAGGGAAGGGAAGTAAGTCAGACATAAGGAAACACTATAAAATCACCATCTTTACAAAATTCACTATTTCTATTATCCAGGAAAGTTATTAATCTTAGATCTTAGTCTCTTCTTCCAAGGTAATGTGCATGAATTCCTTAATAATCAAGACTGAAAGGCATTTTTTTCTTGGTGAAAAATGTTTTTCTGTTGGTAAATGGGTTTTATCAGTTGTCAGGGTGAGTTTACTCTGATATGCTGTAATTTCGTTGACATATTTTACATGTTTCAGTCAGTTGTTATTGAAATTTGGGACTTTGCAAGAAGTATGGTGAAGAATCTGTGACTTTTGATAATGCTGTTGTAGGGAAAATTTCTCTCTTACTGTGTCAAGTTTTGCAGTTTAATAGTGTGAAAATTTGGAAGACATCATCTGCCTTCAGTTTTAAGTTTTTATTTTTAAATAATTTTCCAAGTAGTTTTCAACAGGTGTCACACAGGACAAGGAAAAATGTAATTTTGCTGAAATTTTCTTTTTGTGTTAGGAAAGGAGATGACATTTGATGGCTTAATCAAAGAAAGGATCTGTTCTCAAAGAAACATTCCCTTTGGGTATAAATTCTCTTTAGCTGGATTAAATCACCTGAGCAAATTTAGTGGTGTCTTGTGGCTAGACATTTTGTTTTATTTTGAATAATTTATTTTGAAGAAGTTTTGGAGAGGCACGTGTGTGCATGTTGCCAATTATAGGTTGATCATTGGGTCTGTAAAGTTTAAATTGGTGTAGAAATTTTCTGGAAGTTGTGGATTTGCTTAGGCTGCAGAGTTGTTCATTCCTTTGTTGTTAAACATGCATCGAATCATCTGGCTCTGAAGAAAAAGATGTTTTCTGTCTTCTATATCTTCTCTTTCATTTCCAGGTTGCAATCTGATCATCTTTCTCTGTATTTTACCTTTCTGCTGCTGACGAAATTGTGCATATGCAATACTATTCTGACAGACCTTCTCATAACCTTTCTCTTTAATTTTTCATTCCATTTTGCCTACTGGAATTCACATGATACCAATTTCCCTAATCCCAAATTATTTTATTCATAATTTCACCAATCTTTGCCTACAATAAATGTTATGTATACGCTTAGATTATTCACTACACATCTTGAGTTCTGCTTAGCTGCTCAAGGGTATAATGCACTGAGGAATATTCAGCATCTGAGATGTCATTTCTCTAAAGACATTGCAAGACAGATTGTGGTTCTCAGCTTTCAAATGAGCTGTGTGTAAATGATTTGTGGTGCAAACATAGATGCTGAAAACTCATGTACATAAAATACATTAGGAGTACCTATGCTGTTTGCAATTATCAAGAATCTCTTCCTTAAGATGATGGTCCAGCAAAGTTCCAATGGATGCAGTTGTTGTATAACTGGTGATACGGTAAATAGTATTTTTGTTTCTGAATGCAGTAACTGGAAATTATTTCAGAACTCTGAATGTGTGTTTCCAGGGCCTATATGGCATTCTTTTCCTGATTGTTGGGCCAATATGAGATGGAAAGCAGTGATGATTGGTTGAAAATTTAGTTATGGCTGAAGATGCTTGCCTCTAAAAGTCCTGTTATTCCACTGATGCACTGAAGTGAATTTCACTGTGACAGAATCCTCTGGGGTTAAATTTGGGAGGGAATTAAGTTATGAAATTGGAGGAAGCAGAAGTTTTATTGACGGGATGGGTCACAAGCCTGGAATCAAATGAAATACTCGCTCCCCTCAGGCAAAAACCATGCGCTCACTGCTGAAAGATCATGTCTCTTGATGCTACTCTTACAAAATAAATGTTATTTACACTGGGTAAACCTCAGCTGCTTCCTGCCTTGTGTTTAGAGTCTTTTATTCTAGAAGATGGTTATCTTTCTCTGCCTCTGTTTCTACTTTCTCAGATTCAGTTGCTCCACACAAGTGAGTTGGAAGTGTTTTCAGAAACTCAAAATGGACTAACAGGAATAAATTGATTTAAACAGACTCATTGAGCCTGTAATATAAAGCAGTAAGTTCTGTGAGAGAAAGCCCAGGAGAAGTAAATAACTAGATTTCATGTGTGTCATCATTCACTCGTATTCCTAATGAACTATATTCTTTCTTGTTAATTTATTCTTTTTTTTTTAACACAATTGGTATTTTTTCATACGTTTTATGCAAACGTTAAGTATGTTTTAGCTTACAACAAGAGCAGAAATGTGTTACGTTAAAGTGCATGTCATTTGCTTGTGTGTTGGGAGGTACCAGTTATTTTATAGCAATTTTGAGTTATTTTTCTGTCAGTTTGTATTCCTTTTCAATGCAACATACAGAAACCCTCACTTAGAGCAACTCCCTTAGGGCTCTCTCCTGGATGTCAGTAGAGGTGTTGTGCACAACAAGTATAGGTCATAAAAATGTAAACGTTCAATTGCTTACATGGTTTGTTCTCTATTTCTTTGAAATCCAGGACCTGCAATTACATAAGGTTTTTTGATATTAGTCTTAGGACACAGGTATGGACATACTTTTCTTTTTACTTGTAAATTTGGGAAATTTTGGTTTTGTTTTGGTTTTTTGGGTTTTTTTTACCATATCCCAGTCCACCAAGCACTATGCTACCTGGCGTTGACCAGTTTAGTGGGCAAACGGATGTTTATCTGCACTGCATATTATCAAAATCTAGGGATTGTAGCCAGATATATATAGCTGAAAATGCAATATTAACATTTTGTTACTGTTGCTGTATTAACATAATTGCTTGTGCTAGGACAGTACAAAGGAATTAGCCAGCAAATAATTTGTGGGTGTGATTTTGGTCTTGGCCACACTGCCATGTATAAGCTGTTCAGATCTGCAATTTTTCTTTGTTTTATCTTTATGTCTCACTGTACCACAAATACAAGCCTTGCAGACTATCACTGCCACTGGCATTCCTGCTTTTTGGTCCCTGTTAAAAAAGTTTAGAGGTGGTAAATTAGATAGAATACCATATCCATTAAAAAAGGATGTGACCTGGGGCTTCCATGTTTTGCCAGTATTCCTCATTCTAGAGTATTTTAAATTATCAGTCTGAATTACAGGCTGAGTGACCTAAAGCCAGTTATGCAGCTTATGTAATATTTTGTTATTTTTTTAACACAATAAAAAGGAGTTGGTTAGACCAAATCTGGTAAAAAAAAAAATAAAATCTCTAAGTCTTTTTATCCAGAAGTAGGCATTCTTATTTTATAACAATAACTTTGAAGTTTGTAATGGGGTTATTGACATAGGTTGGCTCTTTGGACTTCTTTAACAGTAGCCCACTGTTAGCTGCTTGGGTATCACCTGTTTGTTGTGTGTTTAAAACACCTGCTGTAGGCAGTGGTTAATTTTTGAAATGCCTTGGTGGTATTGCAAGGATAAATCAAAAAATATTTTTGTACCTGTCATTTTTTGGTAATTGCTAAATTATCTATTATCCACATCACAAATATCTCTATTTCCTTAAGGAAAAATATTTAAGTATTAGGACCCAGTTAAGATTTTTTATTTATGATACCAAATCATCATATATTTTTCATGAGTTTCTCATTTCTTTGTCATCCCTATGTCTAACAGAGCATGGTATTTTCATACTCTGAACCCATTCTTCTGACTAGACTGTGACCGTGTAAGAAGTTTACAGCAACACACATTTACACAAAGTTAGTTGTGGCAACACTACTCCAATACCCTAGAATATGTCTGTGTGGACTTCGTAATAACTGTCTTAGCCATCTTATTTGATTCTTGTATTGAGCCCTTCAGTTATTCTTGTTGCCCTTGTATGTTTTTCTGATTCTGCTATATATTTGTTTGAAAGGGTTGCTCAGAATTGTGTGTAGCTATCAAGATGTGAGCTCTTTGAAGGTTTATACAGTGACGCATAGATAATCCTTTCCTAATAATTTTTTTTTTTTTTTTTTTTTTTTGCCTGCTATTCAGTGTTCTACCAAGTGTTTCACAGAACCAGCTATTTTAACCTCCTGATCTTGCAATGGCCAGCTCTGGGCCAATTGCTTATTTGTGAATTTAGGACTGTCCTTGCTTTGTGGGTTTCTTTTGTCAGCACTGTATTTTTGACTTTCATCTTGTGTCCCATTAAAATTTCAGTTTCATCAGTCTGCTCTAGTCATTCAACTATTTTTCACTTGGGTATTGTATTTACTACCATATGTAACCTGGTTACACCTACAATTTTCAACAATTGTTTCAGTGTCCTGGGACAGACTCTTGAAGTAATGTGTTCCCGTCATTCTGCAAAATTACAATATATTTCATTTTGCATTTTGTGTCTAAAATCTTAGTAGCACTTTTTGTCTGTTAATCTACATGAAAACTGCAGCTTTTTTTTCAGAGCTATCAAATGTCTTTTGGAAATGCAGCTGGACTATATCAACTGAAATTCTCCTATTTCCAGGCTTCTTGTCTCCAGTAGAGCTTTGTGAGGCAGGACTTCTCTTTGCAGGAGATTGCTGGTTCTTTACTGATGTCCACTTGTAAAGACAATATATAAGATACATATAAAGACAATTTATGTGAAAGGTTTCACACCTCAGTTTCACTGTCTGATTCTGAATTCCTTTAGCTCTCTTGAGTGAATACCATTTGATCCTTGGGACTTGTTACTCTTGGTGTTGCCCATGTATTCTGCAGCTGCCTCATATAGTTTTTCCATATGTTCTTGTTTCACTTTACTAATGGCTTTCTATGCTAGTTGTCTGCTGGTATTGCAACCTCTTGGCAAATGCCTGGTAAGTTAAAAAGGTTTTGTTTTCCTTTTACAATTTCTCCAATTACTTTATTACTTTATTATTCCTGAATAGCTTGTACTCTGGTATTAGTGAGACCAATGATTTTGTCTCTTTACCATCATATGGTTTCCAATATGCCTTTCATGTCAAACAGTTTTAGAAGCCTTATTTTGCAAGTTTTTTGGAAACCTCTTGCAACCTCTTTTCTGCTCAAAAAGACAGTGCAGTTTCTCTTTTGTGGAAGAGTAATTTGGTTGCCTGAATGGACTGATCCTCCCCTATTTCACAGCAGTGCAGAACATCTCTTCTGCTTGTTTTGTTCTAGGCACCAACACACAGCGCAGCTGAATCTCAAACAAAAATTTTTCTTTTGAGGGTAAACATACACAGCTACTGAGAAGCAGGTATACCTTTTATTATAAGGTATAATCAGTCATTTAAGACATATTAGCTATGCAAGCAAATATGACTGGATGTTATCTATTTTATTATATTATCTTACCATGAAACTTTTTTGAGGATCCTGATATTTTAAGAGTGAGGTATTATAGCTCTAGTGTTCTAAAATACATAGAGCAATAAAGCATTATGGAAATGTTAATCCATTAATTTTCATACATTATATGAATTTAAGGAGATCTTGCTTTGGAATTTTTGCTGTTGTGGAGATGTAGATAATAGTTACATTCAAATTAAAATCTGCCCTTGTATAAGCTACATCTAGAACTAAGGTTTCACCTATGTCTCTGTGTCAAAGCATATATATGTGCAAGAAAGACAAGATGAATTCTCTGTTGTTTCCAGGTAAGAGGTTTGTGCTATTCTAGCAAAGTAATTTAAAAATGTACAGTTTAAGACTCCATTATGAGAAGAATATTATCTTTTTCCTTTCTCTTGATTGCCTGTGTTTTTTTCATAATTTGTCTTCCCCCCTCCCCTCTTAATTATGGCCAATGATAAGGCAAAAGCATTTTTCTGTGGTTTTGTGAAGTCACGTTGTGATTCTTTGTAATAGATGGTAATGAAAAAGGTATTGAGTGTATTATTACAAAAGAAAGAGTTCCTGTGTAGGCTTTTATGTAATTTATACTATTTTTGTTCCGCAAAATTTTATCTGACTAAGTAGAAAATGTATGGGTTTTGTCTAACTGTAGAAAAGATTCAAGGATTCTGCAATATTGAGGCTTGTTGTTAGGAGGGCATTTTGTTCATGTTATGTCCAATGACCTTCCATCGCTCTTAACTGTGGCTTTGCATACCTGTGCTAGAGTAGGGAGCCCAGGTAAATAAATTCACTCTGGGGTGAATTTATTTAGTCTGTCCTTCAGAATCATGTGAATGAACCACAGACATTGTGGTGTTTATGTGTAGGCAGAATGTTGAGCTGTTGGTCCCCTGTGAGTTGTCAGATCATCCTGGAAAGTCACTACTGATCCTCAGTTTTGAGAGCTTGAAAGGGAAGTGCCCAGGGAGAGAGGAAACTCAGGTGAGCTAACAGTGGAATGTACAGGTCAGCAGGTACATACAACACATTTTCTTGTTTGTAAAAAACTCTGGTTGTGCTTGGTAAAAGAAACCATCAAAAATAGTTATCTGAAATAATTAGTTTTATCACATGTCTGCATGATGACGACGAGGCATAGCAGCAAAGGCAAGTCAAGACACTGACCGTCCCAGAAAATAAGTTTGGAATCCTGTGATGGACAATCCTGAGGTCTTTGCAGTTGTCAAGGGTTAAATATGCAATTCACATTGCTAGACAGAATTGGCTTGGCTTAAAAAATAAATAGCAAAGAGAACACATGGGTTAGGAGGATTGCATTTGTCTGACTAAGCAGAGATTTTCATTAATGCTAGAGAGGTATCTGAGAGCTCTGTGGGATGCCTCTGTGGGGATGCAGCATGAAGGTACTCTTGAGAGACCCTCTGGTATTTGATAGTATGTGGTCCATTGCTGTTTTGAAACTTCATGTCAGGAGGGCCTTGGGCTGTTTAGCCCCAAATCAGATCCTCCCTGGGTGCCAGTACTAATTTTGCATGAAGATTTATAATGAGTTCATAACCTTTTTTTATTACTTTCACCAGCTATGATGTATGTGAGGGCATTTCCTCTTGTCTGGAGATAAATTAGCTTGTTTGAATAAAACCTGTCAGAGTGTGCTCTGTCTCTTAAGAAAAGGGAGCTTCCAAAGAAAATAGGGCATGGAGCATTATTAGAAGTACAAACAGGCACAACTCACTCCAGTCTTAGCTGAGTGAGAAAGGGCTGAAATCAGTTTTGAGTTGGCATTTCTGGCTTGTGTCCACAGACTGGTGAAAGCTCATGAGAAGAGTGTGATGGTTGCTCAGTGCACCATTGGATGAATTCTGGGTAAGGCAATGGTGTTGCTTTCTTATCTCTTGTCTGAAGACAAGGATTCTATATGTTGCTGAATGAGTGGGAAAAGCAGAACAGATATTTTCATTTCAGCACCTTTTCTGTCAGAATACCTTAATCAAATAAAAAAGAAAGGTGTATCTCATGGTTTGCCTAGGAGTTAATAGAATTAATGAGATTAATTTGATAATGAAAAAATTATGTTTGTCTCAAAACATGAATATAAAGTTAATGCTAATTTGCTTTTAAGGAAAGTGATTTTTATTTTAATTATTGTCTACATGCTGCCAGTTGATTTTAATTTTTTGTTTCTTTTTTTTTTTTTTGTGTGTGTGTTTTTCTCTCACACTTGGTCAGGGCATGCATTTTTTTATACAGCTCTTTTAAAATTTGTTGAATACAAGTCTTCCTTATAGTCACTATGTGACATACTTTGAAGAAATTATGCTGCTATTTTCAGAAATTCTTGAAAAACACATTATAGTTATTAAAGGTTATTTCTTGAAAAACACATTATAGTTATTAAAGGTTATTTCCAGAATGACTACTCTGATACCAGGAATCTGGTTCTCCACAAGTGCTTTAATTATAAACATTACTAACATTGATGATCTTGTGTTTGAAACAATCGTAAAAAAATACAGTGAGGTTCCTTTTCATAACGTGATTGACCTCAGTAGGATGTGGTTTTGTTTGGATTTATTTCTTTTAACAATAACGTAATATAATGAAATGTAAGGACGTTTATCCTCAGCTGTCCTATTGGGTTGTTTAATTTCTGATATATAACCCTTAGCTACCTCAAATATGGTCAGATGAAATGTACCCAGTAAGTTTACACAGAGACCTGGCAAATGGAAGTGTAGTCTCGGAACACTTGGCTGTTCAGAAAACAAATTGAGAGGTTTTACTGTGTAGAACACTGAATGGGGATTTAAGTAGTGATGGAGAATACTTGGGGAAATGCAGTCACTGGCATTTTTGCTTCATTTAAGATGAACATTTTATTATTGGTTTGAATATTTTTGTATATTACTGTGATTTTTTTGCTATGTGTCTTAATTTTATTGGCAGTGTAACAGGAAGGTGTATGAAAAACTTATAAAGGTATTAAATAGGATAATTGAGTTGTCTGTGGTTTAGATCAACTGGCTGAAAGCTTATAAACAATAATCTGGATCAGAGAGGCCAGTGGATGTTTGTTAGGCAATTAAATATTTATCCTTCTGCAGGTTTAGTGAGTTGAATTGGGTTATTGGCCAATAGCACTCGTTGAGATAAAATGTTTAAATGCAGAAAAAAAAATGAAAAAGCTGACTTGGAAAAAATTTTGCCAAAAAAGTAGCTTTTCCTTTTTTTGCGATCATTTGTGTAGTTCCATTAACTGCCCCGTAGAGTAGAGCTGATAATGCTCACCTGCCTTGATGACAGTTGTGCAGTTCTTTGGTAATTTTGTTCCTCAAGAGTAATTAATAAAATGTTTGAATACTTACTAAACCAATACAAAATAATACAATAAAAGCAGTTCACTGTATTATTTATGTGGTTGTGAAAATATGTTCCCATGCTGAAGATGAACTTTCCTTAGTGAAAATCAGAAATGTGTGTGCCAGTTTGACTCCTGGTCCTGCACTCTCACGCTGTGCTCTAGCAAACAAGATGGCATTTTTTCACCATTTTTTTGCAGCAACCAGTAGGGACTGTTAGAGTTTACCACAGGTCTACATATTCCTGAGAATGTGGACTGCTGGGATATTCTAGCTTTCCTTTTGGACAGGTCCTCTTTTTCTGCCTAGGAGAGAGATTTTACTAAAATGTGAGAATATCGAGCTTTCCTGGAATTGCTAGGCATGTTCCTTCTGCCCACTCTGACTGGAGTTAGTGTGCAGGCATGACAACTCCTAATTTTCTGAGACGTGCTACACCTCCTAATGCACCAGAGGCAAGAGGGCAATTTTGCACTAATGGCTGAGGAAAAATGCCTTTAAGGGAAGCCAGGTTGTGCCTCCTTTTGCCTGGCCAGTAACTTCATATTTTCCAATGATAAAAGCAAGTAGCTTTTTTTCAGCCTTGGTTGCAATTCTGTTGAAGAATAAGTGTGGGCTGATTCTCTTCGACCTGATTTAATTACTTTAGAGCCAAATTCTTCAAGGTTTGTGGAACAAATATGATACAAGAAAATCAGTTGCTCTGACATTATTCTAAATATTTGAGTATTTAGAGTTTAAATTGTGGGGGTTTTGTTTTTTTGCAAGTGAAGCAGAGAAGAAACTGTTATTAAAAATGTGTGTGCTTGTGTTTAAGTAGTTAAAAAGTTGTATGAAATGTGTTATAGAAAAACATTTGGCTTCGGGCTACTCAAAGTATATTCCATGTAACATAGACTTATTCAGCCACTTACACTGGTTATTATCACCAGAAACTGAACTGTCTTTAGACTGTCTTTGACTGACAACCAACTGCAAGTATCACAAAGCTGCTGAGGAGGGAGTGAAACATTATTTTATCTCTCACTGCAAACATGGCTAGAAATTGCACCAAAGGGAGGCTGCCTTCTTTTTCTCTAAAATCTCTTGGTTCGAAATTGTATTTCAGTTACTTCAGTTGTACTCACTTAACATAAATGTACATTGCTATACAGGTGTAATAGAATTTTCATTTGATCTGACTTAGGAAAACAGCTTCTTCATCTCCTGAGGTATTTATTCCTCTATATAGAGCACTTCAGAAATAATCCAGAATTTTCTTCAAATCCTGAAGTAGTATTATATTATTCCTTGTTGAAGTGTTTTATAACTTCCCTTGTAAAAGAAGAGCATTCACAACAGTAATGTGATGAAAAATTAAGTCTCATATTCTTGTTATACTTTAATATTGTGAGACTACCAGGCTATAGTCTATTAAAATAGACTACTAAAGTAGACTTTTAGATATTGCATGCACTGGACATGATATTGAGAAATTATTCTGTAAAGTTATACTTGATCTTGCTTATAGGACTTTTCTTTCTGATCAATCAAAATACATTTTTTAATCTATGTATTCTTATCTTCCAGTTTATCCTTAGTTGTACCATGTGTTGTTCCAGGGTTTGGAATATATCCAACAATTAGTCAGAGCTTAGGCGAAATACAGAAATAGAGTGAGATTTTTTTTAACACAATATGTATGGTGTCTTCAATTAAAATCAGGATTACATTAGATTGTTACATTTTAAATTGTGACTAAAATTTAATTAAATTATTAAATTTATGATTAATGATTGTCAGTCAGACATTCTGGTTGCTGGTGAATAGAATAGAATATATTTTTCATTTTTGTGTGATAGTAATTTGTTGATCATGGTGATGTATCAGTTTTTTGGGGCACTGCTGATGTTTTATTTGGTACCAGGTAGCAGGCATGTCCAAATTCAAAACAGACACTGACATATAGCCATACCTACAAAGATACACATGTAATGAATTTTCACACTTGGTAAATTTCTTTGGCTGTGCTAGGTTAGAATCAAAGTTTGTATCATTTAAAAAACCCTGTTTTCTTTAGTTTTAGGAAAAAATTGCTATCTTGTATTCTGTATTGGTAAATAACAGTATTTTGGCATCTATACCTTAAAAGAGGGGGTGGGGATGGGGGATAAGCAGTAATGTTAAGGCTGCTGATATGGCTTTAGGAATATGAAATATTCTGTGTTTCATGAAAAAGTGGTCTTAGTCATGAAGGTTTGTAATAGAATTGCCTCTGGGAATTCCCTCTGATCACATATGCATAAGAAACTAATTTCTTGTTAATTTATCAGGCAAGGTACTGTACATATTTCTCTGTAATATTTCTGTTGAACAGATTGTCCTAAATGTAACTGGGCTTAGTAACTGAAAGGCTTCATGGAGCCCTTTGCTGTTGTCTGTATGTATATGGAGAAAATTACAATGTTGAAGTAATTTGGGAAATTTCAACAGTTTCAGTAGTTGTGATCTAGAAATTGAACGGGTTGGAAATGCAATATTCCAGTGCACTGCTGCATATATAATGTATGTGCAGCATATGCTGAGGTCTTTTTCAAAACATTTACATTAAACCTGTCAGGTATTTATGAATAGCAAAAATTAATTTCCCCCAGTTCTGTCATCAGTTAGAGAAATGGATTTCAGCACAGAAGACTGTCAGTGTTTCCTGCATACCAGAACAGCTCCCTTCAATGTCATAGAATTACACCAGGTGGCCTGCTAAGAGTCAGCTTAATGTGATTCCAAATGATAGGGTAGAGAATGTGAGGGAAATTAAAATAGTATCATACTTATGATTTAAAAGGAAGTTAATTACAAGGGCTTGTTAATAAACAAAGAAAAATTCAGAATGTATTATCTGTTGCAGAGCATATCAGTGGTGAATGTGATACCATAAAAAATAAAATTTAACACTGCATAACTTTACATTGGCTATGAAATATTTAATTAATATGTTGACATGTTTTGGTTATTAATGGATTTTTGTCTTTGGAAAGAATTATTAAAATGGTAGGTTTAGACTTTATATTTTTGAATGCTGTCTGACAATGCAAACACAGTTGTAGCCTCTTTATTTCTTGTTGGCTTCTTTCATGCTAATACAAAACCAACTGAATGTGGCCTGTGTTTTGCAAAAAAAAAATTTATTCAGTTGGTATGAAGTAGTTGAGCATAGAGAGTATAGAGGACATCTTCATTATTGCCTAGTTTTCCATTATCTGAAAATTGATTATGTAAAATTGTCATGTTAAATGTAACTTGACAAAGCTGAATGATTTGTTACTGTCTTTTTAACTTAGTTTTCCCAGTGTTCCTGCACATACTGCTCCATGGTTGCCAGAGATCAGAATTCAGATAATATTAAACTTCATTGGGTTTTTTGTTTTCTTAAAACATAGTTCTTGTAACTGGGAAAGAAATGGTGTACTTTGCCTTTATTGATTAAAGAGTGAGTAAATGTATATGACCTTATTTTTCAGCTTCTAAATAAAAAAACCAGACAAATCTGTACTGTAGGCAAGCTTACTCATATTTTCATGTATCCTGTCTAGATACAATGAACAAAAGACACATCTGTATGTATACAGCAGTTAATGGCTTTTGCTAAATTATAGAATTCCTTATTTATTTAGCCATAGTCAATTGAACAAAATTCCTTCTTTTTTGAACTTGGGTCATATTTGGTTCTTTAAAATGTCAACATAGGTGTTTTGTATGAAATAAATTTGGCAGCTATACCTTCATGTTAAAATTTAGCCTGTGTGATTTAATTTAAAGGGGTTTTTTGCCACCATGAGGGAAAAATGGTTTGGACATGTTTGGTTTTTTGTTTTTTTTTGTTTTTTTTTTTTGTCTACAGTACTTCATGCAACTTAAAAATGTCCAAGAAACATTTGTGAATAAATTATTTCATGGAAAACACACATTTGAGTTAATATTGTAAGTACAGAAGTAAGTCTAAATATATGTTTTAGTAGACATCAATTTTTGCAAACCTTTGAAGTTAAATATATGTTACCAGTTACATGTTTTAATAGACATGCCTACTTTATTAAGCCTATTGATTCTTAAGTGGCTGCAATCTATTTACAGTTTTCTGCCTTTCAGATGATAATGTCTTCAAGGTAGTGCTTGCCAAAGGCTTGCTTACTCAGCTGAAGACACGTAAGATTTCCTGAATGTTCCTGGAAGCAACCTGGAAATTTACTTTTAGGTAAGGCTGCTGAGCTTGAAGAGGGAATATAGATATTGCTATGGAGTTAAGTGGCTAATGTGCTGAAATATAGGGAGACCAGGGACTTTTGCCTCAGCTATATTTATGCTTGGTCTACTTCAGTGCATAGCAGAGGCAGGGTCTTTGCCCCTGAGAGCTATTGCAGAGCTGCTTGTGCTTACTCAGTGTCACTGCAGCACTGACTGGCTAACCTGGGAAATGAGAGCCTTACAGCCATAAAGAGCTGCTTGCTGAGCAATCCCCCAAATGTCTCCAGGTCTTCACTAGGTTTTCTGTCCTGTCCTGCATGTCTAATGCTCTAACAATCTGAGACTGTGGTTCCTTGAGTACAGATCTGATCACAGGTTTGCCACTTCCTGGATTTCCATTCCCTGCCCCTCACCAACAGTCCATCTCTGTGCTATCTCTGTGCTGGCTGGATCTTCCCATGAGCCAAATAACTTAAATGGCAGAAAAATGATTTGCCTTTTTTTTTTTAAAGGATTTGCTCTCTGTTAGTGAATTGAGTTGGTTTACAGTGGGATGAACACAATGAGCTTCAGAGTAATGTCAGCAGGGAGCAGGGAAGGAAGGAGAAAGCTGAAGGATGGGTTGGGAGGGGAAAGGGCCTTCATCTGCTACTGCTACTCACTTTAGCACTGGACTGCACCCAGAGAGAACTATTTCACATTACAACTAAACTGCTCTGTAAGTTTCCCCTAAAATGGTATTATTCCTGCTCCTCATACTTCCAGCATGTGCCCTCTCTCCCCTCATCCCTACCTGATGTAAACCCAAAGTGAGTAAGTTCTGGGAGCTTGATGTGCAAAAGAATTAATTGTCCCAACACCACCACAAACAGCTTTCAGCTTGTTCTGGCTTGGCATGTGTCTGTGTGGGCAGAAATGTGTGTTGGAAAGGAGAGAGAATCAGCACTGCTGTTTGTGTGGTGATACCAACTTAGATTAGTTGAAGCCAGTGATGAAATAAAACTCAGGACATTTTCTATAACAGTTACAGTCACTAGACCAAGTCACTAAGATTAATTCCTCAAGAGATTTCTTGATGGGATGATGTTCAAATTAGGGATATGTGTCTCTTAGAGAATACATTTTCTTTAGAGACGTTTTCTGAAAATAATGAAATAATTTTTCTGTCAGAAATCCATTCCTGATGGTTCCTATTTATTTAGTGATGTAATAGTTAGAATTGAAGGACACAGCAGGTAAAAACTGCTGTTAGCATCAAAATGTCCGTATGTATTATAGGAATTACAGCTGTGTTCAACAGTTTATTATTAACTTATTTAAGATTTGTTTCTGACATTAAATTTTATGTATTTAATGAAGCAATTAATTTTAAAATTGATTTATATTGGCATCCTATTTAGATTTTAAGCAATTCCAAATACAATGTACTGTTTGTGTATTTCTGTGTCTTTTGGAATTATTTATCCATTAATAACTGTATCTTAGGTTCTCAAGCAGTTTCTTTATAATTTTAAATCATCAGTGTTTATCCTTTTTTTTTTAAATTATGGTTTGTTGAAACCATTAATTTTCAAGTCTATTATTTGTAATTACCATCTTTTATTGAGTTCTTGTGTCCTATGTAAGCATCAAATGGTATATTTACATTTGTGATTTGATTTCTGATTCTCTGAAAGAGAACATGCAGGGAATACAGTATACAGGGATATTATCTAGGAACACTTTTCTCTTTACAGACATCCTAATTACCATTCAGATACCCAAGGTAAAAGTTAAATGGAGGTTTTTCTTTATAGAGATTCTCTGAATAGCGTTCTGGATATTGAAAAATTGTCTATTTTAACTTAACAATAACAACAAAAATTGTAACATGTTTGAAAAAATAATGTATAGCTGAGTTAAAGTAGTTTCAAGTTATTGAAAATGCATTTGAGTATTTATTCACTTTTAAAAATACTCATTTTTGCCAAGGTGTTCAAATCAAGATTAAGAAAAGATAACATTTGATATTACTTGATTAGAATTTGTTATAGTATTTCCTCCATCCAAATAAATGTTCAATTTTAGAATAGATTCACTACTTTAAATATTATATGGGATCATGGAATGGTTTGGATTAGATTGGAAGGGACTTTAACACTCATAGGGTTTCAACCCTTCTGCCATGGACACGGACACCATTCAGTGTCTGGGATTCCCTGGGTACAGCTGTTTCCTTAGTAAGATTCCTGGCTGCATGAAACATATTTATATGGCTGGTTGTCCTTTTACTTAGATTTTCTGTTACAAGTAAGTCTATCACATTGTAAACTGATCTAATCTTTACTAGTGTTTCACTTGAGAGAAAGTGATGTGAAAGGATAAAAAGGGAAGAAATGTCTGTATCCAATTTAAGGAAGAAGCAAGAAGCTTCCAAGCTTTTCTGTCCTCAACCCACATGTAATATTCCACAGTCACTTTCCATGACTTGATGCCAGATTTTTTCCTAGGTGAAGAAAAAATTTAAAATGTTAGGCTGTATGAACTCACAGTCTTATGACATTCTGAAATATATTTTTGTTTAATAAAATGCTGCTAGTGAACGCAATGTGTGAAATAATGGAATTGAAATAATTTTGACATCATTTGGAATTTCGGATGTGTTTCTAACAATCATAGACACAGAATATTCCCTTCTTATTCAGATCATCCTAATTGTCATAGACCTCTTAGTTTTATTTGGTTTTATCTGTTGATTATTGTATTCATTATCTTGATTGGAACAGCACCAGTATTAATTTAAACAGATGCTTAAGACCAGCAGTATGGTCTCCTGTATGAGCAACCAAGATATATGGTTTTGGTCAAGGGCATGTTCAAAGTCTGACTTTTAGCCCTAAAAAGGTCTTTAGCTGGCCCACATCTTCGGTTCTCCTTGTCATGGTCATCCTAACCTTTAAAATTATTTTCAACGGTCAACATTTTTGTGTGATGCTTCTCTTCTGAGATACACATCGTGCTAGGCTCAGCCTCATTCTGCCATGACTGTTTCCATCATCACAAGTACTTGATCTGTTTCACGTTTTATGGAATCGATAAATCTCATCCCTAAAGAGTCCAGCAGCCCTTTGATTCCTGACCTGACATTTGCTAATGCTATTCCTGATGACCTGCCAGTACGGATCTTCAGAACTGCAGTCTGTGTTTGACAACACTCATAATATGAATCAATATTTAGCATTCAGTAAGTGAGCTGGGGAGTCATTTTATTGCTGCAAAAGGCTACATTGCCCCTGGGCAGCTGTCAGAAATGGGTAGTTATTAATAGCCCTCTCTTTTCGCTTAGCATAGTCAGTAGGGGTCAGCCATGAAATGATTTAATCAGTTTATGATATCTGTGACAAAGAGCACTTAAAATGTAATCACAAAATTTAAGTCGAAGTGTCCCTGGGCTGTTGTAATATTTTCCTTGCTTAATTTTCTCTGAAGTTGATGTAGTACACCAGAAGACTGACCAAGTAAAAAAACTGCATTTAGAGTTCTTTTTGGTCTTCTGTCTGATTCTCCATGTGTCTGAGTGCAGTGTTTTTATGGAAGGTGAGTGTGGTAATACTAAAGAAGAAAATGGTATTCCAAAAGCTCATTGCCTCAAGACCCTTTCCACGTTATCATGGTGACTGCATTGCTCTGAAAATTTTGTATGGGGATATGAGGCATTTCCACATGTCTGAAAAGGAGGAGGAACTGTCCCAGTCTTTCTTTGGATCTTTTAGAAACATTGAAAATACACGAGATAAATAGAATGTGTCTCTGAGCATGGCAGCGTTGTAACACTCATGTTTCAATGTTTGTTGGTCATCTGGTTTGGAAAACTGTTTTCAGTATGTGAAGTACAAACAATCTTCACTATGGATTCTCCCTTTTCTCTTTCACTTTAATCTACAAGTGTTGTGAATTGGTAGACAATTTCACTGTGTTTATCTCTTGAGTTTCCTCATGTTCATCTTGCAATATCCTGAGGCAAAGTGAAAGATTTTGCATCACTATTCAGTCCTTTCCTGAAGACTTCTTCTACGGTGGTACTTTCCAGTCAATCTTTGCAGTGCTTTAACGAGCAAAGCTGATATTTTTCTTTCTTCTATAGTAGTTGTTTCCTTACATGTAACATTGAGGTCAAGTCTTTGACTTTCAGAATGGTTGTATAAAGTTGATTTTTAATACAGCTCCAAGATGTGCACTGATTCTACCAGTAACGTAAGATAAAGAAACCTGTTTTATGAGCAGCTTTTTCCTGGGACATGTTAAAGCACATTTACAAGCTTCTCTCATATATTCAGATAGATTTTCTGTGTTCTCCTTGTGGAGAATATTTTCTTCTCTATGGTAGAATATTGTCTTTGCCTGGTATGTTTCCAAGTGTTACATTCAGCATTGTATTCAGATTTGCTGCTGGCAGTAAGTAATAAGCATCAGGATGAGGGCGCTGGTGGAGGGGTAGGAGATTGCAGTTTGGTTAAAAAAGTTTTAGAATCAATACATTTCAGGAAAATCTGAGTGTCAATGAATCTGACCAGCTATCTGGCCAAGGCATCTTATGATGGAGAAAAGCCTTTTCAGGCATTTCCAATTAACTCAATAGTCACTGTGGTATTAATATTTTTTTACATGTCCAATAGTGTGAAGTTGCTTCTATTAAAATTTTGGAGCCAACAGTAGCAATTTTTCCTTTATTTTCTCTAGTTGAGTAAAGTAGTCTCTGTCTGTTACCTTTTCAAGAGCTGATCACTGGGAACAGCCCCTCTCAGATGACTACACTGCATTTACCAGTGTTCTTTACAGAACACTGTAAATTTGCTGAATGTTATTTACAGGGTAATTCTACTGCCACTTACTATTACATGTCACACTCCTGTCTCATCTTCTAGAGATGCAAATGCTGTAGTTTCTGCGCAGAGGTATCTCTCCTAAGCTCAAACTGTTGCAGCTCAGACTTTTAATTCTAGAGTTATTTGTTTGAACCCTTAAGCAACAGAAAAGCTCGAAACAGTGTTCTTATATCATGTGCTGAGATGTTCCCTATTCAGACAACTTTTTAAATTTGATAATTGATAATTACTCATTTCATAGGAGCAAAACCTGTGTCAGTATTAATACTGGAATCCTACTTTCTCTTTTGTAAATTAGAGACAAAATTCAGTGGATGATGCATGTTCATAAACTGTAAGATACAAACAAAGTTTTAGTAGTCATTCTTTGGTAATGTATAAACTGTTCTAACTGGTTTTGAAGCCAGTAGAAGTCTCCATTGCAGATAACTTTGTAATGCTGTGGATTAAGAATACTTATGCATGACAAATATTTCTAAATATGAATGCTTGATTGAGATGAAGGTTAGTGGTACTTCAAAAATTTTAAGAAGTTTACTTTTGCTGCTCTGAGCAAAATGTCTGGTTTTGGAGCATGTAAAGTAGATTGCCTTCTTCAATTTAGAGTGGCATGTCTTGTCTTTTCTTTTGGCCTATTATACTTTTTCACTTTTAGTTTTGAGTTCTTTTGCTTATAGATGGGTTTTAAAAGATGCCTTTAAGAAGTCCACTTTTACACATGCCCTTGTTACATATGTAGTGTCTCTTTGGTTGTATTTTGAATTTTCTTGTTAGTCATGCAAAACACACTGATTTACTGCTAATTCTATTTCACAGGAAATATTTTTAGTATTATATTAATAATATTAGTATCTGGAGCATGTAATTTATTTTTTGGCTTGTCATAATACTTTTTATTAAACATTTTCTGCTAAGAGTAGGAGTTCAATAGTCCATAAACTCTGACTATGGACTTGCTTAGCTCCAGGATAATTCTAATAGTCACTAGGAGATCAAGCATCTTCAGCAGTGTCAAACAGTTTCTTCTTGTGCTGCACCTGTGTGAGTGCAGCATCCCTCACAGGTATGTTCTAATGTCTTTGCCAGCATTGTGATATGTACCAAGTGTTCATCTGCTTGCAAGGAGAGGCAGAAATCTTGCACTGTGTTGTCAAAATATCAAAATAAAAGATTGCTTCCTGTTTCTGGTAAGAGTTCTTGCTAATGCCACCCAACATCCTGTTTTTTTCTGGTTTTTTTCTTCTTTTTTTGACTGTATCATACCAAAGTAAAATGTTTGTAGTTAAAAAATCTGCTGTCAAAGACAAACATCAGGGCATGGTTTCATGAGATATTATGAGTTTAGCATCATGCAGCCACAGAACTCATTCTGAGCAGCGAATATTGCAAGGGTTTCATTATTCATGGTAAAATAATGAGACCTAAAAGTTGCCCTCTGATTTCAAGCTTTTCAATAATTCAACAAAATATTGCATTGTTTTGCAATTATAATATTATATATTACTCTCCTTTAAAACAAGATAGTGCCAATCTCTTAAAAGTACATTTTTAGTAGTAGGATTTTACTTGTATGGTTAACAGCGAAAA
The DNA here is from genome assembly GCF_008360975.1 of Lichenostomus cassidix. NCBI lineage: Eukaryota > Metazoa > Chordata > Aves > Passeriformes > Meliphagidae > Lichenostomus > Lichenostomus cassidix. Next base: position 25,169,516 of record NC_139483.1, read on the forward strand.
CAGGAAGCTTTTCCCTTAAAAGTGTCATTAGTTATTATCAGTGTTGTCATAGATATTTTTTAGTTCCAAGTTTATTTTGAGCAGATGGGAGAAAGATATCATGTCAACCTCCAAATATTTATGTATTTTTTTAAACTAGTTATGCTTGAGAATGGGTTATACTAGAACGATGATGAGCAGAATTGCAAGCAAAGTTATTGAGCATGGAAAATTCATCTGGCATTTATGATAATATTTTCCCATTGATTTCAGAGGGTTCTAACTGAATAAGTGCCAAGCGAAAAGAAAGTAATAAATTCTTAAATTGCATGATAATATCTACTGATTTGAGTTGGGAGACATTTTAGGTCTTGCATTTTTTATATTTTCCTTCACTCCTTTTGTGAGGTGATGCCTACGTCTTCATAGACCTCACTCAGGTCTTCTGATGGGTTCATTCTTCACGATGTATTTCCTAGTTACTTTTGAAACCCCTGTAGCTTAATGAGGTTATTCTATAGTTTCACCTTAGTTTCATCTGTTTACACTATTTCAGTAAGAATGCAAGTTTTAAAAATATTATTAGAAAACCAGTTAGTCATATAGAATTTGTATGGAGGATATATTGAAATTGTGTTTAAATTGTAAACTCTGAAAAGGGTCTTTGTGAACCCTTCCCACCATTATGAATGTTATACTAGAGGAACAATGTGCACTACAAGTTTCTTGTGTTTTGGCCTAATTATTAATTTGAACTTTTTCACTTGCAAAGCAACAGAAGTATATTATGACTCTGTTAATTTAGGATAATGCAACTTTGCTACTCATGCAGCTAAACAAAAAATCAAGTTTAACCCGAAATGTTGGCAGGACGTGTCTTTTTTGGGGCAATTTTCATGGAAGGAGAACATTTTCAAATCTTACACTCTATGGAAGGAATTCAGAATGTATTAGGTGGAAAAAACTCATGTGAAAAAGAACTTTTAAAGACTTAATCTGTATGAGTAGGTGATGCTTGATCCTGAGAATTCTGAGAAGTTAAAATACAGATGGTATTGTGTTACTAATAGCAAGAGAGCAGGACAATGGCAGTGTTGTCCATCCTGGCTGGAAAAGGGAGATTGGTTTGCAGTGGAGAGGAAAACCCAGGTCTTTGCCTAGGCCATGTGAGATTGCAGCCATAGCAAGATACTGAAATGTCTGGCAGGAGTTTGTTCTGTCTGTAAGCAACAGCTCAAAAAGACGAATCCAGAAATCTACTTGGAAAAAGTAGACAAATAACTGTGTGGTGTAGTTGCACAAGGATGATTATTAAGTTTGTGTCAGTGAATGTTGTCCATGTTCTAAGCATACAGGAGTAAAATGAGGGACTCAGACGGGTGTCTGTTAAATTTCTCCAAAAGTTAGGAGGACACTGAGGAGGATGCTTATGACAATAAAAGCATAATGAACATGGTAAGAAAAGCTGTGGTACTAAGCTAACTCACAAACTGGCAGGGAAAAAGATTTTTAAGGAATTGTGGTGTTGTTTGTGACTGGCAAGTTAAAAAATGGTGGAGAAGAGAGTGTTGGGTCTAAGTTTTGGCAGGAGGGTTGGTGGAAACTAGTGTGAATCACTTCAGTGTGGTCAAGATGTAAACCTGTGGTTTGGGAAGTGTCAGAGGAAGGAAATCCTTGACAATAATTTTGCCTAACTTGTTCACTGAACTTAGATACGCAATAGAGAGATGAGATGGATCAGTTCTGGGGAAAGGCAAGTCGGGTCAAGTGTTAAAATCCTTTAACACAAGCAAGGAGGGGAAAATTATAAAAATTAAAATTAAACATATGTTTCCAGCAATGGACTGGTCCTCCTGCATCCTTATTTCATCTGTAAAGGTTTTACAATTTCATCTCATTTCTATTTGGAGCACCTTCCTTCAAAAAATTAATTAAAATATTATTTTCTTGTTAATTTAGCATAACGCAACATCTGTTCCCAGAGCAGCTAAATCCCATGTGCCATTTAATAAATCATTGTAAAGAAAGGGTGTCTTTGTGTGTGATAATTTTCATGGAAAGAAAACATTAGATATATACTGAAATTGTGAACTTTGTGACATCCTGAAGTCTCTGAGAATTCTGACATCTTCAGCAAGTGGCAGACACGATATTCAAGTGCCTGTAATTGACCAATGCAGCACTTGACACCTGACACAGAGTTGACTGAATGACCTAGAAGGTTAGATGGGTAGGTAGTACATGAAATCCTTATTTAAAGCTTTTTCTAGTAACTGGAATGACTGTGTCATGAGGCTAAATCACAGATAACTGACTTCTTTAAGAATACATCCAGAAATCTAACCCCCTAGAAAGGTCTATATTGTATACAGTATTACCCATTAACTTCAAGATGTGCCTTGCTTTTGTTCAGAGTATTGCGTGATTAGATTTTTTTTTTTTAAGTTACAAATACATGATTGGAATTGTATTTCACAGCTACATCTTGCTATGTGGATGAATGACAAGATGGGTTGAACCTTAGTCTTTTTTTTTCCCCCCCTCCATTTTTCCTACTGGATTGAGATGATGCATTGCTATACAGAATGCCTTCCTGAATGCCACTCTGCAGTTATAACATGAAATAGAACTGCTAATAGAAGTGTGAGAAATTAGAGGTGGAAAAAACATATTGCTTCATTATCTTCATGCACCTGACATGCATCAGGGCTCTAAATTGTTCAGGAAGAAAGTTATTCTGAAAGGATTAGATATGATGTAATGAGTTATACAAAAATGAGTAAACATGACTTTTATAGTTTAAAACTGTAGGAAACCTGCATTTAACTTTAATACTAATGCAGGAAAAGACAGATCAGCTTTATGAATAACCCTAGTATTTCATTAGCAGGTTCACCCAAAGTTCTTTATATTGACAATATATTGACAATATTTGAATTTTTGAGAACTCTAATGTCACTAAATCTTATTAATTTATTCCCTTTTAAACTAGGGAATATTTCTAAGCTGATTCAGGCCACTGATTATAAACTTTTAGAATTGGCACCATGTATACCAAAACCTTAAATAACACCAAATATTTCAATCCTTTGGAATTTTACAATTCAACCAATGATTTTGCTTAAGATTTGCTCCTTTGAAGCTGTGTCTTCTTGCAGTCATTAAAGAATGAATTTTGTGAAGAGTACTTAAAATTCATTTTTCCCCAGGCCTGTCAATTCACCGTGGTAGATTTTATATCTATCTTCATAAACTGCAACTGTTCCCTGTATTTTGTGCTTCAGGTTTTATTCTAGTCCGCACAGGTCAACAACATCTGTATAGGCATCTCTTGAAGGTATGACGAATTAAAGTTGGTTCATTTCACTTGATTTCCTTAACTTGCTGAAATTTCATTATCATTTTGGGAGTCAGTACTAATCTACATTTCTTTTGATCTTGCTTTTAATTTACAGTAGAATTGAAATCAGAATAAGACTAATTTTAATACTTACTTTTTAAGAGAAAGAGAGCAAAAAGACTTGTACAGCTCTAGCTACTTTAATCTTCTTTTTGTGATGTTTTTCAGTTAGTTAAGTTCAAGCTTCATTTTCATGTAAATCCAAACCTCCAAATTTCATTATCATTATTAAAGGCTGTTTATTCAGTTTCTGGGAAAAAAAAAGTCTCATTGCTGTCACTATAATATGAATGATCAAAGAACAGTAATTGTAGCATTTCTTTTAGGAATCCTGCCCTCAGTAAGCCCATAGGATTTGTTTACCCTCTCTTACCAACCAACATTTGTACCCATATGTTGAGATGGCAGCATGCCTCCCTCACAATGTACTATGCCAGTTTCAATAGGATATAGATGCCAAACAATATTTAAATAAGGAACTAGCATAATGCTGAAAATACCATCTGTTCTGTAAAATTTTTCTTACTCTGTGACAGGATCGCCGTACTGAACTTTCATGTGTTAATCACATTTTTGATACACAATAATGAAATTTGAATACCTGAACAGCTGAAATGTCTCAGCATCCATGATACCTACAGTTTTATCAGGAATTGTGGAAGCTTTATGTTGTATGTTTGGAAGCCATTTTTGAAAACATGGGACATCAAAATGCCTTAGTGAATATAGTGCATCCATGAAGCAACTCATGGATGATAGTGGCTGTGTCGCACATTAATCAGCCTTCAAAGCTAAGTATTTACTACTGTCATGCCCCTTCTCATGGCAAATCTACAGAGACCATTATGTGGAAAACTTCTGTAATGATTCTTTCAGTGAGTTCATACGTGTCAGCTTGAGGAGCAAGATCTGTTCTCTCTGGATTCCTTACTTATGGATTGCATTAATCTTAAATTTGTCAGGTGGCTAAGGTTCAATTCCAGTGCAAGCTACTGATTAGAAATCTTCCTAATCAATCAGCCAATTGATTTGAAGTCTCCATTTCTCACTCCTCTGTTAGAGTATCCAACCATTTCCATTTATTTGGCTATCTTAATGAGCAATTTATTTTTTGGTGTGTTATAATTCCATTTGATGATATCTGAAAAATTAGAAGTTTTCTAACAAACAAGTAAATATGTACGTATGAAGATGAACATGAATATAGCAATATGGCATTTTCTAGAAAATACTGACTTTTGTGAATGGTGACAGCTGTCTGTATTAAAACAGGCTGTATGTGATTGATCCCAAACTGAAAATAGCTGCTCTGACAAATGCATATTTCTTCTAAAGAGCATTGTGTCAAAGAACATTTCTTCTAACTTCTTTTGGGTGTGAGTGACATAGATCATCTGCATTTCAGAAAGGGCAAAAAGGTACTTGGTCTAACATAATTTTGCATGAAGTTCAGTGATATTTTTATTTTAACTATGAATCCCATTTAAAAAGTAGGTTTCCGAGGGACCTATTATATTATTCTTACAGAGTTTAATGATGGATATTATCCAATATACTTTTCTTAGAATTGCTTTTCCAAATATTTTATTTCCAAATATTTTATTTTTTATTTTCCAAAATCTGTTATTTTGGAAAAATTTTATACTGTGTATAAAATTGCTAGAATTACTTAGTTTTAGTAACTATTTTAAATTATGTAAAATGAACCAGAAATTATAAAATCAGAGTAAATATAAACTGAGCATATTTTAATAAATCTTTTCTGTTCCACTCAAATGAATTTTATGATCTCTGCTTTCAGTTTGAAAAAGTCTATTATTTACATTTGTTTTTTCCTTGCTTCCTTGTTGTTTGCTAAATTCCATTACTAGATTTTCATTCAACGAAACAGGTTTGCATTTGCATTCACATGGAGTTTTCAAGTATCCAGAGTCTGTAATACTTGTTGTTCTGCAGAAGTAGATTAGGAAATTATTTTGGGTTTTGTTGTGGGGTTTGTTTTGTTTGGGTTTCACTGAGGCCTAGGCAGTACAACAAATGAACGAGAAAGGTCTCTTGAGACCTTATAGATGTCACTAAAAACATTTCTGTGTTCCACTGTTCCAAATTTTTGCCTCCCATATCTTCCTGCTTTCTTCATTCTATCATTATAGCCAGCCTTAATTTTCCCTTTTTTTTGTTCTACTCCTGGAACTGAGCCTTTTCCAAGGACCAGATAAAGGAATCTCTTTTCTGCTGAGTTTGATGGAGGAGTTGGTACCTTTACACCATTTCTGTAAATAACACGTGGTGGTTGTAATTAGGTGTAGTTGTCTGCATCCAACAGAAAGGTGTATGAAGGCAGTAATGTTCGACGGGATGACAGTCTCACTCTGTCCTTCTCTGTGTGTCTGAAAAGCACTTATGAGTGGCACACTTCATAATTTTCCATGAAACGAGGAGTTTTTCTATATTGAAGGCTGTGTACATGTTTTTAATATGAATTTATATATGTATACTAAAAACATTTAAAAATGAAAGGAAACGTGACTCTTACCTACAAAGCAGGATATCTAAGTGCCACATAATAATTTTCATGTGGAAGTAGATATGATCCTTCTTGAGTGGAAGTAAAAGGTGTGGAATCAATTAAAATATTCCCTATATTACACAATTTCATACTTAAGTAGCATGGAATAGATTGATTGAGTATTGTGGTAGAATCACAGAGTCACAGCATGATTGAGGTTGGAAGGGCCCTGTGGATGTCATCTGATCCAACTCCCTGCTCATCATACTTTCTCCAGTATGTCCTTATCTTTCTCATAGTGGGGAATCCAGAACAGTACTCCAGAGCAGCCATAAAAGGTCTTGAGTACCTGTCTAGTTGGCTTGAGTGTTTGGTAAGAATAAATCTAAAATTTAGAATTACCATAATTAGTTTTTTTCCCCATAATTTCTGTTAGAAGTTTGACTGTTCTGTTTTCATGTACCACTATAAAGATAACAGATTACAGTTTCAGTTTTTGTCTACGCAATATGCAAATACCAGTCAGCTTTCATTCTGCAAACTCACATGTTGCTAGCAGGGAATTACTGTTAAAAGAAAGGAAGCAAAAGAAGTTAAAAATCCAGCTAAATTTAAATAAAAAGATAAATTAAGGAAATATCCTAGTTCATAGCCATACCAGGCTACCAGGTAATTGATAATTTTTGTCTTTGCTCACTGAGTTTCTCAGTGTAATGAAAAGTTTTTTATTATAGGTCACTGTTTATCTGGGGATTTTACTGTGTTCAGGATTAATCCTTTATAAAGTATTCATTCTGATGGATTGTGCTGTAAAATCAAGACCACAGAGATGCTTCATGGTTGTTTTTTTAACTGGATTACTCCCATATCAAGTATTTGGTATTTGTATTTAGAAGCAAGTATCAGCCTTATAAGTAATGTTTGCTTCCCCAGCATAATGAAGCCCACTTAAATAAATACCTGATATTAAAATAATCCTGTTAAAACTGAACAAATGAACTCTACACCAGTCTCTTGGAGTTCTAGAGGACCCTGACTGATAAATACTTGATTAATGAATAATCCTTTTAAATGAATAAAATTTGTGTGCCAAATAGAAAAGTAAATTACAATCATGGTAAGACTTGTTATAGGAAAGTTACAGATGAATAAATCTGGGCTGATAATTTACGAGAAAGCATGATGACATTCTCTTTTCCTTGATAACAATAAGCCTTTTATAAGTATAGTTTCAATTATTTTTTTCAAAAATATATTAAAAGGATTTATATATCCATGTCATATAATATTGGAAATATTCATGAGAAAAAAAGTGGACATAGTTGTATGGTAGTAAAGCACTAATGTTAAAACGGAATGTTTTCTTTTTTCCCATTTCATTGCATCTGACTTTGAAAAAATTTAATACCTCATTTTATGTCATCCTAAAAAAAATTATCCTAGCAGTTAACCTTTTATCCAATATAGGTCACACAAAGTTAGGTCATTTAGACTGAAATTCTTTAAACAGTCATATATATTTTAATGAAAACTAGAAATCTTGTTTGCTCATTCAAGGACATATTATAGTGTCTTCTATCCTTTTGGAATTTAGTCTGGGATTTTTTCCCATCAAAAGCAAAAAGCAGAATATATATATTTTTTAAAAATCTATTTCATGTAGGTGCATGAGTCCATAAAAAAGCTAATGAATCATTAGTTGTTAAAGCTCATTTAAACAGATCAAATCAAAATAAACTAATAAACAAAGAGCCTGTGCCAGCAAGAACATATGACTGTAAATAGCTTTTGCCTCAATACTCCTACTGGTGTCTGGATGACAACATTCCTCACAGTTGTTCACAAAAAGGAACCAAATGAATTCCGCCAAAATGAATAAAACATAATGCAATGATCAGGTTGTGTTTGGTATGGGAAGTGAGAAGGCATGAGAAGGTTTTGCATGCCTTCAGACTATCTGTGAGTTCCTTTATTAGGGAAGCAATTAGACTATCAGCCTCTAGAAATCTAGAGCTAGCAATGCGATTCCAGATTTAAGAACAAAAAAAAAAAAGCTTAAAGCTTTAGTTGCATCTTCCTTTTGTTACTTGGATGCATTGGAATGACCATATTGTCCTTTCCTGAAGACCAGTTTTAAGATTTAAAATCATTAGTCTCTTTTACATTTGTAAAGGTCTTAAGAGATAATATCAGAATGAGTAGAAAGGTGGATTTGCATAATGATGTAAAACTGCCACTTGATTTACTTTTAAAGGTGTCTTCATTAACAAGGCTTTTGAAAGTAGAAGAAAGTGCAAAGAAAGGTGGTTTTATCTGCAAGGAAGTGATCAAAAATATGCCCTGTATTCAGATAGAAATGCTTATAGGTAGGCTTATTAAAAGCATTGTTTTAGCATGAAATTATTTTTTTCTTCTCCCATAGGTATTTTTCTTTCTTTTTTTTTTTTTTTTGAAAGATGTTTCTACTTGACTCATTTATTTTTTCTAAACAAACAAAAAAATTCCTGCAGCATACACAGAGCATAATTTCAGTCCTTTCTTCATGACTTTGTTAATACAAAGAACCTGAGAATAAACTGCTTCCAAGGTAAGTTAGGGTTTAAGAGTGATTTGATTTTTGTAAACAAAGTAGTATAGATTTGAAGTCTGAAGGTTATCATAACTAAATTGAAATTATGCAACAAGCATATTTTTTGCCATCTATACATGGGAGTGGAAAAGGACATTTCTACAGATCTGGCTAAAAATAGCTGTTTCATTTCAGTAGGAAATTCGCTACTGGTTGATTTATGGACATCATTAATTTCCCTTGGTTCTTACAGTTTTCATCTCAACTTTTCTTCTGTTTGGACTATTTGATGTCATACAATTCATGCATGACAGTAAACCAGGATGGTTTGGTTTATTATATATATCTCATACTGTTTGTTGTATGAAAGGAGAAGACACAAGCAAGCAAATGAATTCTGATTGTGCCTAGGAATAAAGGGAAAACTATTTTGCTATTAATTTCCACTTCATTTCTGTAATTATTTGGACTAGCTTTGTGATTATCACCAATTTTTTGCTGTCCATTTTGATACCTGCTGTTTAAACCTGATACCAGATCAGTATAGTATACCAGGTATTTGTTACATTGTTATTATTTACAGGAATTAATGTATTCACAAACCTAGTAACTAGAACTGGAATTTTTAAGAGAGCTTGAAGAAACAGGAATATTTATCACCTTAAGCTTCTTCTGAAAAACTTGTCAGAAGTAATTTAATTTAGTAATCTTCAATAATCTTGTTGAAATTCTCTCTTCATTCACCACTGACAAAGGAAGGTTTAGAAGGTAATATTAATTTATCTTGCTAGCGGAGGGTGGCATTGGCAAAAGCTTGTCCCATCAGATATAAACTCAGACTGTTACTACAGTTAGGAAGTTCATATGAAGGTGTTCTAATCATCATATCCTTTTAGCAAGAAAGCTAGTGACTGTTAATACATTAACTAGGCCTGCTGAAACTATTTTACTTTTATCTTTACAGGCAGAACTGCTCTTGAGTTTGTCTACTGGCTCATTTTATATAGTCATTGAGACTATTGCCTTTTGGCTTTCTAAGTTCATTCTGTAGGTCTGTTTGTTTTAGCAATGGAGAATTTTACTGACTTGATTCATATTGTGAGTGCTGACCAAAAAAAATCACAGATCATAAAAAACAGTGCAGAAAGGGATCTGAAGACATCATGTTAAGATGAACCAAAGGGGATTTAAATCTGTGCAAACTATTCCTGGAAGGTATCTTTCTGGCCTGTTCTTAAAGTTCTGTATTGATGGAAATTCTCCAGCTAACATATTCCAGTCCTTCCCCAACTTCACACCTAAAAACGCTTGCCTGACTTTTGTCTATCTCTGCCTTGCACCACCACCATCACTTGATGTCTTGTTCCTAGTGAACAAATGTACCCAGATCTGTTGGACTTTGCTGTAATTTTTCAATGTGTTTGTATGTCATAATCTACACCTTGACCTGACTTCTGTGGAAAAGGCATTACCAAATCAGTCAGTCATTCCCCACAGACCATGAGAAAGCCTCAGCCCTTGGAAATCTAGGTCAGCATTTAGGGGGAAACAGTCATGGCCGAGAACTCACTTTGGCTGTTTTATAGACTCTTTAACTGTCTGAAAGAATTCCCTTTGATTCATTTCTGGTGGCCTAAACAACCAGATGATGTTTAAACTCTTCCTACATAAATGAGACTAGGGATCATCTAGTGCAGTTTCAAGCATTTGTGTGCTGTAAGTCAGTGTAACCTCTAAACCAGATCACATTGCAGGCCTAAAATTGCAGCCGTATGAACTTTGCAATTGCATTTGCTCCAAGGATTAAGCACTCACTCCTCCCTTACAGCTTCTGTTGTTTTCTACTGCTACATCCTAGGTCACCTATCAGTCTGACTATATAAAGTATGTTTTTTGAAGTAAAATTTTTAAAATTAAGTGGTTTTGAAAGAGCATGATTTGGGGGGGTTCATGATACTTCAGAATTGTTGTGATTTTAATTTTCAGAGAGCCTGAATAAAGACATTTCCACATAAAAATTAAGGCTTAATCTTAAATCTAATATTTTGGTAATGGAAGTTTATAGAATTTGAGAATTTTTAATTGTTTCACAAGTAAGCAATGGAAATTCTGGGAAACTGCACCTGAATATTTTGTACATATCATAGAATTTGTTTCAAACACCATGGACTGGTGTTATAAAGAGAGAAAATGAAACAATCCAGCATATCTCTAAAAAATAGTTTTCACCTAAAATGTAAGAATAATTATAAAAAGGAATATGTCATTCATCCAGACAATTGACTTTTTAAAGGGAAAAAAAATGTAAAAGATCCTTTTTCTTGTCAGTTCTCACCCTCTATTCCTTGTTGTCTCATCCCTGAATGGATTTATGTGATAGTCCACCCAGTGGCTCTAGTGGAAGAATTGTTGTAGTGTTAATTGGCATGATTAGAGAGCAGACTTTGTATCCTAAACTCAGGATGAAGGACTGCTGCACATCTCACTGAGCAGCTGAGTTTTCATTTCTGCCACGGTGATGCTGTACAGGCATTGGGCAAATTACAGTGCTCAGGAAAGACTTTTCTACCTGCATTTCCAGCTTCAAGGAAGGTGCTATGATGGCAAGAGCTACCATAAAATGGTTAAAAAGCTTATTGAGGAAGTCAGCTAAATATGGTATTTGGGTATTGCTTCTATGATGAAAGATCAAGGGATAGGGAGAAATGTACTCATCTCTGCTTACATAAGTGGTAGGCTAAACAAACTTACTTTTTCCTTCTGCAAATCAAATTGAGAGAGTGATAGCTAAAAGCAGATCTGTGGTTGAGGTAGGAACATTAATCAACTAACAAAAAGAATCAAGTATGATGACTGTTAACTCTTTGGTGCCAGAATTTGACAGTACTTGTTTGTCAACAACTATGTTATATCAGACAGTCTAGAAGTCTCATGTCAATTTTTATGCATTTTTTCCTCAACACAAAGAAAATTAAATTTGGTATTATGCCTGAAGTGATTCAGAAATTGAAATGACACTGAAAGCTGTAGTGTTAAAACTAATTCTCATTTCTTTGGTGTGGCATTTCTGTGCTGTCATTCCTATCTTTTTTTTCTTTTTTTTTTGAACAGTATCAGCTACTATTTATACACTTAAAATTTCTGGCCAGATTACTGTGGAAGGTTGTGGTACCCACATGTACAAAATAGTATAATAATGTTCTATTCTTTTTGGAACAAATTTGTTACACAGATTGTCAGATGAGTCATTTTGTTCATGTCAGATATCTGAAAATAATGGAAAGATGCCAAAGTAAAAGCCCAGTAATCCATGCACTGGTGTAATGGAGCAAATGAAATGCAAAGCTCTTGTACAGGTCCAATTTCAGTACCAAATGCTTACCTGTCAGTCAGCAAAATTGTCCCTGAATAAAAATGAGCCCATCTGAGAGGGAAAGGATTTTAATATACATCAAATTCTTTGAATCTCTTGTGAGGTAGAAGTTGTTTTGAGGAAGAAATGCTGAAAGGGAAATCTTAGATCAAGCTAGTTCAAATCACACATGTATTGCTGACTGTGAGAGGTCTGGGTTTATCCTTATTCTTTGGTATCTCTAGCTCCTTGGATAGACAGGTGATTTCCCTTAGGCCACGGCAAATCTGGCCAATCACTGATTTAAATGTTTTAGGCAGGTAACATACAGACTTTTGGAGGCATCTGCATTTTGTTTGTGAAAGACCTGATTAAAACTTTAATTCATGAAATGCCAGCATAAGAGATATCTTTGCAGATATCGCAGCTAAGATTTGCCGTGACTGAAATGTTTTTGAAGTGCTATGCAGCTGAGTGTGCTTCTACCTTTAAAGTGACCATTGGGAGAACATGTTTTGCTACTGAGATGTCTTCCTGAGGTCCAAACCATGAAATATTAAATATTACCTTATGTAGTTCAGAGCTGAGGCTGCCACAGCTCTACGTGATACTGCTTTATGAAGTCCCGATTTTCTTCACATTTCAATAGTGTGTCCCAGTAGGGTTTTTCTGTGCTGAGAGTGCGAGAGGCTAACTGGAGTCAATATAGCCATTGACAGTCAGTCAGGACTAGTTCTCTAAAAGTTAATGTCTTGAAAATGAGCCACCACTTCAGGAATGAAAGGAAAATGAAATGTGCAGTATGAAAAATAATAAATAAATTGAGCCAAGCTGTGTATACTTTTGGGTTATGAGTAGCTGAAGTGCAGATTAAAAGCTCTGAACTGATGCATGTGAAACAAAGAGCACAATACTGAATTCATTTTAATCCTCTGGTTTAAGTGGGTGTACCTTCACTTATGGGTCTAGAAATAATCATACTTGTATCAATCTATATTGTGTGACTTTTGTAAGCTGTGAAAATAGTATTTTTCACTGAATTGTCACTTATTATTGTTCATTTGTGGCCACTAACATAGAAAAATGTTGCAGCTACAATGTCAGAAGAATAGGGACAATTTGATGTTTTCTTTTGATGCTGTTTGTTGATACCTAGACCACTGCAGCTTGATTGCCTAACATTAAACCTATAATAACAGTGCAATCATAGCAGTATCATCATGAATGTCGTTACAATAGAAACAACATTTACACGGCTTCAGAATGGTAATTATCAAACTTTTTGTCATGAAGCGCTTATTTGCTAGCATTGATCTGCCCCGGTCAGTTGTTAGCTCTTCTCATCTGAGGTGTATTGATTGTATAATCAGTAGATAGAGGCTGCGGGCAGATGAAATTCAGTGTTGTTGGGCAAATTATTGTCTGCTTGCCTGTTGACCTGGACCCTGCTGGTTGTACCTTAGACAGTGGTGGGATTATTACTCATTTCAGTGACCCTACTCTGACAGGGAGCTCCATATTATTATAAAAGATAAATGGCATCCTTCTTTACTGTGGATATGGTTGAATGCAGGTGTCAGTGTGTAGTGAAACCGAAAATCTTGTGCAGCAGTGTTCTTTGACTTTCCTTCAGGTTATTTTCAGGTTATTTTCAAGTTATTTTCCTTTTTAAATATTCCTATTTAAATATATGTAAAGGTATTGTAGAGTTGCCATACATTTTATGTCACAGATGGCATACATTTATAGGTATAGGATGTGTAAGCACAGTATTTTACACTGATCATTCAAGAATTCTACTTGCCAGGCTGTAAGATACTGATGAAATTCAAGTACAACTTTTGCCTGTAACAAGGAGGACCAAACTAATCACTACATCTAAATATATACTTTTAAAACTCAGGCCAATAGACCACTCATGTGTTGAGTAATTTTGCAAACTCCTCTCTCATTTGTTTTATCTCTAGCATCACTATGAAGAAATAAAGTAATAATGCAAGTGCATGTGCGTGAGTGGCACAAGTCAGTAGAACGTATATCAGTTCAGTAAAGTAAATCTCCTATGTAAAGCTCATACTGGAACTTTTATAGCAGTAAAGGTTATTAGTGTACAGGGCAATTAGGAGGGAGATTTGCAGTATGGTTATTACCAGAGGGAAAGCCTTCCTGACTCAAATGACAAGAGGTGATGTAGAAACCGTGAATACTTTTACATCCCTCAGTAAAGCTACCTGTGTTTGGCTAATGTACTGTGCTCTCTGGTGGTGACTGTACCATTGTATTGTAAAGGTCAGTCATTACCTGTGCATTGTATTTAAACCACCTACTCACAGCAAGTAATTGTATTTGGATGACCAGCAGTTTTATATTAATTGCCCTGAGTCCTGCTGAAGCCATGATAAGAATACTGAGCACTTACACAGCAATTTGCAACTGAAAAGTGCTGTAAAAACATAAGCTAATTATTGTTACGAGGAAAAATCTGTAGATGGTTCTATATAGCTTTGAATATACATTTTATGACCTTAATTTAATTGCCAGAAAGAATGGATCTACCTTAAAAAAAAAAAAAAACATATAAATGCCTTGGTGGAAGTGCACAATGATGGTTTTACTGTAACCTCTAGAATAATTGCCCATGAAAGAGAGCCTTTGCAAAGTACCATTGTATTTAAACCAAATGAAATAACAATTTTGAAATGAAAATATAAGGAAAAAACTCCATGTGAAACTTACATTTCTTGCTCCCTAGATGTGTATCAAGTACCAAGTGTATTGTGAACAGAGAAAGTAAATCCTATGCCAGATGAGAAATAAAGCAAAATGCAGAAGGTGGGACACTAAGTACCTCTGTGGAAGGATGGCTTGTCTAGTGAAGTGAAAATATGTATTTCAGAAACCATTTTAAAATAGATATAAACTATAGTATGAAGTGAAGAAAGGAGATATGGTTGTCGTCCACACACAGAGGTTTATATTTTGGGTGGCATTTTCAATAAACATACACTTCTTGCAAGAAAATAAAAACATACATTATGTCAGAAGCAATAATAGTAGTCAGTGGCTTATTAGGGAAAACAAAGTTTGCTCTTTCAAGATCTGGCTATTATAAGCCATTATACAAGAAAAGGACAATTCCTGGCAGGTAACTTAGTGGAATACTTAGAGGGGAGGATAGCAGCTTTATGAATCTGGTAATCCTCTTCTTGGAATATTGTTGACTTCTGCAGCATATTCCTGTACCTCTTCTGCCAGAGGTTCATCTCTCTGTGATTGAAGGCATATTTTAATGCAATAGAGCTCTGTCACATTGGCTCAGAGTTATGTGAAAACCAGGTTGTGAGAAGGAGCTTTGAGATTCTGTAGAATCATGAGATACTAAAGCAAAATGTGAGACAGATAAATTACTGAAAGAGTTGAAGGATTCAAGAGGAAAGGATGATGACTCAGGAGCATCAAGTATTCTAGGGGTACTGAAGGTTTCCTGCCAGACTTGGTGTTTGCATGGCTAGTGGTGCAAGAAAGGGTGGTGACAAATTAATTCATACAATGGTAGCTCGTAATGCCTGATTAGCTATTATATGTATTGGACAGTAAATAATTGATTTGTGCTTTTAGTTGTTTATATCCTGTTTGCAGTTCTTTTATAGATAGTAAAATTTGCCTGAACAAAGTGACCCAGAAAGGGAGATTTCCAGGCATTTCATGTGTAAAGTCAGTGGTAGTGGCGCCCTGTGTTCAATAGTATCCAGTCCTTTCCAAGACTCTCTGCTGGACTTAACCACCAGTTGCTACCCTGGAAGGCAGGTAGCCACACCCCTGATTTTTTGATTCTTACTTGCTTGGTCTTTAAATTGAGATCTGGTCTTTTTGCTTTTGTGAAGACGGCTTTGGAATATGGCAAAACATTTTTATTTTTCACAGGAATCGTCAGATTCCAAAGTAATATGAGTTAGCTGTGTCCAGTGCAAAAGCATAACAGTTTTTGTCTCATTTTTGTCAGGAGGTGGAAGTGCTCTCACAAGAATTTTCCAAGAATTTGGAACGTGGAAAGTTTACAGTATTTTAATGAAATATTTTAGGGTCCTCTATAATCTCATACAGATTAACTCATCTAAATTATGTTGATTTTGATATGTTGATATCTCAGCTATTACGAGATTTAAAGATTAAAATCTGTGTGAAGAGGTATTATTTGCAAACCTGGCAGTAAAACCTTTGTTAAGACTATGTGAGGCTGTTCAGATAAAATTCTGTATGAAAAAAAAAAAGAACATGGTGATTTTTCATCCCTTGCATTTTGGAAAGGCTGATTAGATATTCCCACATTTCCACACTTAAAAAAATTAAGGATATAATATCAAAAGATATAACTAAAATGTTTGCTTGAGGCAGACCTTAAAAATGTGAAAAATCTGCTCTTTCAATATCACAAGAGTGACATCAAGCAAGTCAGAACATCAGCCTGCTTTATTATTTTTCTTCTCTGTGTGGCAATAAATGTCAAATTGCTTAAGCAACTGCAACAAAATATTTTCACAGGTTGGTTGATATACTGAATGATCTCATAGGAAAATTCTCTTAGCAAAGAGAATAAGAGCAAAGATGACCACGTCTTCATTGCTAGGAAAGTATTAGGAAACTCAATATTCTCTAAGATGTGTGCTAGAATGAAATCAGTTCTAGAGTTCAGGTATCTCCTTTTGAATATTAAAAGTTGCAACTCTAATCTCCTTTTCTCAATTTTTTGTCTGATTAATATAACCAATATATTTAACAAAAAATTGATGATGTCATAAAAATTATTAAGTCCTCTTTAGTTCGGCATTTCATCATTTGACTTTGGCAGATTATTCCTCAAAGTAACCACTTTTGCCATTTCAGGCCTTTGTGAAAAAGTACTGTAACTGTTCAATGAATCAGTTAATCTCATTTCTTTTTCCCCCACCTTTGAAATTTAATTTTATATAACATTAACAGGCTCAGTGGTTTTGTCTGGTGGCTGCCTGGTTGTTTCACTCAATGCAAGGGCAGGGTTGAATAGGATGCAACTTTTACAATAGCTCACATTTGCTCTGGCTTAGAATGAAGTGCATAGTTCTTTATGTAAATCCAGTATATCTGGGATAAAAATAATTAAAAATAATCAGTGAGATCACATGCTGATTAACATTGCTCAAAGTTTTCTTCCCTTTCTTATACTGTAAGCACTTCATCTAGACTAATTATAATAAAGCTCAGGATTTATTTTACTAGCTCTTTTTCTACTAGTTTCTACTAGTTCTTTCTGGGTAATTTATCCAAAAGCATTTGACTTATAATGTCACTTTTACATTAACATGATGGGTATCAAGAAAATTAAAGAGGGGGAAAAAAGATAGTGATGAAAGTAGAATAAAAAAAAATTCAGTTTCAGTTTTGCATTTTGTTGGCAACAGAGAGATGTATCAATTAAAAAAATTACTGAAGTGAGTTGTTCATATTGGTCTATTAGATTACTTTTTAAGGGATGTAAAGTAAGTAGAATGTTCTCTCATATTTTGATGGAGTACATAGTCAAATATTTTGATTTCAAAAGTCTATTTAAAGGTTTTAGGTTTGACAAGATGTAAGTCACATAACTAATCTCTTGATAGTACTGAAATGGGGAAAAAAGCCCTCAAATCCTCTCAGAGTACTTGTGGAATTTTTGTAACCATTAATTGTATGCCTTTTGACATATTCCCAAGTTCTGCTGTATTTTTAACTCAGACATATTGTCTCACAAAGATATCTTTAGCTGTGGCTATTGCAGCTCATTGCATTACTAAATCAAGACTTTTGTAGCCCTGTGACGTGACAGAAAGTTAAATCTGCTCTGGATAGTCAGTTGAACAGATTGAATTAGACAACCATTATTTGATTAACTATTAAAATCATACAAAATAGGGGCGGGGGGGTGGTTGAGTGGCTGGGTTTTGTTGGTGGGTTTTGTGAGTCGTCTTTTAGTATGGGATTTTTTTTCCTACTTAGTAATTATTCCACCTGTACTGCATTCTAATCACCTTGTCCCAAGAAAGGGCATTTCATAAATAAAAAGAATCTTTAAAAGGCATCATGATAAGACAACAGAGCTGTCTCAGGAGCTTGCTGAGCTGCATTTTTTTGGAGCTTGGCAATATATTTTAGGAAATGCCTGGTGTTGTCTTATAGTTTTCTCTTGTGTTTTATTTTCTTTTGCCAATACTGAAAAGAAGCTGTTGGTCTGCATGGACCTTTGGTCACCCAGAGTGACCATTAGGTCAGAGAGAGCTGGAAGTTGATATGATGAAAGTTTGCAAAATAATTAATCATTAGGTATATCATGGTGGCTCCTTTGCTGTTTTTTCCCAGTGTTTTCTTTCAAATCAATTTAATTTATCCTCATAAAATGTAAACGTGAAACACAAACCATGTGCATCTTAAAGAGTTTTCTTCTGTTTCAATCTGTTAATGCTGTAAGAATGTAGTATGGAAGAGCTCTGTAGTTGTAAGACACAGATGCTATACATATGTAAGAAAGCATGTAAGTATATAAACAGTGTTATTTATACACAGACTTGGTTTATGAGCATAAGCATTCAAAGAGAGAAGAATAAACAGGAGGGCAAAATATGCTGAGATATAAATGTAGGTATCTGTAGTGAGTGACATACTTCTCTTGTTCGTAGGGGGTTTTTAATTGGTTTGAATTTGGGGTTTTTTCTGGTTTTTGTTTTTCCTGGTTTTTTTTTGGCTGGTGGGTTGGGTTTGGTTTTGGTGGATTTTGTTTGTTTGGGTTTGTTTTGTTTTTTTCTGTGAATTCATTATTCACCTTCCCTGGGATCCTTAGGATGCTTTTGCAAGATGGACCATAGTTGGTTTTGATGTACTTTAACACTCCCATATTCATCACTGCATTTATTTCTACTGTGAGACAGATTACAGTTTTATCTGATTTTGAGAAAATGCATTAGTATTTGGGAAGGTAATTGGCATGCGTGGGATAAAAAAGCTTCATAAAGCATTTCAAAATTATAGCTGAAATGTGAGCTGCAGTCTTGAGTATTTCTTGCTCTCTCGTTTTCTTACATAAGAAGGACCCAAACACTAAATCTTGTGCTACAGAAGTAGTTTTTTAACTTTTTCTCCTACTTTGCACCAGGACACCTGTTTTACTGACATTTTTATTGGCATGGCAGCAAAAAAAATAACAATGGCAGCAGTCCATCTGACCTGTAAATACAGTGTCACCAGCAGCATTATTCTGAAGCCTTTTAAATGTAGCTGATGCATTTCTTTATGATACCCTATAAGCAAGACTTTTATTATTATTATGAGTTAATTATTTTTATGATTTCCAACTTAAAGGTTTTCTAAGAGTGTCACTGTCAAGTTGAAACATTTCAGCTTTACTCATCTTTTCACTTATTGGTACATCACACTGACTGAAAGCTGAAGGATCATTTTCCCTATTGCCCATAACTGCTTTAATCCTTCCTATAATTCTAGAGAGCAACACTGTGAAAGCTCTTTATTGTACGTTGTGGCAATGAGCTGCACACCAAAAAGGGTC
Source organism: Lichenostomus cassidix (assembly GCF_008360975.1). Taxonomy (NCBI): domain Eukaryota; kingdom Metazoa; phylum Chordata; class Aves; order Passeriformes; family Meliphagidae; genus Lichenostomus; species Lichenostomus cassidix. Next base: position 25,188,898 of record NC_139483.1, read on the forward strand.
AGGGCTCGGGCAGGGGCTGACAGGACCTGGTCAAGACTCCAAGACTCCATGTTAGGCTAAATTGATAGACTTGTTTGGATCTACAGTGTTTTACATAAGATTGGTGTAGGAATGGAGAGAATCCTAGATGACACATCTTGATAGGGTAAATAAAAGCTGCTCAAATGAAGTTGTGAAAACATGGTGCTGGGCTTGTTTGATTTTCAGTGAATTTATTTCAGTGCACAGAGAAGGAGATTAAGTACAACGAGGTAAGGAGACGTCAGAGGCAGGAGAACTTGCAGCATTCTGCAAGTCTGGAAAACTTAATTTTTGGCAAAATGAGGATTTTTTTTTTTACCATACAGAACTTACTTCATTGTCTGGAATAATCTCCTTTAAGAGCTGAGGTTACAAATAAGGAAGAACTTCAGAGAATGCAATGTGGAAAGTGACTGGTGGAAGGTTGTACATTCCCTATGACTGATTTTAAACTGAAAGAGCACACAAGTTCTTCTAAATGGTGTTCAGCAATGCGTATAGTATCTTAGAAAAATTGACAGGAGAATGTTATAGCAGTAATAAGATGGACAATTTAGTTAAAGGACTAATCTAAAAGGTGAATTGCAGTGATGAAAATGAACTAATGTAGAATAATGTTTTACAAGAGCCTTTAATAAGTATTCTTGCTCTTTTTATGTGTGATTATGCAAATCCTCCTGAAAAATTCTACATTTACAGAAGTAGAGAGTGTATACTTGCAAAAATCTGATATAGCCAAATAAATTTCAGGGAAAATGATAAAAGAAGTTCCATTCAGGTGGCACTGTAAATCTGCCATGTAATGACTTCCTATATCATTTGTGAGTATGGATATGATTGGAGAGCTCAATGCTGCTGGGAGTTTTGTTGTTATTGTAGATTTTGCCTTCCCTTTTGTCAGAATCCCTCACATTTTTTCTCTCTGGGTCTGAATGTGATAGCTAACAGACTTCATCACGCTGTCACTGGGTCAGCAAGATCTGATGCCGTTTGCGGTTTGTTTACTGTAAGTCTGTCATAGAAGAGCTGATTATAGCAAATAATCTCATTCATTCAGTTCAGATTAAATGGGGAGATAAAAGTATTTTGGTTCCTAAGGAATTGATTTAAAAATGCAAACTTGGGTAAACAAAGCTATTTAATGAAGTCAGTTGTGACTTGGGACTAAGGGAAAGAATTTTTCTAGGATAAACTCATTAAACCTATTTGGGATTTGTAGCACAAACCAGGAAGAAAGTGGAAGAATTTTATGCATTTTTCAGCACTATAATGATACTGAATATGACTGAAAAAAACCCAATGGAAAAACTAATATAATGATAAATTTCAGGTCCAAATCTTTGCCAAAGTGAAATTCAAAGACCTCCCTTATTCAAGAGCAGATGTGTTCCATCACTGAACTCTGAAAAGAAGTGACTTGTGGAGTTGGAGGCTGATCAGTATTTTAAACTGAAGAATTACAGGCCCATCAGCCAGTATGTCATGATGCTAAAAAGGAGGCCTATTGAATTTGTACCTTATGGTAGGAAGCAAAGGATTAGAATGAATTGATTGGTTTTCACAGTGAGGGGAATTAGTATCAGAATACTCCAGAGATGAGAACTCAGAGCTGCACTCTCATGAGTGGGAACTTATGGTGCTGAATGACCAGTTGATAAAATTATGTATTAGATTAAATATCCATAAATACAAAGGAACATTGATGGAAAATACAGCCTAGAGTGTGTATATGTATTGTTCAGCTCTGGAATAATTAAAACTAACATGAAGAAAACATCAGCAGGTGCTTGGTGACTTTTAAAAGAGCGAGCAATGCTAGAGATCAGATTACTGTTCTGCATGATAAATCTGTCTCTTAAGAACTTCATACAGTCTCCATCTCGTTCTCTCATCTCAAAAGGGGTGTAAGAAAATGAGGAAAAGCACAGAGAAGGAAAATGTGGATGATTGGGATGATAGAACAGTTTCCATTTGTCATGGAGTAGTTAGAGTAAGGGTGCCACAGTTCACAATAGGGTGTGGTGTAGGAATGCAAATCATGAATGAGGACAAGACAAAGCACTTTTGGTTTTTGTAAATCAAGAACAGGGAGATATCCCTAATAAATCCAGGAGGCAACATAGAATGAAGCCTTAGAATTTATTGACAGAAGATATTTTTTCAGCCTGAAAGTGTGTATTGATTCAAAATGTGATGGGCAAATCCATAGAAAAAAATCCATCAGGAATGACCACTTAAAGATGTGAATACAAGCTGTGGATCATGAAGACCCAGTTTATTGCAATTTTGACCTGATATATGAGTGATATCAGTGTGTACTTGTTACTATCACAGACTAGATAGTCTAGATGAGTCTTTGGTCTGACTGAGTCCAGATGTTCTTCTGTATATTTTATATGTTTTATATTGTTTAAGCAAGGGTCTGAAACAACTTGGAACACTTCATGCTGTCTGTAAAACCTGTATTTCATATTACAATTTCAGGGTTTCTTTGGTGTAGGGTTTTTTTCTTCCTTTGATATCAGAAACATATTCCTTTGATATCAGATTTAAAATTTATTATCTCTTAATTTCATTGCATATTCTTTTGTTCTTGTATTACTAGAAATGATGAATAGAAACTTATGATAAACGTTATCTATGTAATTCATTGTTTCTCTCATCTCTCAAATACACACTGAGTCTTTTTGCTCTCTCTTTATGAGAGATTTTTATGATTTTGATATTTCTTACTGTCATATCTTAACCTTCTCTAATTATTTTAATTAAATGTTTACAAATACAAACATCAGAAAAGGAAATCTTGAAAATATGACTGGGATAGTTAACCTTGATCAAAGACAAAAGAAGCTAGAAGAGCAAATATGCAGTATTAAAATCAATATGAGAAGGACCTTTGAAATTATACTGCCTTAAGAATACATGGCTCAGAGGAAATTATTTATGCTACGGAAATCAAACTAGATCATGCAAATCTCAGCCAGAACACTTTGTGAATTATGGTGTCCATATTGTATACCAGAAAATGAAAACTCATTTCAAGACTGAAGTCTTCTCAATAGGAAGGCATCTGCAGAGGGGGAATGGGGGAGCTTAAGCAAATAAGAACCTTGCAAATAAGAACCCTGCCCTGCACATGCTAAACTGGGACTATGAAGAGTGTTAAAAAATTAGAACATCTTCTTATAACAGGACATGAGGAATAACTTGGTTTGTTTTTTATCATTTTGCTGCAATCATAGCAGAGGTAACAACAGGACAATGACCATATTAAGTCATGTCAAAAGAGCCCAGATCCTGAAGTGTTTGCTTCAGCCTGTCTATGTCTCGGCTGCAACCGAACATACCCATTTTGAAAGTATGGTGTTAACTTTTAATAATGTTTTTCAGTGAATCAAACAAGGCAGAATTCTGCTTCTGGTTGCTGCTAAGAAGGTGTAAAGAAGTACCTACCATGCAGATACTCCAGCTGTACACTGACATAACAGATAGTATGAGTTGGCTTTATAGACTGTAGTTGGCTTGGCATACAAAGCATCTAGTAATCTATAAAGTAATTTCTAACATTTGCTAATGTGAGCTACATGGAAACGATATTTAAATGAATCTAAATGTGCTGCTTTGTAGAACCATCTTCCCAGTGAGATGGGGGAACTCTGTGTCTGTCTTTGACTGGTTCCTACACTGAAATAGGCAACTGTGGACATCTCATGTCACTCCACAGGACCAGGCTTGGCATGATGAAGTTTAGGGCCTCAACTTATCACCTGCACGTGGCATTCCTCTGCTCTCAGCAAATGTCTGAATTCCACTGAATAGCCCTGCACTTATTACAGGTATTATTTATTATGGGTTTTGATGTTGCAGAGACAATTGTCTGGCTGTGAAACAAACAAAAACCAATTCTTTTAGGGCTTTTTCTTTTTTTTTTAAATTTTCTGTTTTATGGAGGATTTAAGTGTTTACAAGATTTAATGTTTAAAAGCTGAGCAATCAAGCAATTCTGTTTGCTTTTTACCTATCATCTCAGCATTTGAGGTTTACATATTGAAGTACTATTTTTATTTATCTACCTATATATTATGTTTTTTACCACAGAACTCCTTTCTCATTCAGTGTACATAGTAACAGAGATCAGTGAATGAGCAGCTATTCATGTTTTCTGTTATTCTTATTGGCCAATATGTGACCCACATGTGGTGTTCGCATTCAATCATTACATTGAATTCAAAACTATTAATTTCTCCATAGGCTTTCTTTCCATTGTAGCTATCATTAGCATCTGAATGCCTCACAAACCGTAATTAATTAATTTTCACAAAGCCCCTGTGAGGTGAGATGACATTATTAAAAGAGGAATGAGCCACAGAGAAAAGTGCCAGCCTATATTTTGAATGCCCAAGTTGACATGTGTAAGGTGTGTTTTTTTAAGCTACTTAGCATTCCACAACACTTTATTTGGTCTTTGTCTAGCTTCCTCTTATTTAACTACAAGTGCCAAGCAACTTTGCAAATCAGGCCACAGATAGGTATTTATGAATAGCAGTGATTTGTCGTGAAGGAGAAAATGAAGTAATATAATCTACCAGCTATCAAATCATGAAGACATGAATACCATCCAGTGTTCAAAGAAGACATCTAGCTACCTTATGCTTTCATTTTCTCATTATAGTTTCCTTCATCAATAACTACACACCACTGAACTACCTCAGAAAGAGATCCCATGGGCACAGACCCTTGATGAGTCCCCAGGGCATAAATAAGTTCCGCAGTGTTGTGATATGTTAGAAGCCTAACACAATTCTGGCTTTCCAACATGGAAAAGAAAACACTGATTAATTAACAGCATGAAAATGCTATGTGTTTACCTGATAAATACCAACAGTTTCTCAAAGACAGAAGCCAAGCTGGCCACTTCTGGCGGCTAGGAATGTGTGAAATGGAAAGGCTCAGTGCAACAGGAATAGTTCTACAGATCCTTTGTTTTTTCCCGTATCAGTCTTCTGATGCCTCTTACTCCTTTCCTCACAGATACTTCGAGGGTCATGCAGAAGAAGAGTGATTTTGGTGTAGGCTGCTGGCAATTTTGGATAGTGGAAAAAGGTGAAGATATTTTCTATCTCCTACTAAAAGTCCAGCAGAACAAGTGTAGTTGACTAGACCCACTGAATTGATGAGTAACTGCAGGAGTTGTTGAACTGAACTTTTTGTGCAGTTCTTGTTAGAGTCTAATATATGTATTTTTTAGAATATTCTTTTGACAGCCCATATGTTTTACAATGTAAATAAAAGCATTTGTCTTCATCATCTTCTGTAAAACTTGTAACACCAAGATGTGACTCAAACAGATGGTTTTCTGCAAGAGACTTCATGACTGTAATGATCAAGACTTTTTTTGATTGTCACTTGCCTTTATCTCTGCCTTAGGTTTTGGGGTTTTGGTTGGGTTTGCTGGAATTTACTACTCAAAGTTTACTCTGTGTAGTTGACATTTTCTGGAAATGCTGTTGGCTGGTGCCTCTACCCACACCCCAGGCTTTGTCCTTATTAGAGTGCATTCAGTGTTTCTGGACAGGGAAGTGTTTCTGACAGCTCAGAACCTGGAGTCTTATTGTTGCAAAAAAGAGTCTTGGCTGACAGCAAAGCAGTGTACGGTGTGATACCTACCTGTTGGGCCCTTCAGGAGCAGCAAGGAGAGAAGCCTTGCAGTGCTGCAGAAGCACTTTGCACAGGTAGTCCTTACTGAGTATCTCTGATGTTCACGGTGGGGGATTTATTTATGGTAATTGTTTGGTGTCTGATTGTCCCAATTTGTAATTTCAGACCACTTTGCAGATACTAAAGTAGGTTTACCTAACGTGTAATTCTTTTTTCATGTTCATCTAGCCTCAGCATCCATTGACAAGTATTTTACTTTATTAGGAAGTAGTAATTGATGAAAGTGTAAACCCTAAGAAATATTTATATTTCCCAGAACTGCTGTCATGCTATTTTTTTAACAGTTCAGAGAATTTAGAGACATATATTTATTTAATTTTGATTGAAGATACAGATCTGTTACTTCTAGCTGCTTTGAAATGTCATGTCACTCTCTAGCTGCTGTTTACTTTTTTAAGAGTATGCCTGAAGGACACCAGGTTAAACAAAGCATTCCAATCAACAGATACACTGCTTACCTCATGCATCTTGAATTTACTGCTCTGAGGGTCTCTGTGATTTTCTGGGAGATTGATAACCAATTCCAAACAGGCACTGATGGTTCAGTCAGTCAAATTTTCTTCTATGCGATTTCTCCTTCAGGAATTTATTAATAAGTACTACACCTTTAATTGCATGCTTTGTTTACCTATATCCTACTCCTGTTTTCTGTAAAACATCAGGTAAGCAGGTAAGGTAGCTCAACTAATACTTGATCATTTAGAAGAAATTTAACAACAACAACAACAAAAAAATCAGCCTAGTTTTTCTTTTGGGGGCCTTTGTAAAGCACTTGTTGATCACAGCCTCTGATAAAGTGTACCTACAGTTCAAGGCAATTTCTCAAACAGAGGGGAAGATGTCTGTAATTAAAATTGTAAATTGCATTTCCTGGCAACATGAATATTTGTGTTCTGGCATAAGCAAATATGCAGAAACAAAGTAGATTACTGGACTGTCACTAAAACAGAGCTGTTTGCTATTAGCAGGCAGAAAATTTAAAACAAAGTAGAACATACAGAGGAGTCTAAAGTAAAAGTTACAAGTGGGTGGTGAAAGGCCTTTTGGATGAGGTCTTTCTGATTCTGAGAAAAGCAGTGACTCAAATTTAATAAAAGCACTGTACTATAGCTAAAATCTGTTTTTAATCTTATTTTAGCTTTCTGGCATGTAATATTTATATATAGTTGTAGCAGTTAAACTCATTTTAATGGATGAATTTTTATGTAAAAGTAAAAAAAGATGTTCTCTGCTGCAAGCAGCAGGTGTGTTTTTAATCTTTAATAGGTCACCTTCCTCAGTGCAAGCAGGCAAGCTGTTATTGATCAAAGAGGTTTTGTTGGGTAGCTCTCAGATTATTGAGTGACAAACTTTATTGGATTTGACTTAACAGAAGTCAGAAGACAGCTGAAGCATAAGAGCTTGCACTACCATCAGAGTCATTTTACGACAGCCAGGGAGCAAAGCTCAGAGATGGATACTGAGCTCTTTGCTGGCCCTTGGAGATTAACTGAACAGCCTTCCTACCAATTCCCAAGCCTGTCAGCAGAACCAATTAGATTTTCAACCAGTAGACAAGAAGGGTGGCACTTGGGGACCTTTTTGCTTTAGGTCAAAGGCTTTTCAGACTGCGATGAGATGACATTGATGATGACACGTTGAGCATTGGTTGGTTTTAAGACAAGTTAAATTAGCAGTCTTGAAATGATTCCAACTGTCTCCTGACTTCTCACTGTTGCCATATTCAGTGGATCCTGTCAGGAGCAGGTTGATGACTTAATAGTCTTTCTTGAGTGGATTTGAGCACTTTGGCTGTGTGTTTATGTGTAGTTGTCATGCTTAAAATATTCATATAAAGGTTTGAAATATTTATTTGAAGGAGCCTTCTGCAGAGTTCAGCAATACAGCTCTCAGTGATTCTGCCTACCTTTTCTCTCTCTCTTTTTTTTGCTGCTCTAAGCAGTTGTTGCTAAAAAATGCCTTTAACTATGTTTGATCTGTATGAAGTGACACTAGTTCTTGTAGCTATTGATAACATAAAGCACTTAAGAAGTTTAAGAATTTATTCAGCGTTTGATTTCCAAAGCGCTGGATGGCAAGTTCCAATCCCACCTGTACAAACATTACAATGGTTTTGAGACCATTTCAGATTAGGAAAGGTGTATTCAGCTTGTACAGTCTTGTAAACATTTTGTAATCTTTGATTCCAATTCAAATGGATTGTGATAGATGTGAAAAAAAGGGGAAGAAGAGAAAGGGATAGGAATTAAGATGAAGTCTGCCATAATTAAACTGCCTTAGGCTATTGAGGCAAGAGAGCAGGATATTATGATGAGGCTGATCTTTTAAAACTATGTGATACTTTAAAGACATTTCCCTCTAGTGGATTGAGTGCTATTCTGTTGTAAAAGGAGCTAAAGAAATGAAAGTGAAGTAAGCTACTTGACTTTAAATTTGTACCTTAATGTAAACAAAATCCCAACTGTTACTAGAAATAAATTGAAGCTGTCAACATGTAGGTGTTAAAATTAGCATGTTTGTAACTTTTAATATGTGTTAATATTAAATACTCAGCATTTAAAGGGAATGGCTAGAATATTTCCTTCTGAATGCCTAAGGTTAAACTCCTCCATCTAAACCTATGTTTATTCACCAGATTAGGTACTTACCCTGTATTTAGATCTTGATGTCAAGTGTTCAATTGAAAATCTTGGTGCTATTTATTTGAATTTTATATTCTCAACTACTATTTTCTCTCAGTAAGAATTCTTCATCTTTTTTAAGGATGGTGATTTAAAAAAAAAAAAAAAAGAGAAATGAACAATCACCTGGAGCTTTTAGCCATTATTCTAAGAACCACTAGCAGTATAACACAGAGGAGATTGACTGCCATTTAAAGTATATCAACTAATATTCCAGGCAACAATACTATTTTTTTTGTAGGAAGTATTTATTTTTGTCATACAAGCAAAAAGTGATCATACCCACATCAGGAAAAAAGCAAACAAAGGATTTGGGACATCTATCTACCATGGCAAAATTAGGTTGTAAGTGTTGCATGTTTCTGGCTGATAACTTCCACAATTAGAATCATCCTAATTTTTCCTAATTTGATATTTGAAATATTTTATGCCTTGCTCTTTAAGACTTAATCACAAATTTGATGTGCCCATAGAGGCAGGCAGCCTGTGATGAGCACAGTTTTGAAGATCAGTGGCTTGCAGAATGGTTATGGCATGTGCCTTAGCTCTTCTGTTTTATAGTGAATAAGTTGTAAATCTCCAAAATAACAGGTGATATGAAGGTAATTTGCCCAAAAAACGGTAAGACTCCTATTTGTGCCAAGGCACTTTCCAGTTTAGTGGATAAGTAGTGAATAATCCTGAGAAAAATATAATTATTTAGTGGAGATTTTGGCCTCTAGAGAAAGATCAAGGAATAATCTTCTGAATTGCTTTGCTCCCTTCCATAAAATACTTTAAAGAGTTATTTCTGGAGGCTGGGTATAACATGCATTCCCTCCCATAGGGAGGCTTTAACAGAAGCCTGTTATTTTTAATACAAGTATTGATTTTGAGGAAAGGAGAAGCTGCATTTTGGAGCAATTCAAGTATTTATATGAGGCCAGAATATTAATTATGAATAAGAAAATTGTACATATATAATATTTTACAAGCACTGTTGTCTCCAAATTATGAAGGGAAATGTGGGACCAGAGGATTGAATTGACTGAGTCCATGCCATCTATCAGTGACAGTGCTAAGAGCAGTGCATTATTCTCTCTTACGCTGGAGTTCTGCTTTCTGGACTCTGCTGCCTTCCAATGTGTTAATGTTTTCATGGAACTTTTGTGACCAGTCAGTTCAGCTTCCTGTTTAGACCTCTATGGTTAAGAATTTCCTGAATTTTGTTTGAAGAAAATCAAAGCATCTCCAAAAAAGTTAGTGAAATTTTCAATGATATATGAGCCACCAAAATAATTGGCAGTTACTGTCTCACTTCTGATAAATTAAGATTTGATTTTTTTGTTGTTGTTTTTGTCAGTTTCAGCTGTCAGCCAATGAATCTTTTTAAAACTTTGCCTTTTCAGTTAGTGACCTCAGTTACCAGGGTTTTTTCCCATGTAGGTTCTTGTACATAGTCAATGGGCTTCCTTCTCACCTTTTGTTTTATAAGGAAAATTATTAGGCCTCCTTTTACATTCTTCTTTAAACAGGCGTTTATTGACTTTGGTAATTGTTCTTTGAAACCTCTTGAAGAGCAGACCTCAGCACTGACACCAGTATTTACTAGCAACCATATTAGCTGGGAAGGAAGTGCCTTTTTGCAGGTAGTATTCTCTGCCCACAAACAGGAATACATTAACCCCTTGAAGAACTGAATCTCCCATCACATAAGTGTTCACAAAGTTCATTTTATCCTGGGTGTGTGAGCTTACATTTACATTTGGTGGTATGAAGCAAAAATTGCTTTCATGCATCTAGATTATCAAGAAGTCCAGACTGCACTGTACCATTGAACTGTCTTCTTCATGATTATCCCCTACATCAGTTTTTATGTTATCTGCAAATTTTATCTGTAATGATTTTATGAAGATTCCAGATGAAGATGTTAAATGACATAAGGTAAAAAATATACCACCCCAGGATCTCAGGAAAAATATATGTTCTCAATAGTGACTTCCATTTTGAGACCTTATTTGCTTGGGCCACGCTGAATTTCTGTCAATATTAATTTAGAATCTGAATATTGCTTTACAAAAGCTTCATCAGCACAGTCTTTATCAGACATTAACCTATATTGGTTAGCATTAATTGTATTGTCCGCCTTTAACTTCTTATAAATAAAAATCCTGTAACGACCATTCCATTACTGCATCTAGGACCAATATCACGTTGTCAGAGCTACCTGGGTTATTTTATTTGCTGTTTGTTGAATACTGATATAGTACTGGGCTCCATCCAGTCTTCTGGAACTTCTCTGTGGTTCTGAGATGTTAAAAATCAGCATTAATTGTGCAAGGAATCACTAGGCTATCATAAACCTCTCAGCTAAAAGTCAGCTGTATGTATACTGATGTAAAAATATCTGGCTGTAGTAGCTGTCATTGAATATCTTCCTGAGATACTGTTAAAAAGGTACTGTATCCTATCACTTCATCAGAGCAGGTTATCCTGTTTTATTTCCTAAATGCAGAAAGTAATTATTTATTGAACTTTGCAACCTCTTCTGCATGATTTGTGATGGATATGATTTATAGATTCTCTGTTGTTCTTGGTATGTCTTGAAACTCATTTAAATTATCCTTAAATCTTCCAACAATTGATTTCTTTTTTCATCTATTTGCTCCTCACATAAACTTGATACATTTCCTAGCTTCAGTATCTTCTTTAAATATTAGAATTTTTAACTCTTTTTTAAATTAGTGTAGATTTTTTTTAGATTTGGAAAAGGATGGTTTTATAGGCATTAGAAATAAGAATTCTAAACAGCTTTCATTTCATGTGAGCATTTCTGTGTTCAAATTCTTTTCTCAGTCTGATTTAGCTTAGATTTATTTTCACATTCTGAAATTGGTCTTTTAAAAATATCAGATATGTTTTTGAGTTGGGTTGTATGCCATTATTTTTGTAGCAAGTGTGTAGACTCATCATAGCTTGATTCTTAAATTCCCTTTTAGTTCCACAATCAGTTTCTCTCTATCTTCAAGATGAGTTTTACTGTGTTACTTCCCAATGTTGACTCTCTTAATGATTTTTCAATTTAGACATTTTAATATAGTTCTAGAAATTTAATGAACTTTTAGAATGAGCAGTGACACATTGTTGTAATATGTCACACTATGTCAATCCCTACAGAGAAGTCAGAATATTTTTCTCTCCTTCACCTTAGAGGTAGGAGCTAATCATCCTGTTCTGCAGCAGGCTAATCATCCTGTTCTGCAGCATGACTTGGTTGTCTGTTGCATCCAAAAGTGAGGAACCCACTTTGATCCATACTACCTACTATCCATGACTGCTTAGTCAGGATCATTCGCTTCCAACTTGGCCGTGATATAGATAATGTTGGGGTTTGTTTCAAAGAAAAGTCCATACCTCTTATTCATAGAATGTCACTAGGCTGAAAAAATTGAGCATAACTCATAGAATAGCAGTGCAGTGGTATACTGGAAATCACAGGTTTATCATTGTGGATTTATTTGTAAGCAGGTAACGGGAGTGGGAACACACTTGAGCACCATAAAGATACTGGACAAGCACTATCAGACTGAAACACTGATAACAATGGACCCAGATTTTGCTTCAAGACTATAAACCCTCTGTTCCACCACCACACAGGTTTGATTATCTCTGGGAGGCTATCACAAAAAAGAGAACTGCAAGGAAATGAAATAATCATGTTATCAGAAAAGCATTACAAGTTGGAGACCATAGTTCTCATCAACTGTGTGTTAATACTAGTAATTCTTTCATTTGTGATGAGTCCTGAGGTTGTGTACCTTATGCCCAGACATTTTTGTCTATTTTGAGTTCTCTTAAATTGTATCAGTTTGTGTTATTGGTGGAATGAGGTCAGGATTAGGAAAGTGATTCTTCCCCTGTACTTGATGGTGGTGAGGGCACACGCCAAGTGCTGTGTTCCGTTCTGGGCTCTTCACTACAAGAGAGACACTGAGGAGTTGGAGCATGTCCAGAAAACAGCAACGGAGCTAGGGGAAGGTCTGGAGAGTAAGCTCTATGAGCAGCTGAAGGAGCTGGGATTGTTTAGCCTGGAGAGGAGGAGGCTCAGGCGTAACCTTATCACCCTCTACAACTCCCTGAAAGAAGGTTGTAGCCATGTGGGGGACAGCCTCCTCTCCCAGATAACAGGTGACAGGATGAGAGGAAATGACCTTGAGCTGCACCAAAGGAGGTTTAGGTTAAACATTAGGAAGAATTTCTTCACTGAAATGATTGTCAAGCAAAGAGCAGCATCATCCTTCTTTCTTTCACTTCAACTGTGAATATGACCTTTCAGCAACTTTTAATCTGCTTTAATGCATATGACCATTAACCAAAGTGTTAGACAGCCACTGTGTTCTACTGGTTTTATCACTGTAGTACAGTAGCAATCAAGAAGAGAGAACTGACACATTTATGGCCTGTGGCTAAGCAATTAGGAGAATCACTACTGGATTACATCACCTTAAAGCAGATTTGTTGTGAGCGAACTAAGTTAACTTTCACACCCTGGGTATCACAACAGTTTTAATCTTTCAGTAACATCTTGTGTAAAAATTAATCATAAGCTTGGCTGGATTATTTTTGACATCCAGGCAAACATTGTGAAAAGCCATTCTTGTGCAGTATTTTGATACATGGAGGATACATCATAAATCTTTCCATTTTGCTCCACAGTTTGCACAATTTAATCACAATAGCCCCAGTAAATTACACATAAATAAAATTTTCTGCAAATTATTAAAATATCTCTTAATTAAAAACAGATAACGAACACAGCAATGAATTTCCAATAGAAATTTCCAATAGAAAAAAAGCCTCATTCCTTACCTCCAGGAACATTCAGCTTCATGACACAGAGGAAGGAATTACATAATATAGAAAGTTATGTCCCTCATTATGTAGAAATTTTGGTTTATTTTGAAAGTTGAAAACACTGGTTTGTGTTTTTTCTTCTCTGCTTTTTAAAATTAGTGCTGCTTAGCTGTATAAAATGCAGCATAAGTAATTGGCAGAGAAAATTTTGTTGACAGGGAAGTTTTTACCTCAGTGAAGGTGATGCATGTCATCAGAGTGTCCTTTCTGTCACCTCATGTGCTTGTATCAGAGACATTACTAATTTGGCAGGCAAAACTCTTCCACATCTATCCTCCTTTGGGGCTGGATGGTTGCCCTGAATTCCTGTTTGTGTGAGTTGGCATTAGCATGTACTAACCATTGAGCTTACGTCAGTGTTATCTAAGCCTGGCAATGCACTGTAAAAATCTGTGAGCACAGAGAAATCACTTTAAAAGTGCTATTTCATATGCACTTTTAATATGCATTTTAGAAGATTTTTTTGGTTTCAGTCATGTTTGTGTAGCATTTTTTAAAAATTACTAAGATAAATTAAAAGGTTTATATGTCCATTTTTAGTGAATGTAAGCAAAATAACATATATATATATATATAACATGTGTGTATTTTATCTTATTACATGCAATATTATATGCATGTCACTCTGATTAAGATGCTATTTTCTGTTCACTGATGGTATGGGCTATATGCCAGAACAACAAGGTAAGGTAAAAACCAGTGGGAGATAATTGAGACTAGGAGCTCATAGTGGTGTGGCTTTCCATTTGGTGTACTGAAAAGTTCTTCACCCAAACAGATTTTTTTTTAATTGGCAACTAGCTTTCTCTGAAGTGTTCAATTAATATCTTAAAACTATCTGCAATTAGATAAATCTAAGAAATTATCTAGAAGCACTTCATTCTGTTTTTGCATTAACAATAACTGTAAAGCAGTCGTCAATACTTGTCAGAGATGCTAAAAACACCACCCAGATTGCCAAGGACAGATTTTTAACACAAGAAATTGCTTGTGTTGTGTTGTCCCCATCTCGCCCCCCAAAAGAAGTATGCACGCTCTTGCAGTTGTTTGCTAGAAGAAGGGTAGACTACTTGTTGAACTTATGATAAGTTTCTCTGAGACAGATTACCAAAAGGTAATTGCAACCTTTTGACATTGTTTAAATGAAGATTTAAAATGCTTATATAAAATGGCACTAGAGAGCATAGTTGCAGGGAAACAAGTATGGCAATACATGGCTTCAAACACAGAGAGAGTATGTTTAGTTTGGATATAAGGAAGAAATTCTTTACTGTGAGAGTGGTGAAACACTGGAACAGGTTGCCCTGGGAAGTTGTGGATGCCCCATCCGTGGAAGTGTTCAAGGCTGGGTTGGATGGGGCTCTGAGCTACGTGGTCTAGTGGGAGGTGTCCCTGCCCATGGCAGGGGGGTTGAACAAGATGAGGTTTTAAGGTCCCCTCCAACCCAAACCATTCTATTTTTCTTTGATAGTTATTATCAGGTGATATGGAGTCATGGGAACTGCCTTTTCTTCTATAGATGGCTGTAAGTAAGTGGTTGAAAATAGCTGTGGAGTAAGATGTGCATTGTTTACATGAAGTTGTTAAAAGTGTGGGAAGAGTTTTCTGTTGATGGCTTGGCATGAACTTGCGATAGTTATAACAGAAGAAAGTGGGCAGGTGTTGTTTTCCCTGAAAAGCAGTAGTGAAAGAATAAGTACTGGAAGGTTATTTGTCTAGGAAAGATAACAAGACAGTTTCAGGGTTTAAAGATCATAACTTAAACATATCGGTGTGTGGTGATACTTGCAATGAATGGAGTCCTGCCTCCTGCGGGTAAGGAATATGAGTGCACATCCAAGGTCTGTAGTGGAAGAGGCAAAACACAAAAGAAAATCAGGAAAACAGACTGCACAACAGGTGGCAGCGGGAAGACCTGACAAGTAGGAATTGATCTAGTTCTGAGGAGTCAGGTTCAAACACATGGAGCCTGCATTACTTTGTAAAGGGAGGGTTTTGCACTGCAAGGTAAAACCCTTGCACAGCAGCTCCTCACTTCGTAACATTCCTTCTCATCTGTCAGCCTTTGCATTAGGGTGGCCATTGTGTTTGTTCCAAACCTGGCTGTTTTGTGAGCTTTCTGCCCTGAGTAATTTTCTTCCCACCCCCTTTCTTTTTTATACCAAGGTGGCTTTAAACAAAAGCTGTCTCCTTTAGTGTAGCTGGAGAAGGTTCTACTTCAATTGCAGCGGTTCACAGTTAATGTGTACACAAGCATACCCTGTAAATGCTTCACAGAGAATAAAACACCAGCCTTTATTTCATGTCTTTATTTTGCCCTATATAATGTCTTAAGTGAAGGTGTTGTTAGGTCATGATTCACTGAAATAGAGTGATAAATTACTGAATAGGGCTATAAGTTTTATTTGTCATGCAGGGGTAGTAGTTGATCTTTTTAAGCAATTGAGTCACCTTTTAGAAAGTTCGATGCACTAGTAAAACTTTTGTGTAATAGTGAAATGTTTTGTATGGTTGCTGATGGCCTAAGCAGCATGCAAAGTATTAGCCACAAAAAGCAAGCAAGCTGTATTTCTGGCAACATCTGGTGGAGCTGTGCTGGAATAGGGAGAAAGGGCATTTCTCCTTACTGCTATACAAAAGCTTTATCACTATTTGCAGGTTTTTTATCTTATCATATTGTATGATTATCAATTGTATCAGTACAATACAGAGGTAATGGCTTATCTACTCATATTCTCTAAAAAGGTGTTACCATTAAAGTGTCATAAAGCTGTTCAAAAGGACAGACCTTTCTGGACCATATCAGTTTTAAGAATGGCTAATGCAAAATTGCTAAACAGAAAATATAATACATTTTCCAGTGAACAAGCTGTGGCAAAACCAACTTAAATCTTTTGGGGCAATATAACTTTTCTGTATTCAATTGTAGTTTAAATAAGGAGCAATTAAATTGCTACAGGCTTTCCACTTTAAGAACAATTTCAAAGGTATATAAATTCAATAGCACTGCCTCTTTCTAAAAGTGACAGCCTCTGGAGCTATTTTCCATGCTTGGCCATACCTTCACAAGGACTCTCTGATATCAGGAGAAGAAAGTCATTCCAATTTGGGTAAGACTGATATAACAGCCCTGAGAGAGAAAATATGTCTTCACAGAGAATTACATTCAAGTGAGTTTCTGGGATCAGGGGCTCTGAAGACAAGGGTGGCAAGGAATGTCCAGACGATGACTAGCCAAAGTCAGATCACTAAACTCTGTTAAACTTGTAAAGACAGAAGCAGTATTTCTTTTACTCAATACACAAAATCCTTCCGCAGCAACCATGGGAGGGAGCTTCCACAGAGTTGACAGCACCAGGAATATATTGATTACATACCCCATGTCTGCTGTACTGGATTGAGTAATTATTCTGTTAGGTAAAATGTGTACTTATCCAAAGTTTTCAGTAGTTTTGCTGTGTCTGAAAACTAAGCTGCTGAAAAGTTACAAATTCCCAGACTGCATCTTTATCTCAGCCAGGCATTAATAACCAACCACACTAAGCAACTCGAATACAAGACAAAATTTCTGGTGTTCCTAACTCACATCACCCTTATGCTTTCTGTTGTTCTCTGAAATGCCTTTCTTAGACTTTGTGTGTTTCCCTCGAAATGTCAGTACTTTTGTTATATGGATGATATATCCACTTACTCTTGCAGCGATTCTGTTGTGGTTGTAGTCTAACTAATACCTCCCCAAAGAAATCAGCTCTTATCTGCCTTCTCTCTGGAACTTGCTGAAGATATCATAGTCTGTAGGAAATAAGGTTAGAAGTGAGCTCCAAAGGTCATCTAATCTATCCCCATTACCTCAATATCACCTTCAGGGAATATGGCAATGACATCTACTCTTTTGTATTGTAATTCTTCTCTGCTTCATGATTTACTGCTGACAGAAACAGCATTTTTTGAAAAATGCAGGTGTTACTGTTCCTGGAAAAACTGCTCTCTTTCAATGGAGGGAAAAATCAAAACTGTTTCTTGTTACCTGTCTATGGCATAAAGAAAGATTTCTGGATCATGTACTAATCTGACCAGTCTAGTCTGTTCTCAGTAGAATTAATGAAGAAGAGCAATCTAAACAGGGGGGAAACCCTAAATGTAGAATTTGGGATTTTTTCATCAAATTATTCTGCATTAGAAAGTGCAAGAATGACACAGATGGATTTCTCTATGAAAAAAAAATGTTAGTTTTGGTGCATTTTCTGGTTTGGAAAGCAAAGATTTCTCTTTGATTTGATGTCAAAAAGACTTCTTTGAAAATTCTTGAAATTTCAAAATTTGGTCTTCAAAACCCACCTTTATTTAGAAATTTAACTTTATAAACAAAATTAAGAGTAGGATCGTTCCATCTTTTGGAATATTTAAATCAAATATTTTCTATGGGTGAATTCCTTTAGTTTTAGTTAGTTTTCCTTTAGATTGTCAATATTTGATAATTTTAGACCAGGGTCTAGACTGGAATGTTCCCTAATGCCGTAATTTGAAAAATATCCAAAGGTTGACAGAGACTTCAAAGTACAAAGACCATTGGTATGCTGTAGAACTTGAAGAAAATGTTGTTTCCTGATGGTTCTGTCCAGATAATAATCTGTCAAAATCACTTGTCATGTCTACTATAATACAGGTCTTGATTTCTATATACTTTGTTTGACACGTCTTACACCACCAGATGAGTGTAACTGGATATACTTCAGTTTTGATTTTGAGTTTTACTGGGTAGCCATTCTTAAAGAAATACCTGTGAGTATCAAGATATAGACATCTAAGAATTAATACTTCTGAAAATTTAGATCTTAAACAGAAGATGCAAAACTGTTTGGTATGCAGAAGCAAATGTTTCATTCTCAAGTATAATTTTGGATGTACTTTTCTTCTGTCTTTACCATCATAGTTTCAGATTTGAAAAAATTGTTAAGATCATTGACAGTGTATCTCAAGAAGAGATAAACATCCACACAGCTTTGAAAATCTGATCCTATAGAGCCAGGGTATATCACTCTCTCATCTCCCTCTCTGATCTATTGAAATGCTACCCTTCAGTGAATCTGAAGTAAGGATACAGTAATTGTTCAGACACTCCTGAAAAATTAATTTGATCCACAATCCATAGTGTGCTTTTGTTTGAAAATTGGAAAAAGAAATTAATTTTAGTAATTATATCAGGAAGGTGTCATTGACCTCCCTTTCTAGATCAATCTGAAACCAGTATATCACATCTGAAAAGACTTCTTATAATAACTAGAGGTTTTTGTGGCACACTGAAAATCACCGAGTATGAAAATTGCATGTTTTATTTTACTGGTGTTTTGAATTAGAAGTTGATGGCCTTTCTTTTGAAGTACTTAAAATATCATCTTGCTATAAATTCTATATTCAGTAAGATTGAATGAGAAGGTTGTGTGGTGTCACTTTATACAATTGCCTTTTAGTTTCTTATTTCTTTATTGGCAAGTAAATACAATTTCTAAATGTAATTGGTGTAATTATATGCACTGAACAACTTTATGTTGAGCTTCATGTTATATACATTTTCCATTTATATAGTTGATTTTAATTGTATATTACAGTCTTTAAAAGTCACTGCTTGTTTCCTTCTCTTATAGAAGAGGTTGACTGCTGTTGAACTCAGCTATATCTCCTAATTAATCAAAAATCATTCTTTTCTGCACTGGTGTAATTTTGTCTACTTTGTATTTAAAGGAATGAGTTTATTTAGCATTCACATGGTAACTTAATCAAAATTTTGCACATATTTCCAATAAATGCACATAATTATTGTAAGCACGTAATTGCTTAACTTTAAAAAAAAGCCTATCCTAAGGTTAGGAAAAAAAACCCCAAACATTGATACTTTTGATGTTTCTTTAATAATCTAGATACAGGGCTTGTAAACAGTACCTAGGTCCTGACAGGGGAAAGAGGTGTGTGATCCCACTAGATCCTGGGCAGATGGAGAGAAGTCAACGTTCATCAGCGCCTGTCACAGCTGTACAGTAGGGTTGTCTTCCTTCCTTTTTCTTTTGGTGATTTTATAGCAAATTCTAAGGTAGACATTATTATGGACAATATCCATTTGGGATTGTATTTTTTTCCAAGTAAATGTAGGGTTTTTTTCCTTCTGATCCCTTCCACATTTTTTCTATTTTGTTTCTTTGCTTGGAGTTTTTTTTATTGTTTGGTTGGTTTTTTGTGGGTTTTTTTTTGGTTTTTTTTTTTTTTGCTCGTCTTTATGCTATGATCTCCTTTAATACCCTGGTTATGGAAATTTTGGTATTTAATGTAAGTTGTTCATCAGCATGTTCCTCAAAGATTTCTTTTATTTGAGATGATTTATAGTTAATTTTTTAATTTTTCAACAAAACTTATGCAAACCACTTGTATTCTGCCGATTATGACTTTTTATTGTTTTGTGAAATATTAAATAAAACAGAAAGTTGGTAGATAAATACTTTTTCAAGTGCACTAACCTTAAACTGCTGTCTTATAAAATAGTACTTGTTGGGGTCTGTATTTGGTCATATTATCTCCAGCTTCAGGTTTACAGTTTCTGTTAAAATTGTTTCAGATGACCTCCTCATGTCCTTCCAAAACACACCCTGTATTGTGGGGTGAGGGTACATTTTTACATCATTAAAATGATATGTGGATGAAATTGTGCATCACTGTGGCTTTTTTAAAGTCTTTGCAGTGCACAGATACTATTCAGATACTGTTGTCCTCCAGGATCTGTGTATCTACGGTGCCAATTCAGAGAAAGGAAAAAAATCCCACAAAACCCCATTTGCCTAGAGTTTGTAAGGCCATTTTCTTGCACAAAGTACAAGGGGGATAATGGAACTTATAGTCAATATCCCATATTAATACAGACGCTTCTGTAGGTAATTCTTTCTAAGAGTAAAGTGGGTTTGCAGTGCTGCTGGTGACATTTTGTTATGTGAATTATTGGAAATAAAACCTACTGTGTGTAATGCAGAAAAATGACAACACTTTGTAGGTGCTTTCATGCTGTAACCTAGTGATAATTTTGGTCAGGGTTAAATGGATTAATTAGATGCCTTTAAAACAACTGTAAATCTGAAATTTCAGCAATTTGACGTACATTTCTTCTCATGAACCCTGAATTTTCATCCTGTGAATCAGGACTGTTTAAAAAATCAGCCTAGCAAAATTGTTGAAAAATTATGTACATAAGCATTTTTATAGTAATGAAGGCTGTGCCTCTGTTTTAGGTCAGTCAAATCAATATGAATGTCTTCAGGTTCTTCAACAGCTAGCAGCAGATGAAGGTTTTCTCTGCCTTTTCTTCTGATGGTTTGTCTGCAGCAACAGGAATGAGAGATGTTAAAATGGTGGCAGGAGGAGCTGAAAATACCAGTGATTTTACATTGAACTCACTTAGGATATCAAATGCAGATACATTAAGTATATTTTAAAGCAAATGATAGCACTATTTTCAGAAGATCACTTTCACCTGTAGTTCTGCAGCATTCTTCAGTCACTATTTGCTTTAGAAAGTGCTACTTGAGAACAAATGAAAAAAACCACCCTGAAATTTCCACTTATAGTTTGGGGGCCAAAAATGGTAGTTCCAATTTTAGATGTTTAAGAGTTGAACAGTTTGGCTTAAACTAAGTGTAAAGATTTGTCTGTCAGGAATTTCAGTGTATTATGAAAATATGTTATTTCTTTACTTGAGTGTCAGCTGAAGATCTTATTAACAGAATACCTCTTCCCTACACTCTATACTAAAATCCTATTTAAAAGGTTTTTAAAGGCTTGAAGATTTTCTGTTGTTCTCTATAACTGAAATTTTCTCATTCAGCAAGAGCTGATGAATAATGTTCTCCTATGGTGTATTCCATAGACAATGTCCTTCTTCCAAAATTGCTGCTACCTCCTATTGCTCTCAATGGGATTGAAGCCACAGTTGCCCTCAGCAAAGCTACACTTCTACAAAATGACTAATGCTTCCCATTGTTTCCAATATGAGTGGAACTGTTCTTAGATAGAATACTTGTTCCTGAAGCAGGGGAAATAACAAAAAACTTTAGCCAGCAATGGTGGCAATATCAGAAATGCAGGATTAAGATGTTAATTTGTATTTTAAAATTAGTTGTATTTATTGCAAAATTGCAGGTATTGTTATTATGAGGACTGTATGAAGATGCAAGATTGGTGAAACTAAAATGTTGTGGGAGATGTAGCTGAGTCCAGTGATACATTTATTTCTGACAACTTCTTGAGTTTAAAATTTTTAGTTTTTAAATTTGTTTTCAGCACACGGGCATGTACTGGTTTTGCCTTTCATCATCATTGTCTTTCATTTAATATAATACTTTTTGAGGGAGTTGTTGCCAAAAGATTAATAAGGAGAGCAAATGTGCAGAACAGCAAATTAGATGCCAATCCTAATTATTCAGAAATAAAAGAAACAAATTATCATAGTCTACTAATGTATGTTATAGTCATAAAAGTTGTCAACAAATAAAACCAAAATGTAGCTCACTGACATAATTTAGTTATTGTAATTATAATAAAGTATTTTAAAAGTTTTATTATGAATAAAATGAACACAACCCACATTTTGTTTACTAGTGTATATTTACTATATTATATTGTGTTTTGAGTCAATAATATCTTTAGTTCAGGGATGTTTCAATTATTGCCATGAGACTTAGGAGTGCCATAGGGACTTAGGGTGGTTTTCCTTATTTTAGAAGCTTTTTGTTTTTCAGCTTGTTTCAAGATTTACTGTGTTCCTGACAAATTGTAAGAACAAAAAGCAGAGTAATAATTCATTAAAATCATTAAGGAGTAGTTAGTATTTTTGCCTTATCAATGCTTTTAAAAGGAGAAAGTGGAATACACTTCTTTGTATGTATTTATTACTGCTTTCAGATATCTGAAAATAGAGTGTTTGCTGCTGTTTGATTTCTTGACGTCAAACTGGTTCTTGCTGGAGGCAACAGTGCCACTAGAGCATTTCGACCTTGTTTTCTTCTATTTTGTCCCTTTTCATGCCATTTGGTAACATAAACAGGGAATACACATATTTTTAAATGACAATTGCAAAACTAAGGTCATATATTATTTCTAAAGTGAAAAACTGAAGTTTTTTCTCTTTTCTTCTTTTATTTTGATAGTGAAACTTGTATTGATAGCTTCAAAGCAAATATAGTGATCTCAAAGGACTATGACATATGATCTCAAGAAATATAAGAGTTGTAAAAACAAGGAATAAATGTGTAATGCTTCTATTCCCTGTCATTTTCATGAGTGCAACTTAATGGACTTTAGTGAACTCTTACTTGTTTTTTTTATGATGAAAGATCAGAATTATCTCCTGTCTGTTTAATTTCTTTGTTCACATTGGTGGTTTTTATTATTCTAATAACAAAAAGGCACCAGTATCTCATAGCTATAATATAGCTCACCAACTCTAATTTGTGATCTCTTCTTGTACAGTTGTAAAACAATACCCATAAAATTTCAAAATTAATTAATCAAGAATATTTAAATCCTTGGGTTTAGAGATTGGAAGGGAAACAGATGTCCCAGGCACAGAAGTGTGTTGTCTTCCCTGTGCTGGGATAATCTAACAATCAGCCCAAAGAAAGAATGAGGGGCCAGAAGGTAGAACACTGGTTTGTTCTATAATACAGGCTCTTTCAAAAGAGATTATAGTATTTACAAACCATAGCATAACTAAATTTAGCATTTTTTTGTGCAGAAAAAAAAAAAGAAGAAAAATTCATTGGATACAAAACTTCATTGGTGAATTCATGCACATCTAAAGGAAGGATAGCATGTTAAGAAGATCATGTCCCAAAATAACATTGTGTTCACAGGGTCCAAATTCTAAGTAGTTAAAAAGATAAACTGAAGCCAAACAATTTCGTGTTATTTCGTTGAACTATAATAGTTTGTAGGCTGTTAAAACTTACGTGATGAAGTTAGAGATCTGGTGACCTTTGAGTTTCCATTGGAGTCAGTGGGAAAGGTTGTCATCTCCAGAGTAGTTCAGAAAACCTGTCTTAGATTTCTGCTCTGATGAGCTCCTTCTTTCTGCATGGATTGGCTAGCAAGCCAAGGCTAAAACCATTTCCTAATAGTGCTACTTAAGTAATGTGGCTAAGCATAGCATTCCAAAACCATTCTCTAGTACTTGAAAAGTAAGTGAAAAAGATAAAGAGGAGGTGAGGCAGAATCTACCACAAAGCAATGAAATGACTGTCTGAAGGCAATGTAGAAAGTCCCATATTTATTTTGGGAATAGAATATGGATTCACACCTTGGATTGTGTGAAAACAATTGAGTGTGACAAGATCTGCCTTACCCAGAGATGAAAATAAGGAAGGTGTAAGGTGCAAGTGACTTGCTTAGGGTCATGTGTGGCCAGTGTGTAGCAGATTCAAGAATTACACTAGGTTTTCTTCCATTCACAGGTTGTAGTTGCTGTCCTACATTGGTTTCAGAGCAAATTTCTCTAAGACTTAGGATTTACTCTTGCTCTATTAAACTGACAGTTTTCTGATGGATCTAGGGTTGTTGTGAATTGCTAAATAGGAGTCATGGAATAGGGCTGTATGCTTTTTTGTAAAACAACAAGATTTGTCATACTCTATCAGAAAGAACATGTCAAATTCGGTAGTGACCGTTCTTCATGTTGCAGAAAAGTAGAAATCTCTTCCATATTCTGTCCATTCATGCAGTGCCTAATATGAAGACATTTTTCAGGACCTGCAGAAGTCAGTGGATTGTCTGATGCATGATATAGAATGGTTTTATTTAACATGCATAATTATAATCCGTGGATCAGAAGGTCCCTTTGTCTTAGCTGGTTTAGATTTTTAGTGTAAATTTATATCAGCATTTTCTGGTGTATACAATTTCAAAACTTAGCTGCAGTGTTGGATATAATGCAGTAAATTCACACGTTGGTTCACTGGAAATAGTGCTCTTGTGTGGAGAGGTGAGGATCTTTTTACTGTTTAATGACACCAAATCTTGCTGCATTTTTATTTTTCTAAATCTTTTCAGATAATTCTATGTAGTATTTAATTTCTTCTTTAGTTGCATTCCTTTCTAAAATTACTGATTGTTATTTCAGTTTGAGCTTTTTTTGGGCAACTCATAGTATTGTAATGATGTGTACCATAATTTGGGATGTTGAATATCAAAAATAGAAGGGGAGGGAGGGAGGGAGGGAGGGAGGGAGGGAGGGAGGGAGGAGGGAGGGAGGGAGGGAGGAGGAGGGAGGAAGGAAGGAAGGAAGGAAGGTAGGTAGGAAGGAAGGAAGGAAGGAAGGAAGGAAGGAAGGAAGGAAGGAAGGAAGGAAGGAAGGAAGGAAGGAAGGAAGGAAGGAAGGAAGGAAGGAAGGAAGGAAGGAAAATATTTTCTGTTGCCTGCTGAACCCTTTCTGATAATTTTAACCATTATTTTTATTCATATTTTGCTTGTTGAATCATTTTCACTGCATTCAGTTTAGATGAGTGGAGTAAAGCAAAATGATTTTTCTAGTCCTTGCCATGATGTACATCAGAATGAAGGGTGGGTGACTCATCTAATTTGCACAGTGACACAAGATTAAGAACAGGTTGCTTTAGTATAACAACACTTCTTTATTTTTAGCTTTGCATTAGCATAAGGAACTCTTACATATGCCATAGTAAAGTACTGTCTTTCATATATGGGTATGTGTGTGTGCACGTAGTATGAAACCCTGACTCATACTGATTTCAATTTGCATATAAGTAATAGTAATGATTCTTCCTTTTTGTTTAGGAAATACACAGCTCAGAAACAGAATGAATTTAAGTCAATTAATATACATTAGACTATATTGTATTGACATAATCTGTCCCTAAATTTAATATTGACTTCATTATTTTTACTTTTTTTTTTAAAACTTTTCTGCAGTACTAATTTAACCAAAGATGCAAGTAATAAGAAAAAATGAATGTATGCAGTCAAGGTGCATGGCCAGATCAATAACAATTTGTTGGAATATTAGGGAAACTGTTCAATGGTGTACATTCCATTAGTACTTAATGCAATCACGTGTCAAGGCATGTAGTTTCAGAATTGTTTATTACATAAATGTAAAAAAAGTTATGTATCTCAATAAGTATATAATTTTTCTGTTGTTAATTCATTTTTTGTCCTTAATAGTATTATATTACATAACTGATATTTAAGAATACATAATATATTTTTTTTTTTTTTTACTAAATAACTATTTTAAGACTATGTCCTTGAGGACTTTGGAATGAACCACTCATTTTTATGTCTTCCAGAAACCGATTTTGTTGAATTGAGAGACATTGTTTTGGTGGTTCCCAAGACTGGCAGTCTATTGCAGTAACTGTATGTTCCAACAAGTGATAGTAAGACCTCTGAAAATATTTTTGGACTGTGAGTTACCCAGAATTTGTAGTTGGAAAAGATTCTCCTCAAGAGGGGACTGTTCTGCAAAAAATCACACTCAAGACACTGTGTTTTGAGAATGCCACTACATGAATTATATTTTTAAACTGCTGCTAATGCAAAGTGCAGAAATCCATAATCCTTAATTAATGTACCTTGTCAAGAGCACCTCTTCATGCCAGAACCTCTCAGGTTTGTTTTACAGTTCTTCTCCCATACTACATATAAATAGATACTTTTACACTGTAAGAATTTTCCTAATGATGTGATAAATAACATCATATAAGTTTTGCATAGTTAGAACTGTCCACACGATTATTACTGTATCAATTTGTTGAATTTTTATTTTGTAAAGTTCACATCTATTAGTAATTCTGGCAAAATATGAACAAAATATGCTAAGAAAATTCCTGTGAATTTGCTCTTTTTGGCTGATTGCAATGAACTGAGTCACATTTGTGATTATATCAGGTAACTCGGTATCATGTGCATTTTTCAGATGTACAGTGTAATCTGTTACTGCTGTCATTCTTATCTTTACGAATGGTGTCAGTAAAAGTGAGGCCAAAATGATATATTAAGAAGTTAAAAGTCTGCTTAATGTTTTAACACGTGTTCATGTTGAGTAACGATACTTCATGACTTTAGTGTGAGGAAATAAATATTCTGGGTCTAGCTTATTTTGAGCTTCGGGAAAATTCAGATTTGTATATAGATTTAAGTTTATGGCCAGGCTTTCCTCATTAAGACAATCATTAATTTGATCATCAAACTAGAATACAAACAGCTGGTTTTCTATTGTTACCTGTACTGAGATTTTTCTTTCATGGTAATAAAAGTATTGTATAGGTATACTGTATTCTGACATATGTAAAGTGAAGCCTAAGGAACTTATATGCACAGAAACCTTCTAAAACTCAGTTTTGCTTATGCATATTTTAGAAGCTGTTTAATATCTTAGAATCTAATTGACTGCACACTGAAGTCCTTTGAATAAATGTAATTTAAGTATCAGTGAGATAATTTGCTTTGCAATGGAAAGGACCAGAAGGGATCCCAAGAATGCTCACGCTTGACAAATCATCTTTATTTTTGTGTAAACTATGAGGTTCCATATGAATAAATGAAGTGTTCTTGTCACTTAAAAATAGGACTTACAGTTTCTGCTTTAAAAGTCAGTACATAGATGAGGAAATCAGCCAATTTGTAGTAAAATATGATTTGCAAGCAATGCAACAGTGTTGTCTAAATTACAATTCAATCTTTACAAATTCTTAGGCAAATCTATATGAAGTTAATAGCAAATGCTTCCTGTAATCTTTAAAACTGTTCGTCTGCAGTCACCGAGTGACTGCTGAAGAAATAGTGACTTTTTGTGAAGATTTTAGCAAAGTGTTTTCTCTTACTGGCTATATTCATACAGTTAGCTAGTCAGACCTTTTATCCAGTTTAATTGATTATGCTTCTATGTTAATGCTTTTTTATAAGAATCAAAATTATGTTTCACCTTGGAAATATTTTGCTTGTAATTTAAAAAATATTTGCAGAATTCTTAATTTTATGTTTGTACATAATAACTCTTGCGAACTGGATATTCAAATCCAACTTTTATTTAGTTTCTCTTGAGTTTTCTGGTACTGGTGACTGAAAAATTTAACTTAGAGAAGCTGATAGATATCCAAGGGGTCAGTTCTTAGCAAAGCTGGCCTTCTCTGCACAGCAGAACAGCAGATACAACTTTCCAATCCACAGATGTGCCAAAAATACAAGAACTGTATGTTCTTTAGAGTGCTAAAGAAAGGGGTCATGCTAGATTTTCCCATGGTTGATGATCTTCATTTGAAAGAGGAGCTCTGTTCAAACCCAGCTCTCTGAAAGACTCAAAAATTATGCAATACACCGAGGGAATTTTCTCCTAGTCTCTCGTACTAGCCAAGTGCTCTGACGTACACATTGCTAGGACTTCAGAAACAGTCTGTTGTCAGGTATCCAGAGAGCAACATTAACATTCCCAGGGGTTTCAACTCCCTAGCACTCCTAATCCATCAGGTTTGAAGATATAATCAAGAATTGCAATCTAATCTCCTTCTTATGTGATTGTAGTCTTCCTTTCTCTTCTTTTCTGCATTTTAAGCCAGCCAGGATCACTTCTGTGAATGATCAGTTGATACTGAAGGCATGACCCATAAGCACCCATCTCTATTCCACTTCCTTTCTCCTCTGAAACCTTTCCCTTTGCTCTCCCTTTCCTCTTCTCTCTCCCGCTTTAGTTCAAGGGGTATTGTTGGCCAGAATGATGCTGAACCATTGAGATGCACCATGGGGCTTTGCTGGGCTATGCTCCTCATCACCTGCACAGGGTCCAGTGCTGTCTGTGAGGAGGTGAGGGATCAGACGGCAGAGCAGATCTCTGCTAGTCAGCTTGTGCAGCAGCAGAGAGGATGCTGTAGCTCTGACTTCACTCACGGACATCTGCACCCTGGACACATGCACTTTCCCATCCGTATTTTTTCCAAATGTTAAACCATCCGGGAAGGTATCCAGAAACTCTGCTGCATTTAGTGCAGCAGACCTAGAATTGTTCATTTGGAAGGTTTTCAGACCTGTCTGCTGGCATCTGTCACCATGTGTGCAGTACTGCCTGGGGTCAGCTTGACGGGGAGTGTGCACCTCTGCGCTGCCGCGTGGGGAAGAGGCGCCGATTGCTCACCGGCAACTCTCCAGGTACAATTTGAAAGTGTTCCTGGTCTGCCGCGTTTCGTTGCAGTTCTGTGGCTGAAAGCAGCCTAGCAGATAGGAAATGTGCTATCTTGCATATCCTTCAACTGAGCAGGAGGTGAGGTGGGGCTTGGATCTGCTGCCTGTAGATGTGGGAGGGGGAAACCACCCCTAGCCTGGAGCAGCTCTCCATGTGAATATATGTAGAGAACTCATTTTGAAAAGGCCTGGTTGCTGGAAACATTTATATTTTTTGTTGTTTTAAAGATTAACTAAGTTTTAATTGCCTAAAAAATCTGGAGTTATTTACTAAGTAATTGTAATTTTTTACCAAATAGTCTCTCTGATGTGTAGCAGAAATAAGATACAGAAGTCCACTTCTTTTAATATTTCTTCCAATTCCATGGGGGCCTTGGTGGGGGAAATATTTACCATACAGATCTTTTGATACACAATTTTGTGGTGTGATACGCTTTTATTGAGTACTGTCAAGGAGAGTAGCTACATCTCCCCTTTTTTCATAAGCATGAATGGGAGATGCAAAGGCAGTCTCCACAGTCTGCAATTATAATGCTGGCTGTACTGAAGCAAGGACAGAAGAAAACCCAGGTGTTTTGGAAATAGTACAGTGAAACCTGGCCTTGATACAGTGCTACCCTGCTCTCTGTTGTATTTAGCTTCTTTATGGCTCGAGAAGATACATTCTATTGCTGAATCTAAATTGCCTGTTCTCTACTTTATCACTGACTCCCTGGAAGCCAGTAAAGTTATGCAAAGGTTACATCAAGGTGAGATTACAATTGGAATTTTTTGCACAGCAAAATTACATATACAAAATTAATACTAGGTTATGAAAAAACATGTCAAAACCAACATTGCACCTTATTACATGTTTCAGTTGTAAGTGGTTATTATATGTACGTGCATATACACGAACTGTTAGATACTAGGAAAACACTCAGCATTGGCTTACTTTGTTTTGCAGTTTAGGCGGATTAAGAAGATAGCAAACGTCAGTTTTAGTCATGGTGACTTGTATATGGTTTCATGATGTGACCATCTGTCTAATGCAGCAGACATTACCTGCAATTCTCTTAAAATGATGCAGTACCTATCACAAAAACTGAAGTTGTTTGCTTTTTAAAGGATCAGCATGATAGCACTTGGCAGTATGCTCCAGTTTACTAGCTAATAGGTCAGACAGGCTAAGATGGCTCTTCTGTCCAAACAGAAGGGTTGAATGTGTTGCTTCTCTCTTATTTCTGAAGTGTGTAATCTAGTTCCATAGACCATCTGCTTGGTTGCTGTAATATTTCTCCTCTTTATCCTGCCTAACAAAACTAAGGTGTACAGCAATGCCCAGGGGATAATTGGAATGATGCCTTAAGCTACATTTGTGTGTTTTTCCTATTTTCCTGTTCAGCCATTTTGGCAATAGATGCATAGATAAGTTTGTTTCATATAATCTTTCTTTTCTAAAGAAAGAGAAGTTTTGTTGCCCTAAGAAGCAGCATTGCAGCAATGTTAATGTATTCTCTTGCAAGTATGTTCCCAAAATTTGTGGTCAGTAATAGTATTTCATTCGACTGGTTTGTTTCAACAGTGACAGCTAAATGTTAAAAAAAAATCTGACATTGAAATGTGATATTGCTGCTTTTCTGTGACTAAATACTTGCATTATTCTTTGTTTTGAATGAAAACATCTCAGCATCATGTAGAGGCTATCATAACGTATCGCCCCTCTACTGGATAGGATAGTTTGAAATTCCTGCAGTATAGATATCAATTCAGTGGAAAGGATAGTTTATTCTACAGTGTTTATTTAATAATGAAGAAAAAAAGAAGAGAAAACCCAAGCTGACCCTTTGGAATTGTTATTAAATATGAAGAATGCATTTTTACAGACAAACTGGAATGGGTTCCCAGAATGTAAGTCTCAGAATATTGTTAGAAAAAGACTGGTGTAAAAACATTCTGTCATTGGTTGAAACTTAAATCAGATGGCAAATCTGTAAATAGACAGGCAATGCTCATTCAAGTGCTGTGACTCTGAGGTGAAGTGAACGGAGCTGGCATTGCTGCGGTCAGGGCTGTAACACTTTGGAGCCACTCTAGTGGAAAGAGAAGCCAGAGAGGACACAAGGTGAGCAGTGATTGCATTGGTCATGTCAGGCTGGTCCTGGGCATTTTGATACTGGCAGGCCTGTCAGAGCAATGACTGCCCCCGAGGAGGTTTCAATTCCGCTGGATGCTTTGGAAGTTACTTTGGAGGTATAGTTGTTGAAAGAGAGGCTACTAGTAATAATTCTGCAAACCACTGCTTCCTATAAGGACTTTGGAATGAAAAAAAATACGTACATGGTGGGTTTATATATATATATCTATCTTTCAGGAAGGGTAATGAAATCCCGAATTGAGAGAAGAAGAGGAAGGAGCGCTTGGGGCAGGAGATATGATCAAATAAAAGGCCAGGGATAACAAATAAAAAAATTTGGAAACGGAGCAAATACAAAGCAGTGGATTGGGATGAAACGAGGGGCAGTGGAACTAAGCAGTGTTTGCCCGAAATCTAGGGGTTGAATTTTTAAAACTGGGTAGGAAAGTCAAGGCGTGTTTGGAGACAAATGGGAGGAAAGGCTGAAAAAAAAATGGGGAAAATTTTGCGCCAAAGCGCAAAGAAACAAATGACATGGCATGAGCTGAAGTGCAGGGGAAAGGACCAAACCTTGCCAAATTGATCCTCACTGAAATAGCAAGATTTCATTACCCTGCCTGAAAGGGTAATATAAATATACATATATATATACATATATATATATATATATATTTTCAAAACCCTGTCTTCCAGATGTGGTTCTAGGTGATAAGTAGAAAAAATTTGAAAAACCATTATGCCAGTGCCACGTTTTCATTGCTAACCATTTTACTCAAGTCAGCGGAGCCTTGACTCTATCAAAGCCGACACCTTTGTTTTGTTTACTGTGTTATTCTTGTTTGGAAAGCAGGGAAGTAGCATGCAATTAGGTACAGAGTTTCTGGTGGAGGATATCAGAAGTATGTCACTGGAAGTTTCCATGTGTGAAACAGTTAGCAGCTTTCTCATCTTACTAAAAGCTCCCATACGGTCTTCAAAATTTTCTTAGTTTCTTTGTATCAGAAAAGAAATAAACCAAAAGAGGAATACAATTACTGGGGCTCTTTAAAATTTTTAAAATAGTTTCTGAGAAATTAGAATGGGTATCGCTAAATGGGGAACTACAAGACCCTCTAAACAATGGAGAATGTTTTGCTTGTGTCTTGTCACTTTGTGTTTCTTATCAAACTCTGGAATAATAATTGTTCTTTTTAGGGTAAAAACCACAGTAATCTCAACTGAATATTTACAAATACCCATTTCGTCCAGATGTTTTCACAGTGACATTAATGTATAATGTCATTGAAAACAGGATACCTTCTTCTTTTCTGTGAGTGTTTAGACTTCATTGTCCAATTAAGTCTGAAACTGAAGGGAAAAAAGAAAAGGTAAGACATATGTCATACCACTTGAAGTCATTTCTGCTGTACTAATAATTATTTTCTTATTCAGGAAAATAATACAAGAAGGATGATTCTATTCAAAGTTTTCTTTGCAACCCTTTTGGGTAGAATCTGCTAGCCTGTGCACTTCAGATTTAACTTTACCACGGATCTGTCTTCCTTACCAAATGGATTGTAATTTTCCAAACCAACCTCTCCACTTGAGGCTAATCCTTTTAGGAAGAGGTAATTTTTCTGTTTATCTTAATTGACATGTTCCCTAAATTTCAATCTCTACATTAACTTGACCTTAATTATGTGGCCTCGTTGATAAAATGAAGGTTACCCAGGCAAACTCTATGCATGATTAATATTTTTTCTTGTGTTTGTGACGATTAAAAATCTGAACCCTCTTCCTAATCTTTACCTTCAATCATTTCTGAAAATGAGTGTAAAGAATATTTATGGTGTTTTTTGATCTTGTTTACATTCTTAAAAATAAGTATTATACCTGACATAAATACTTTAATGTAAATCTCTATTTCTATGTCTCCCTTTTCATAAGAAAAGTATGCTTTGATTTTGTAAATGCCATAATTCAGTCTTGATAGGTTCCTACTGCCTAATTTTTATTGTTTTAAGTTGTTTTTCCACCAGTCAAACGTGCATTAGATGCAGCAATAGATTATTGTGAGTTGAAAGTCTTCTAGTACTGTCAGATAGACTGCATTAATCTTAAAATTTGAACCACTAAGTCATAGCTTTTAATCACTATTTTTCTGAATACAATTTGATTAAATACTTCTAATCTGAGCTATAGTTACTACTGACTTAAACTTAGAGCAAACAGTAAATGCCTAAAATTCATGGATTAGAAATTCATTTTCACAGTCACAGAAGGCTGAGCAGTCTTGCAAGTAGCAGAGAACTTCATGCTCCAGGTGTTTTTGTCCTGTACAATTGAGTTGTTAGAAAGAGACTACAGGACTCTGGGAAAATCTAGCACTGCTGTTATTATCAGTAACATTTGCAGCTGGTTTGTAGTAAAATGCAAGACGCTGTAGTCTGAATAAATATCTTTGTGACTGCACAGGATGATAATTGCTCTGCCTGCACTTTCTTTGGCACCTACTTATCTCAGCTGAAATGATTGATAAAAATATTTTTGTACTGACGTTGAGCACTTCTAAATTATATAATGATTTTTGTATTATTTCACATTTACTCTGAAGAAAGTTCATGGTAAATTGAGTTTTGCTCTTGTCAGTATCTTTATTAATCAGAATAGGAAAAGTATGGTGTGTTTCCCACCTTTTTGCACAAGATCGATTTTTACTGCAAGACTTCCTCTTTCTTTTCTTGGAGCGACATGGAGAGTTATGTACGAGGATATCAAGTCACTAACTTCAAACAGAAGACAAATTCACTAAAGTGAAAATGATTGTGATAGTTCTCTAATTTCCCCCACAGTGTATGTAAAACTGACTTTTAAAGTGTTTAGTGGATAATGGATCATGAAAGGTCAGTACTAGCCATAGCTGTTATGGCTATTATTTTCTCCTTTCATGGGAGGGTGCTCAGCAAAATGAGATTGTCACGCTCTTTTTTTTTTGAGAGGACAGCGACAGACAGTTAAAAGCCTCTTCATGTAAGGATGTTATTTCATAAAGACACCAGCACTGGATTATCCCCTTCACTTTAAACTTCTGCCAGCTTGTACAAAGAGATAAAACAAAATAGCCCCAATCCCAGGGGTGGAGAAGTGCTGGCCAGATCTGCCCATGTCCACAGCTTTCATTTTGATTAGTCACATGTGAGGAAAATTCACTTAGGCTGAGAGGTAAATTTAATACCAGTTATGCCCATGCTGTTCATATCACAACCATTTTCACATGATGCCACTTAATTCCCTAAGAAGCAGAAAGGTAAATCGGTGGCTGGCCAGCTAAGGTGTCATAATGCATTAGGACCAGGGCTCGCTGCAGGGGATAATGGTTCTGATTGCTGTTGACTCATGTCTCCACCAACTGCCTCATGTAAAATAAGTGACATTTAAAAGGCATCAAGATGTGAGAAGAGGTGAAAAAAAAAAAAAAAGGAAGAAGGAAAAGCAGAGTACTAAACTTGCCACTTGAACATAAAGTCCCTTTTTCACCCTAAGTGGTATAAAAATGATAACTCAACATGCCATAGGTGACCTGTGCTGTGCTTTGAACTTCCTGTCTTGTGTTTTTAGAGAAAATCTGTAAAATTGCTTCTGGGAACTGCTCCAACATGTTATCATTTATTTCCCATTTAATTTTTTTTTTACTTTTTTTTTTTGCCCTTGGATATCAGTCTATTCATCTTTTAAAAAGCTTAAGGCTGAATCAAGTTAGGCAATGGTATACAACAAGAGGCAGCCTAGTCTCTGAAGGCCCATTTAAGTCTATTTTTATAAAAAGAATCAAATTCCAGTTTACAGTAAGCATATGCTTCAGTTGACATCTGTTTCTAAGACTTGGATGCTTTGTTTGCATAACAGGCACCAATAAATGGCCTTGTTTTAAGTCTGCTCACTCAGTTGTATTTGGGTTGTTCAGCTGGGGATTTGAGTTGCAGCTGATCCCCTACCGCTCATAGCAGATATAAAAGGGAAGAAAAAAAATCTCAGAAACCGAGTCTTATTTATTAATACAGATTTCAACATTCTCAATAAGCCACTGTCTTTTTGTTAGGTGACTACTAAATACTTGTTTGCCCTGGTAGACAAGCATTTTAAATTATCAAGTATTAAAGATAATAAAAAGTTTGTTTTTTTAATGTTGTATTTAATACATTTATATCGTTCTCAACTGACAAAGCCTGGTGCATGTAATGCTGGGAATTAAATGGATGATATGCATAAGAAATGCATTTGTTATGGCAACATATAGTGGTTTTTAAAAATTACTTTTGTTTTCTTTAAGTGTCCATGCCCTCCTGGTGACACAGTCTAAAATATTTTGTAAGCAAAATTTAATTATGTCTGCTTTCTTGGGGAAGAAAATTCTGGACTTCTCAAGGGAAAATTCAGAAGTATGTATGTTTCTTCTCTAGCTTGCAGAATATAAGCCTTTCTCTGTGAAGTGATGCATTCTGTTACAATTATATGATATTTCTCTCATATGTATAACATAATTTAAGTACATTTCTATGAAACCTAGGAAATGCCTGTAAAGAGTACAAAAATGTATCAGTAGTATCACAACTCTATAATTACCTTGCTTAATAACTACTGTAGTTTTTAAAAAGTAATAATGTCAGCGCTGCTTCCTTGTTAGTATTTTGAACTCCTCCCCCCCAATTATTGTAAAGGGCTCTCTAGTAGTGTACAGAATATGTAACATATTTCAAGTGGATTTAGTTACCAACTTTTTCTAGTGGTACCAACAGCAGTAGTGTGAAATATATCTACTCCATTTACTCTTATCCATTGCACCTACTTTCTTTTTCCCTTTAATTTTTATATATGGTAAAAATTTCATTGAAGAGAGATTTTAGATGACAGGACTGTAATTTTAAAACCAATAGAAGAGGTGTAAGCAATTTGAGCTTAGCTGAAGCATAATCTTAGGTTGTCAAGAAGAAACCCATTCTCCCTATGCTAATCAATCAGTATATCAACCAACCAATCATCTCCTCAGCTTAGCATATATCCTAAGGTTTGATATATCTATTAACTGCCCATCATGCAGCTGGTCTCCAGTTGATGAGATTCCCCCTATCTTGGCATTTGGAGGCAGACAACTGAGCTATCACAGCCTTAGATAAATACTAAAGTGGAGATTTCAATCCTGCTCCTGATAGCAAAGACAATCCAGGAATATAGAACATATTTTTAGAAAAGAACACATAGAGAATTACATTTTCAACAGTGTGTTATATGTGAAAATTGCATATGTTTCATGATCCCTTCTTCCTCCACCCCCTCCCTTCCAGAAGTAGAAGGAAATTACTCTTATATTGTGACTCAAACTCTTAACAGAAAAAGAGAACAACAAGAAAGTGCTAAAACTAGTTGTTAACTGCTAATTACTATAATGGTGTTATACAACTCCTTTTTTAAAAAAAAAAAGGTTTTCCTCGCTATTGCAGCATTATTACTCTATTGATGAGGAGCTCTATGAAAATAGTGTGTCACAACATAGTTAAACCTTAGGGGAAAAGTTTGAATTTCAAAATTCAAACTGCCTCTCCATTTGTGAAGTCTGGGCTCAAAACTCATTAAGTAAAAACATAATCTAGGTACTGAAGAGTTTACCTGCTCATGTGGAAGTTTGACATGAGATTTAACATAGTGTTTCAAGGTCTGTCTGTGCAAGAAATGCTGTAGAAATCGATGACTTACTGTGTTGGCTTTGCCACTAGTAAAAAACTACCTCAAAGAGTAAAGTGGCATAGATTGCATTTCCTAAAATCTTGCTACTCCCTAGGGAGGATCCTAGGGTCATGCAGGGGTCTGTGGTCATTGTGGAATGTAATATAGGACACAAGGGACAGGTCTCCCACTCAAATTGCAGTATCAAAAAATGGGACCCAGTTTCTGTGCTGGCATATGACGGAGCGATTCCTGTAGTCAGAGGATGTGTGCTCACTTAATTAAAAATTTGATCAATTCTCTTTCCCGACCTACCAACAACAAACATAAGCATATTGTTACGAGGTTAGCTTATAGGCTTTTTCATGCTTTCATTTAATTAAATTGAGTGTAATGTTTTGCTTTGGTTTTGTTCCTTTGTTTCTGAGGCTCAAGCCACTGGATGTTCTGAAATACATTCTCTAAACACTGAAAAATGGCATAAGTCCCTAAGCTATATATCTTAGGTCAAAGCATATTGTTCTTGGCACAAGAGCACTTCTGTTTCAGAGTGTAGCAAAGTAAGTTTTTATACAGCTCTACAATGCTTTTCAACAGAATTCTTGTGGCACCTGTTTGCGTTTTTATGCCTTGGAAAATAAAAATATGGTCAGTTAGGTCATGGTTTATTAGAGTAACATGGAAATGTGCAAGTAATCAGGGAAAATATTTCAGGCTACTTTGAAGACTAAATTCTAATCTTATCACTT
Source organism: Lichenostomus cassidix (assembly GCF_008360975.1). Taxonomy (NCBI): domain Eukaryota; kingdom Metazoa; phylum Chordata; class Aves; order Passeriformes; family Meliphagidae; genus Lichenostomus; species Lichenostomus cassidix. The sequence continues at coordinate 25,226,001 of NC_139483.1, forward strand.
TTGTATCCTCCTTTACCATAACGCACTGATTGCCTGAGAAGGTTACTCTTGGATTTGACTCTTCAAAATGATCCAATGCACTAACATATGCTAATATAATAAAGGCTACTTTGTTTCTCAGAAAACCTTGCATATTTTAAACTTAAGGCTGGTTCATTAGCTGGGATACACGGGCATGTCAGCTGAGGATCTGGCCCATTGTATTTAACGGTCATGAAAACTGTCAGATCAATGGCTGTGCTTCTTGAAACCTGTTCAGGCAAAACCATCTATGAGCAATGATAGTGTAAGTTCTCTTGTGTTGCCCTGTATGTCAAACCTCACCTGGAAGGACATGGAGGATCCTGAAATCCTTGGCCTTTCAGGAAAAAAAAGTAAATATTTTCCTTTGATACAGATTTGCTCTAACTCTTAGTCTAAATTCTTATGGAACGTGGATCCACAAACAGATGAAAAGTCTGGTTCATCTTTGTGCAGCATTCTGACTCACAGAATTCATTACAAACATTATTCCATGTGAGAGATGAAAACAAGGTTTAGTGATATAGGGAGATTTTGGGCACCTGCTGCAAGACAGTTGTCAGTGCAGACTTTTGAAAATTGCACACTTAGCACCAGTTGAAAATACCGCAGGAGCAAGAATCGAGGCCTCCTCAATACAGTGACCTAGTGATTTAATCTAAGAATATGAAGGATGCACGGTCACCATTTGCCAGTATGTGAAATTCCAAGATATACTGTTTTGTTAGACAAATGTTATCCAAAGCCTTCAGATTGAACTGTGCATGCAATTATTATTTTGACTTGTGCCCAATTACCCTAGCTGTACAGAACAGACACTTTCCTAATAGTTTGGTTAGCTGTGTAGAGTGGTGGAGTTTGATAGAGGAGAAAAATATGAGTCAGAAGCTGCTGGGACCAAAAAGGTATTGGTTTTGTTTAGTTAATTTGATGGGGAAAAAAACCAAACAACAAATCACAAATCAAACAGAAGAAATCCAAGCTCCAGACACTACTTCTGAACACAACCAAAATCACCCAAATGAATTCCACTTAATTTCTGTTGAGCATTACATAAGGGTGTGTAGGGCAATTACACAAACTTCCATGTTCTGTATCGGATGCTTGAGGAAGATAAGCAATATTAGTAACCAGCATTAATCTACAGGTTTTTACGTTCTCTACCTATGAAGAATCTGCGAACCCCAAAACAAACCAACCAAAGAAACCCAAAACAACTGCGAAACCCCACAGAAAAAGAAAAAAAACCCATACAACCACCCCCCCCCAACTAGTTTCCTCACTTCATCTATAGACAAAGTGAAACTAGGATATTGGAAATGGCAAAATAGAGATACAAGGCGACAGCTGAGATACAGTTGATTGTATCTATAAGCTATTGTGAATACTGGAAAAAGGCAGTTATTTAATTGAGCTATCCAACTATTTGCCTGGACATGGTTCTTTAAAATCTTTCTTTCTCTCTTTAATTTCTTGTTTGGGAAGCAAATAAATATGTATGCACTCCAGGTTTATTGTTACATATTTAAATGGTTTAGTTCAAATATCGTTGAATATTCTTTTTCTACTCTTCTCAGAATGAGTGCTCATTTAAATCAGATATTATGAAAACCAGATGACTAATCCTAAATTCAGGTGTACTACCACTCAGGCTAGGCAGATTGCTAGTTGATCATGCTAAGATGCTCCCTTATCCATTATTGGATCTGAAAAAGAGGAGGATTAAGAATTATCTGACTTCTCAGTTAATGTGCAAATCATCTAAAAGCTCAGCTTAGAAAGGTCTTAGGAAGCCGAAGAGCACTAAAATAATAATGTCTTAAGAATTTTTAATAATATAAATGTGCCGTATCACATTTTTAGAGTGAAAATAGAGTTTTGTGGTTTCTATCTCAGATGATCTTTTATCTCTCTTGCTGTTTTTGTAATTATATATGAATGTCCTAGAACTCTACTTTAAATTAAAATTTTTTTATTGCAATTAGAAGTTGTCATTTGGGACAAACTCACACTGTTGGAATTTAATAATGATTATATTACTTTCAGGCAATAGTAGAAAATAATTTGATAAGTATCTTTGGAAATGAGCATTAATCTATTTACTTTTAACAAAGCATAAGGCAAGGAAGGAAAAGTATACTTTGGGAAATATATATGTATAATGTATCTGTGATCTTTGCAGGGGTTTTGTCTGTAATACGTATTTCTAGTATCTTTCTCTGCTCTTGGATATGGTGAAAAAACCCCTTCATTGAAAAGATTGAAACACCATTTTTCTGTATTTTCAAGGGACAGGAGAGTCTGTGAACCAGAAGGCATCTCTTAGTGTTCCATCTTTGCATTTTTAGGCTAGTTCTGCTGTTTGCTACAGTAATATTTGTTTTATCATTTCTATCACTCCAATATATATACTTGCCTTTCAAAATCTGTGAAAAGTATTTAAAAAGAAAAGAGAAAATGCTAGTATTTCAAAACCCTATTATAATGCATTTTCAAATATGTCAGACACATCTTTGTTAAAATTAAACCAAGGATTGGTTTTGAGCGAATAGCCCTATATCCTTACAGATGCTGTGGATGGTTGCATCTAAGCTGCTTATTATATTGATGGGTTTTGCTGCTCTGCAGCAAATGAAAACAGGCAGCTGCTTCCTCCATCAAAGCAAAAAGCAGCCTGAGTTTTTATTAAACGAGTGTTCATTTCTTCTATTGCCAAAATTCTTACACAAAACAAAAGAGCAGTTTTAGCACATTATTGCTTAACTAGACATGAACAACTGACAGCAAGTGATAAGCCTGTCTGCTTTTCACAACTGGTAATCATTTTTGGAATAGATGTTTTAATATAGTTGAATATAAAATTTTGTAATTTACATCTACAATGGTACATAAATTTATAGATCCAGTTTTTTTGCAGGAGAATGAAGGCTATAATCACAAAAGGTTTGTTACAGTGTTGTTTAATTTTTAATAACTATTTGAAAACTAGGTAAACCCCCCCCCAAACAAATTCATTCATTTGAAAAAGATGTTAAAGACAATCATGCCAGTAGATTTATACAGTTGGCCAATTTTTCCTATGGAAGGGATATTCGTACATTTATAGCTTTGACTTGTTACTGTATTTCCACATCAGTTCCACCGAGCTTCTTAAGTTTGTGCTCTAAAAGAAATTTGCAGATTGCAGACCATCATGTTTCCCTCCTAGTCATGAATAATAATAAGAATGAAAGTGAGAGATACAGTGCTGAGGCCATTTTGCCTAGGCTGAAGATCTCAGCCGGTGCTTATACATATTTTTCAATGATCTGAATATCATGAATTCTGCTTTAGATTGGAAGAGAGACAAGAGTTTCTACAAAATGTATGTGCATAGGGAAAAAATGTTTCTCTTTATATTGTCTTCTATTTTTTTTTCTGGTTTTCTTGTACCTTTTCAAACTCACTTACAGCATTCCTGCTGTGGAAAAGTAAGCTAGCCATTCTCCCTGCCTCAAATTACTCCTCTTCACTGGACTTAAAAGGTGGTTTGCCATCTGCAAAAGCCAGGTGCAGTAAGGCACAGATATAAGGTGCAACTGTAAAGGCTATTAAATAATTTTCTTTTTTCACACTGTGAACATTTATTGCTGAAGTTACTCACTTGTAAATACTCTTGGGGTAAATTTCAGAATCGAAAGCCTCAGATTAGACAACTGGACTTTCAAAATATGCTCTTAAAGATGCTGGAATTTGAGGTGGCCAAATGTCCAGAGGGGCACAGTATTTGGTAGCAGTTCTCCTTTTGAAAATCTGCTCTCAAATTCAGTTTTGTAGTAAATAATTTTACAGTTGGAGGTACGCCATCTGCAACTAACTTGGCAATGATGACCCTTCTTTTATCTACTTCTACTGTAGATGGGTATAAACTTAAAATTTTGTGTACTGAAAACAGAGTGAAACAACAAGGGTTTTTCAGTGAGTTTTTTCCTTGCTTAGCAATTTCCTCTGTTTCTTCATTTCACTAAAGTGGCCAGGTTTGTCTTTGGATGATTATGGAAGTTATTTTCGATAGTGGAATTTTTCCACTTCTCTATACATACATTTCATGGTACCAAAAAAATTAATATTTGTAGTGCCTTATTACATGTGTTTATGTTTTTTAGATTCAATACACTTTAGGTGGGATCTTAGGTAGCAGGGATTACTGATTATCCTTTCATCTGTGTCACATTTTGCATGCTGTGTGAACAAGTGAATGAAGATAAAATCTTTACTTCCTGACTATACTGAGCAACATTTTAATGGTGAAATTAAATTGAAAAGGGGCATGAGGTTTGGAGTTTGAAGAAAGTTTAGAGCTAGAAATATTTTTGAGAGCTATCTATGCCAACTAACTACAGCAGTGCAATTATTTTCAGGTAGTCTTTACCCAAACAATTACTAAAATTGGAACACCCATGTTAAATGTTACTACCAAGATGTATTTGGCAGACATCCATCGTATCCACTTTGTTTGTAGTCTTAATTGTGCTTTCCATAATTTCATGTTTTAACTGACTTGTGAGTGAAGTTTAGTGCTCCACTTATAGAAGGGCTCATAATATTGGTTAGAGCTTAAATTTGAAATTTGCTCCAAAGTGCTGTGCTGTTGAACCCTGATTTTGATCTGTTCTCATGCTTCTCCAGGACCCTTAGCAGATGTACCATGCTTCTTGCTGTGCATGGTGGTGGTGATCCAAAGGAAAACTAACCAGGAAAAAATTACTAAGTTTACCTTCCCATGTGACTTGAATATAGTCACATAGTCAGTAGAAAATAAGGTTTGATACTGTAAAATTAGGGTTGTCACAATGCTACAATGCTCTAAGAATGGAAGAACTTTATTTTAAACTCCTACAATTACTTATGTTATATTCCTAAAATAGCTTTTTCCAGTAAATATCTTAGTTTTGGGGATTTTTCATCTACTCTGCAGTCTTTTAGCAGAGGTGATGAGGAATAATTGCCTGTCCGGACAGGCCATTAATTTAACACCTCTGCACAGTCTGTTGTAGTGATAAAGATTTTTCTACTCTCCACTAGCCACGTGTTTAGAGATAAAAAGTACCTCACTTAGGGTCAGAAAACAGTTCATAATTTCTCAGTGCAGTTGGTATGACTTTTGAGACATTATTCATCACTTTACCCAAAAATGCTTTTTTTCCCTCTCACTTTGATGACTGTTAAAGCAAATAAGGTCATTTCATGTAGTCAAGAATGAGGACATACTAGAAAAAAGATCTTTTTGAGTACATTCATATGGGGAAAATGAGTGACTTTTCAAATTTAAATTGTCTTTGCTTTTGAGGGTTCAGATTGGATTTGTTCAAAATTTACTTGAGACTTCAAATGAATAGGAAGACATCTCATAGTTTAATAGTGCAAATGAAAGACAAAATTTGAATGTTGAGATCAGACGTCTATATGTGTGGCTATGTGAAGTGCCAGGGAAATGTGAAAATACTTTCAATTTGGCTTAGCTTTGAAAGTTACTTCTTAATCTCCTAGGACGAGTTAAGCAGTTGTAGGACAGCTTTAGACCTCCTACTCAGAGCTTTCAGGGACAGCTCACCTGTCACCTCTAGTTGCCCCTATGTTTCCTGTATGCAGTGCTGGCAGCCAGTAGAGCAGAGTTCCACTAATCTTGCACGATCCCAGTTAAAATAATCAGTAGCTACTGAGAGTTCTTTGCGCCTATGGAGCACTGCTGAGACATCACAGCTCCAATAGTCAGATGTCTTTCTTAAAAATCACATCTCAAACTTCTTTTCTTCTGATGTGGTGTTCTTTAAGAACTTCACATCACATCTCAATATTTGTTATCCAAAGGTTGACAGCATTCTTTAAAATATGTGGTAAAAAGCAACAGGAGGAGAAACAACTTTTTTTTTTAAATACTGGATAATTTATTTCTGGTAGACAATTTTCTGTATTATCATACAGTTTTCAGCATTTTTAGATTTGTTGCAGAAGCACAGGCTTTGTGTAGCTTTGGACTAGTGGTGCTCCACCTGATGGTTAAAACACAGCATCCTCAGAAGTCTGTCTACACGTGGCTTAGTCCACGTGGGCTGAAGGTTGCTTTAGAAACTGTTGTGTCATGACTAGTGCAGAAAGACCTGACACTTCCCATTAGCAAGCACTATGAAAGTAATAAAAACAACTTATTTTTCTTTCCCTTATTATGTTTTTTTTAGTGTTGTTCTTCTGTAGGAAGATTTTGGGTGCCTTTTTTGATTACATCATACCTCAGGGTGTAAGAATGTCTTGGGTTGTTTTTCTTGGCCTTCCCATAATTTATTCTGTGTGTCTAAGTAACTTGATCTATCTTTGTCTCTTACTTTGCTTCCCAATGTGCAAACTTGAGGCCAGTAGAAATTCATGATATCATCAAGATCTTGTGAGGTAGACTCCATTGCTGTGGTGACATTTTATGATATGGTGACAAGTGCTGTACAAATGTCTGTATTTTGTATGGCTCTGATGCATTCGTAGCATTTCTCTATCTGCCATCATATGATTTAGTGATGTTTTTCTACTCCTTCTACTGTAATAAGTATCATGAGTCTGTCTGGAAGCAGATATCATCTTTCTTATGGCATTTGTAGTGAAAATCCTTCTCCATCCTAGTGGTGAAAGGATACTTGTCAAGAGTTGAAATGTGGGCAGGCATGAGCTCTGTCTCTGTCCCATGTCTTCAGACATTCCTATTCTTGAGGCTCTCCACTGAACACCAATGCAACTTAATTTTTTCGTATGTTTCCACAGAGATTCCAGTGCTTTCTGGCAATTATTCTCTCTTTTCACGTTGTAGTTATCAAGGTGATAAGGAGTTTTAAAACCTCCAGTAAATGTCACAAAATAGTTATTTTTTGCAAAAGTAAACTCTTGTTTCTCTCCAGTTCCTCATACAGTGAGATGTTTTAGCCACTCTGTCTAGGACTTGTAGAGTATTTATAGCCTTGAAAATACGAGCACCATTTGGGGGTCTTCTGATATTCTCTTGCCTATCCATCTGTAAATAGTTTACTATCATGTGAGTAATTGTACATGCAAATAGGTAACATCCAATATTACGTATTTATAATCAAATTCAGAAATCAAAATGAGAATAATTTTGTATTAAATATGAAAGAATTATTTTAAGTGTGCTCATAGGAAACTTAATCCATATCCATATGTATGTGTTTGCAGGAAATAAATTATGTTTTTTACAACATAGTGGTAGTTGTTAATTCATAGGAATTCTGCATTTTTGCATTACAGCTGTATGTTTTCTAACAGAAGCAGAACTATCTTTCTTATACTTGCAACTTCCAAATGTAGGTCATTGTGTTGGCGAATGTAGGTCAGAGTGAGGAGGAAGAAGACAGAATGCAAACTCCTCCACATGGATCTTTAAGCTTATCCCTGTTTTGAAGGTAAAGAGGCTTACCTACCTGGTCAAGCACGAGAAGCTTTTCCTTTTACTAAAATTAATGCAGGTATTTTGGCTTCTGGCTCCTTGCCTTAGCTGGGAGCACTGTGTGCTTCCACACTTGAGACTTGTTCATGAAAGACCTCCTGACTCCTGCTTCTTTAGCTTCCAGATGCTTATATCATTGCTGAGGTGATCCTTCCTTCCCTATGGGGGAAGGCAGCGGGAAGAAGAGCTGTGTGCATTGCTGGCATCTGCCTTAAGAAGGGCATTGTCTTTGCAAGTGTGCTTTGCCCTTCTGTCAGCACAGAGCTATCTGATACACCTGCACTTCCAGCCAGTATCAACATTGTAATAGTAGCAGGGGAAGGAACAGTGACCCCTCAGAAAAGAGTCACTGACACCATTCAAAGTGCCCTCTCAATAATAACTGCAGAAAAGTGAGAGACATTTGACTGAGGGTACTGAAAAGTCAGATGTTGAAGGATGTTTTGCTACAGTTGGCAAGTATTTTTAAAGTTCACTCAGGCTAGAAGTTTGCTATAAAAGGATTTCGGTTTTTTATGTTTGTGGGTGTGAGGGTTTTTGTAATGTGAGATATAAGTATTATAAATGGTATTAAATTAGCCATGTCTTCACCAAATATTAAAAAACCACTTTTATTGCTTGAGTATACACCAGTCACTGCAAACTGAAACATTCTTTATGTTATACTCTAAAATATTTAAACAGTTATTATATTTATTGCAAAATCTGTCATTTTAGCATATTTCAATGCTCAAAAGCATTGAAATGCACAAAGGGAGATGAAAAATCCTGTACAATACTTAGTGTATGTTTCACTAAAGAATGGATAGTTTTGTGGGAATGTTTTATTTTAACTCTTAGCAAGTCTAAGCAAAACAACACATTCAAAACCACCTGATCAGCCTGAACTGTCATAAACAGGACAAAGACAAATATTTCATTATTGGTTTTGTCATACATATGTATCATCACTCTATTTTTTTTTCTTTAAAGATCTTTGTAATACAAAATTTGTATGCAAAGTTTTGGACAAATACTGTCTTGGCTTTTGCTTGATCTGCATGCAGTCAAGAAATTTTTAAATTTTCATTATTCCTTGCTATGAGTAAGGGTAGTTCAGAATACTTACTGGATTTAAAGGAAGAATTATATAGATAATGGTTTCAATCAGGCTCTAAGTGATTTAGAGGATGACAGTTTTTCTCCCAAACTTCTGCTTCTGTTAAAATTGTTGTGATGTTTTTAGTTTTGAGAACAAAAGATGGTTAAAATGATCTAATGGATACATAATAATCTGCATGGCATTCAACTTGTCTAGAAATATCTAAAGGATGCTCTCTGTGTCAAGTTTACCAGAACTGTTGAAATGTCTTTAGTTCATAGTATGAAGTTTGTGTCTCATTAATTCCTAATGCCACGTGTTGGTGGAAGGGGAAAGCTAAGTCTGGATCTGACCTGTGGACAGATGTGTAAACATGGTTTTTCATTGCTAAGCAACCACAGATGAAAAACACATACAATCATAATTTGGCTGCAAATGCCTTTGATTCATCCTCCTGTAACTTTGGGAGCCTTTGCAGGCATAACTCAAGTGCCTGAGTATGAGTTTGTTTTCCCCAGGCTCCCTCCAGCCGTGGAGCCTGGTGCCTGCAGGAGAGTGTGCAAGGCTCACAGGCTCTGTGCTGCCCTCTCCGTGGGCCATGGCACTTCAGCTGGATGTTCCAGTCAGGTGGGAGATTGGTGTGGCAAAACAGCCAGGTTATGAGAGAACTATTATAAATTTATTCCTTCCTTGATTTTGAAGGAATAAATTGACATGGAAGCCTCCAAGTAATTATCAATGTTGGTGATGACGCATGTAAGTTTAATGATGGAAGCTAATAAATTCATTAATAATACAGGGGTAGGTGAAGAAAGTGTGATTGCTCCTGGCTATTTCCACAGGAGAACTAGGGGAATTCAAATGAAAATGGCAGGGAGGCAAGTATAAAATGAGAGAGGAGGGGTTTCTTTATGCAGCATGGCAAAACTGTGGCACTTCCTGGTGCAGCTCTGGAAAGTTTACCACAGGACTGTTACCAGCAGAACAACTAGAAAAATGCTTCTGTGCCTGTTAAGGAGAACTTCTTGTATTTCTTCTCCTTCTTCTGAACTTCTTGAGCCGCAGTTGGAAATCACACGGTTTTATTGCCCTAGTCCTGGATCTGTCCTTAGCATGTGCTGCTGGTCAGTCTCCCTTACAGTCAGACTGATGCCTGACCTAACAAAAACTAAGGCAAAAGGAGCTAAATAAAAAGAAACTGGACAGAAATTGAGTGACTGTAGCATGATGATAATGTAGGTAAATGCAAATCGAGAGGGCTTCTGTCCCCTGTTGGCAACAGGCTACAAGACAAGGTTGGCCTTGCATCTGGCCTGGTACAAACAGGTTGATGTTCATGTGAATGCCCAAGTGAATTAAATTTTATATGACTTTTCAAGTCATATAAAAGATTGTTGCATGTATGTGTATAGATATATGTGTGTGTTTATGCATGTATGTGTATAGATATATGTGTGTGTTTATGCGCGTGTGCATGTATCTATGAAATTCTGATCATTGTGGTGAAATCTATGATATATTCAATTCTAATGCTTAAATCATAGATATTATTATTTTTTTCATTTATTCCATGGCATTCTGACAAATTTAGAAAATGAAACAGTGGGTAAAAGTCTGCAAATGGTAGTACACATTCAAATATTATTTTAGACCCAAAAAATCTGTTCTGAGAAAGCGACTATCTTTGTTTTATAGGTCTCTGGCCATCTGAAGAAGTGCTGGCGTACTACTGCCTGAAGCATAATGAAATATTCAGGTACAGAGTTAAACATAAAAAGATATTTTCCAATCTCTCAGTTTTATTGTATCTGCATGGTAAAGATTGCTATGATTTAAGTCTTCAGATTAAATTCAAAATGTTCAAGGTGAAAGCATGTTGCTCTTAACAAAGAATTCTGAGCTGCCTTTGGGTACTAATATTGCACAGCAAGCTTTCTGCTATATGTCAAAGACTTTTGATTTCCACTCAAGGCGTTTTATTTCACTTTGATTTTTGGGAAACAAAAGTGAAGCTCCAATCGATCAGTGCTGATTGTGAAGGTCAGGAAAAATAAGATATTCTTTAAACTGACATCTGTTGCAAAAGCAAGCAAAATATTATCTGATAAAATACATAATAATCACGGCATATAGTAAGAGGAATTTGCACCTGTATTTAAGTGTTGTGAAACAGTTTTGAAACATCCTTCACTTTTATTTAGTTTTGGGTTTTTTCCCATTTTCTAAACTTGTAGAAGACAGTTATCAAGGCTCCAATAGGAACATCTAAAAATAAAATCCATCCTGCATCCACTTTCTTTCCCCTTGAGTATACTGAGATTTGCACTTGGAAATCCTTGAAGTTTCATTGTCTGGAGGATGAATAGGGTGCAAAAAAAGCCATTGTAACAATGCATTTGGAGGTATAAATTGTATTCAGAGTGAGTGGGTAAGGTTAATACCAAGTAAACCAGCTTGGAGTACATGAAATCCCAGTTTGTGTAAAGATGGTGTTGGTAAAATAAGGAAGACCATACAGTAAGTCCCTGCCCCTCATACCAAATGAGCAACTTGCTTAGACTCCTATCTGAAATCCAAGACCTGGCACCAAAGTGAGCCCTGGCTTGTAGAGCCTCATTTCTCCTCCATCCCCCACCTGAACAGTGCCTGGCCATTAGAAGAGGTGGCTCATACACCTATCTGGGAGCTGCTGCTCCTTCCTCCCAGCTGAGCTGGGCACTGCTCCCAGGTGAGTTGTGTGACTTCTGCTGCCGCCGTGATGTCCCTGTAGCACTTTGCTGTCCATCCCCATGCTCAAATGCTCTGCTTGTTCTCCAAAGGCCCTCACAGCAAGCCTCCCTGTGCTGCTCACTCAGAGGGTATTTTTCTGGTTTGGCTATGCAAGCCCTGATACTTGGAGACAACAATCAGTCAAACTTCCATGGATTAAACGGGCAGTTTCACATCCTGATTTCTTAGGATTATGCCCTACTGACAGTACTCTCAGCGTAGAGTTTCTTATTTTAATTCTCTTTAATAAATGTGCTAAATAATGCCTGAGAGACAGATACAACTTTTAAAATTTGCTAATAGGGGAACTTCGCACTGAAATAAATTTTGTATGCAGAAATATTTAAGTGTATATGTATGCTCATATATTATAAACATAGAAATTTTGTTCAAAATGCAGTTGAAACCTCACCCTGGATACTTTCTGTGTTTATTTCAGTAAGTATAATTCTTATAAAGGATTAAGTGCCTTGTAAGTCTTGCATATATCCATAAGTATGTACGTTCAATATATAATACACTTGGTTTAGAACAACTAAAACTTATTTGAGAAAAAGCCTATAATAATTCTGTTTAAAACCCAAATTGCAGATTTCCCATATTTGTTTTCTGTTCTTACTGGGTTTATGTGCAGCTTGTTCCTCCAAACTATGTCTGTCTTTTGTCTCATTTTGATTAAATAGGACAACTAGACTTTTTTCAAATAAAATTTATGGTGTCTAAGAAAAATAAATCTAACCCGTCCAGACAGTGAGCATTGTTATACAGTCATACAGCCTAGTCTGCTCGCCTCAGTGAACAAAATACCAGCATCTGTATACTGATACTGATATGGCATCCTAGATGCTCTTCCTAAATATCACTGTCGAGTGAGTAAGGAGGTGACTCTTTCAGACAAAAATAGACTTTCAGATGTTGATGTTTCTGGGGAGAAGAAAAGGTGCACCAAAGAAAAAGCAACCAAAAAACACCCCCCCAGACTAAACTGTTTAGCTGAAATTCCATTTTGTGCCTGTCAGAAGTGTCTCAATGGGAATGCTCCTGCCAGCTGTAACAGTTGCCGCAGATTTTGCTATAAAGCAGCATGTTCCTAAACTGAGGCTCTGCCTTGCCCCAGACGCTGCTTCACACAGTTTCGGTGCAGGGTCAGCATCCCTCCCTCCTCCCCTCCTGGGGCAGGCCATGGCTCTGGAGGACATTCTTTATGGCTCCCCCTGCAAGCTCCCATCCGGCACACTCTCTGCGCCAAATTATATTTCACATGCACGTCTTAATAACAGCACAGTATGGTCTAAGTTAAAAGCAGCCTTTTAGACCATGCATTCAGCCCTTTGATCGGGCTCAGTTTAGGCTCTTGACACTAACTTCGTTTCGTTTTCTGAGGCTTAACCGTTTGCTGTTCCCATCGCTGTTCATAACAGCATTGTTTGTAGGTCACTTGCAGTTTTAAGTGCTAATTGAAGGATCGGATTTCTTCGTGTGTAATTATTTTGTGGTATACGGCTTGCTTTAAAACTTCTCTCTTTTTAACATAAAAAGGCTTTTAGGCATAACTATATGGAGAGATATATAAATAATATTAATTTCTCCATTTACTTCTCTAGCTGTTTTTGAAAGAATGAATGTGGATTAACATTGTTATCCTTTCCTAACAATTATCTTTCGCTACTCTAGCTAGTTTAGTTCTAAAAGACAGAGCCATTGACAAGGGAAAAAAGGGAACCTTCTCAGATTTTTCAGCTCAGCGGTGGTAATGTTGCACTGAACACTAATGAGGGAACCCCCACTGATTTGCCTGCTTTGTGACTTTTCTATTTCATAATTATTTTTAAAACGCAAAACGACATGAGGTAGCCTAGTCATGTCTCTACAACTTCCTGGTAGCTCAGTTCTTACTGCAGATGGCAATTTGTTCTTGTAACATATATGTCTCTCTGACCATTTTCATCTAATTTGTATGGGTTCTACCATTTCCTTTCTCTCTTTCAGGGATCTTGCTGTGTGTGAGCTAGGGGGTGGCATGACATGCTTGGCTGGGCTCATGGTAGGTCTTTTCTCAATTCCAATCCCATTCAGAGGAAGAAACAAAAGGAAAAATGTTCCAGTGCCTCCAACTGCTGGGTCAGAGAACTGTCAACAGCCTCAGCTGCGGTCAAGCTGCAGAGTCTTGAGAGACCTTCTAGATTGACTTGCTTTCGTATCATATTGATTTTATGGTTGCCTCGATGAGCAGAAACATTTTACCCCGGTGTAGTCAATATCTTTTGTTGTGACATTCCAGGCCACGTACGGTCTGTCTTTCATTGCCATAGCCGAAGCTTTTTTTTTTTTTCAGATTATAGTCCCATTTGCTAAGATACAGGAATAGCCTGGCGAATCACAGTTGGAGCACCATGATATAGCTGCTAATGTTTTGCCTGCATTATTACACCAACAAACATGATCCAGAGCTCTCGGTAATTAGATTCTTTTGAATTAGATTGGCCATTCAGGAGAGTCGTTCACCATTCTCTGGGTTCTGAGTCATGTATTCAGGAGATATTATGTAGCAGTGCAGTGCATTAGACAAGTTTTTATGTCTCTACAAATAAAAGCATATTGTTACACTGATTGGCATTTGACAAACCTGTCGCTCTTATACAATGTGTCGAGGTTACAGCCCAATGTGCGAGCATGTCAAAGCTCACAAAAAAATTACCCTTACAAAGCCATCTGCCTGCAATGCAAAGTTATATGAAGGGCATCAGGCAGTCAGACAGAAGCAAGCTGAAAGGCAGAGTGACAGCCTTGTATGATGGCTCTACTAGATAAACAGAAGCCCGCAAATGAAAGCCTCTCAGAATACCATCATCGGCTGTCACAATGCAATTACGGAACAGAATGATAGCAAGATAGAGGCTCCCGCAAATGGAATGATAAAAGTATTGACTGATTTGATTGAATGATTAAAATAATGCAGACATAAAATGAAAAAAGATTGAAGATTGTTACAGAGAAATAGGTGAGGAAGCATGATACTGAAGGCTTGTCACTCCTGTCTTCACTTCCACACAGACAAGCATATTTGCTCATTGTTTGCTGTGCTCTTTTTTTTCAGGTTGCTATTTCTGCAGATGTCAAAGAAGTTCTGTTAACTGATGGAAATGAAAAGGCCATCAAAAGTATCCTTATTCAGATAGAAAACTGGTTTGTTGTGTTCGTTCCTTTTTACTGGCTGAGTAACAATCGGTATAAAGACAGACAGCATGGGGCATATTAAGGAAAAGTCCCCACATAAGTAATTAAAAAACAGATGTGGAATATCTTGAACAGAGCAGCAGCTTCCCCCATAATAAATGCCACATTTTCTCCGTGAATTAAAAATGCTGGTGTTGGTATAGAGCATGTACAGTAGTAAATATTTGTGTTGTGGTTGAGTGCTGGGAGACTTGTGTGTGTATGCTGCACGTTACAGGAGGTGTAGTAGGAAATCAAATCATTAGCTTCCCTTCATGTATCTGTTTTGCACAAGAGCTGGATTTTTTTCCTACTTTCAGATACTAGCCTCTTAAAACATACCCAGCATTTGTATATTGTCAGAGCTTTTCCAGTGTATGTTGAAATGTTTCATTGTTGGTGCTAAGTTATAACTGCAAATTACCCATTTAGTCTGCTTAATCAATTATCAATTTATCATTATCTCTCTTGATGTGAGATTGCAAAACTCCTCTGTCCCTTGTAGAAAGTATTTTATTGTAATTCTTATATTAGAATAAATTGCTATTATGCCCTTCTAATATGAATATATAGTTCAGAAAATTGAACTGGACTTGGGCTAAGCGAGAGAATGAGTGAGCATAATTTGTGGCCACATTAAATATCAGCACAGGAAGAGAACAGATATATACAGTGAATACTAATAGCCCTTAGAAATTGAGAGGAAAAAAAGGAAGATATCTATTTGCTTTTGTTCCTTGATAATCTTTCCATTTACATTTTAAGGCAGGCTAATTTTTCAGGTTTTGGCTGCTGCAGCATCAGAATTATTTCTATTTGAGTTTTGTATGTGTTTGAGAGCTAACATAGTGAGTACTTAGTAAAAAAAATAAGTTAAACTAATCTGTGGCTTAAATAAATTGCAGCTGCTGATGCCTGTTAAAACAGGAGACATTTCAGTGCAATGATATTAGCTACTACCTTTAAAAGAGACTTCTCAGAGGTAACTGAGGTAACTATAACTGCTGACAGCATTGGAACAATTTCATGTTAAAAACAGTCAATCCTAGATCATATCTGTTAAAACTTGAAGTAAGCCTGCTAAAAGTCTCTTTTTTCTTGAAAAGGCAAGTTGTCACCTGTGTTCCAGGGATTCTTATTTTGTTGAACTCTGGTGTGTTAGACTTGTATCTTGAGGAGGAAGTATTCATTATTCTGTGTATTTTAATCAGCGCCACCCCTTCCAATCTTTCTTCCATGTCATTATGAAGATAAAAAATGTGGGATAAGTGTTTCAAAACTAGCCTAACAAAACAAACTCATGTTGTATAGAAATATAGGTATTTAACAAAAGGTCATTTTACCCCCAAAAATCTTCAGGTGGGCTCAGTAATCATCAAGTCAGCAAATGTCTTGCATAGCAGATTCCATAAACATACCTGAACTTTTTTGAAATGTAGAAGCCTTATATAACAAGGAAAATTGGTGAGTGCTAAAATATTCACTCAGTCTTTGGAATTAAACAAATAAAAGTGCTTTTATTCCTGAAAAGGATACTGCTAATGTTATCTAATTATCACACCTTAGTTTTTCACAATATGTTTTAGAAACGTCTTCTGTTTCCAAAAGTCTTACAAGAGGTCTTCATCTGTATTCACTCAGTGAATCCCTTTCAGGGAAGCGATTGGTGGACGGCTCTAACAGGAATTTATTTTTCTTTTTTAACATTTGGTGCTCAGAAGGCTCAGCATTCAAAGTGCTTTTATTGTGTTGGATTTTACAATGGGCTTAATATTAGCAGGGTGCCAAAGTGCAGCAGGCTAAGAACTTTACCATGTAGGTGAAATGTATTCTTAAAAGTGCACATAATAAAATTTATGTTGCATTTTATATGTTATGGACTTCAGTAGTAATTTTATGATCTGTGTTATGGTAATTTTCTTTTGCACTCTTTTCTATAGTGACTGGTTATAATAGAAGTTTAGGCTAAATTTAGGTCTGTTTCAGCCACACTAGACTCACTGAAATCAGTATAGAATTTTAGGTGTAATTGGAAATAGCATTTGCCCCAAGTGCCACTGGCTACAAATGTATTTTTGCTAGTTCCTATTTTTGCTGATGGTATTTTTTAATTGTTTAGCATACCAGATTAAGGTAATATGGGATAAAATACTGTTTTCTTTTCTAGATTCTGCTCTTCAGGAATAGTTAATGCCTAGTATTATGCTTTTTACGTAGGTATTTTAGATTAAAATAATCTTGTTTTTAAATTACTGTTTACCTCTTTCCTTTAAATTTCTTAGGAAGCTTAAATTACATGCCAGTCATACTATAATATCCAAAAATTACTTTCCAAAAAGTAAAAGTGGTTGTCAACAAAAAAGAAAAAAATCCCTGTCAGAAGCCAGGAAATCACCAAGCAAGCCTGCTAATTATTCTTAATGGGCAAGATGAGCACATTAAGAAACAAATGAATACATCAGTGAAATGTAATTGAAAATCGACCTGGCAATAGTGCATAGCATCTGAGAATCTGGCTTTGTATTATCAACATCATCATAATTATTGTTGTTTTTGTTGTTGCTATCACTATTCAGTGAGCATAACTAACAGCTTTGCTTTGTGAAATCTCAAGCTTTTGAGGATTTGATTTTTCCTTTTAATTTTCAACATGCTTCTTATTAGTCTCCATTTCATACTGCCACGTGAAGTGTTCACTATGTATGTTTTCAATATCTATATGAGGATGCATTATGGAAATGTTAGAAGTTAAAAAAAATTTACAAATTATTGTCAATTATAAGTCAATTTCAAATAATTGTTTTCATTCTAACCTTCTCACTGTGAAATATATTGCTATATTTCATATTAATCAGTGATCTTATGTATGATGTTTATGGAGAATTTTAAAAGGATATTATGATTTGAGTTGCTAGACCATTTAAAAGACTTCACTCTAACTACTTTTACTTATCATGAGCAGGTTTTAATTGATTAAATAGGTCATTTCTATTGCAAAATCAATAAAATAAAGACAGAATTTACTCCTTTTGCCACCTTGTTCAGAACTTTACTGTTAATTTAGTGTGTTCTAAGTTCTTTCAGTATCATTTAAATAAGGAAAGTATTAGGATTAAAAATATAGACATTTCAAGTGAATAATAAAATTATACATGGGCAAAGTTACCAGATTCATCCCCCATTGTAATTTTGGGTTATATCCATTCAGATACAAATTTTCCAGCTTAGATAGTATCTGTGATGTGTCAGTCATGGACATCAAATTTTATTTCCTCAAAACTCTGGAAGCATCTTTACTCACTTTGGCATGCCCAAATCCGAGTATGAGGTTCATTTTAGTAAAAATTGTCTTCTGTTTCAGAGAGGCTGTGGACTTTCTGCCTTAGCTCTGTTTCATACCATGCACTGGTGACTTGAACTACTGTCTGAAAGCATCAATAATACAAAACATTGTTACAGTGCACTATAATGGCCATTAAAATACAGTGTATGGATCTTTCAACAGTCCTGGGAAATTTAGGTTAGAAGGGTCATGTTTAGCCTGAATGCCCGAAGATATGGCCTCATAAATTATTTTAAAAAGCTAGTGTTAACATGTTTAGAACCATTATTAGTAGTTTTGCTCAGTTATCTAATTTAAGTGCAGTGTGGCAAATTTATCAGCAATATTGTATCTGCCCCTATTTAAAAGTAGCATGCTTTGCTTATGGAGTTATTGATGCCTTCCTTTTGCTGCACAGGTGTAGACTGTTCATTTACTACTCCTCATATTGTAAAAAAGATTTAGAAGGCATATCAAAACTACAGAGATTTATTTAAACCAGGTTTCTGTCATTCCATTTCTAGTTTTTGACTTCACAAAATACCAGTTGTCTTTTCCAGTGTTTGGATAGAGGCTTTCCTGAAATAACTTCTCTTAAATTACCAACTCTGTTAGGAAGGCCAATTATGGGATTTCAGCAAAGCAAAGAAAAAGATATATCAAAGCAAATAAAAGATACATCAGTGATATTTCAAATTAGCCTGACTCTCATATTCAATTTTCTTATAAGAGCACTTTTGAAAGAGCTGACATATTTTGTGGACCTAGAAACATCCTACTAATTAGCATTGGCTTTCTTATATTTTAAATAAAAAAGAGGGATCATTTGCATCTTTACCAAAAAGGTCCATTTAATATAATTATTTACATTTTAAAGTGAGCCATTCAAATATGTATGGATTCACAAAGAGTAACAAATAGTTTTTGCTTGCTGCACCTTTTCCTTCCAGTGGCTTCTCACTAACTACAAATGATTGATTATGAAAGTTATGTTTCTAGCCATAGATGACTGGGCTCAGGTCCCCCTGAAACGTTTCCTTGATAGCCCTTGCTTTAACCTGCCTGAATGGCTACCCAAATTTTTGACCTGATCTTCTAAACTGAGACACAAGGCTGAGGTACTGCTGTGATATCTAAGGGGAAGAAAAGGCATTTATTGCTTTTAAGGTGGTTCCAAACCATTCTCAAGAAAGGAAGTGGACTAGAAACTCTTTTGCCTATAGGTAAAGGGGCTCCTGCTGTGTGTTGGATTCACCTAGACAGAGCCAGGAATAAAGCTGTGTGTCTTGTGGGCAGATTCTCAAAATATGTAAGGCTCCAAAATCTCAACACTGGGTATAGTGATGCAGTGAGAAACAGCACAAACTAAACTGGACAGTAATTGATTGTGCAAAAAAAGTTCAGTTCTCCTTGGTTATGATTCTTGTATTTGTAAATAATTGCCTTTAAATATATCTAAGGTATGGGACAGTGTTTTTCACTTCTCTCTATAGCTACAGGGCTAGAAATTCCTTAAATGAATGAGTAAATAGAGGTAAGCAACTAGAGCAAATTGCTGCATAGATATATATGGCTGATGTGCTGGAGTAGTAATATAAAATGTGTGCTTCTGAAAAAACACTGACTCTTAGCACCGATTAAAAAAGAACAAACAGATAAGAGACATTATGAAGGTATTAGAAATGGAAAAGTGTTTGGTTTGTTATTTTTATTATTGCTCTAGTTTTTGGGGTTTTTTTCTTAACAATTTTACTACAGATGTAAATGAGATCATCACAAGAAACCAAAATGCTGGAGTATTTAAGGCTCAGAAAGTGTCAAGCCGGTAAGATTCTACTAAACTTTTTTACTGATTCTTGCATGTAGATCTGTATTAATGTAGATGTGAAAAGTGTGAAAGTGTGACCTGTGTTACTGATGCTGACACAGGTGTATATGTAATATAAGCAGGCAAGTGATGCAGGACAGAAATTTAGAAGCATTAAAAAAATTCAGCAAATACATTATGATTAACCTTGGTGACACAACCTCTCTTTCCTTTTTATCTTTTTTTAATATTATCTATGTCTTTTCAACCTATGATTTAGTGCATGGTTGAAATTTGACTGCTTCTGAGTCAACACTACCCATTGTACTGAAAATGTGGTTTGGAGTTAATGGATCTAAATCACTGTCAGGTTTCATTTTAAATAGCTCTGAGTATTCAGGGTGGCAACAAATCCCATTTGCCCCTGATGTAGATATTGTTGGAGCGTCCATGGGAGGATTTTTGGTCATCCTGCCTGTGTGAGCATTATCGTGTTGTCACTGCGAGGACAAATGGGGAGCATGGGAACCAAGCACAGTGTATTCGTCTTTTGCAGTACTTTAAAAGTAAATTATAAAGCACTTCATGTTTGTGGTATAAGGTTAAGAATTGGAAAATGGTTACTCAAGAGCAAATGGTACACTTATTTGTGTGTGTAAATTTTTTTTGATGACTCACATTGCAGAGGGGCACCCAGTCCTTCTAAAACTAAGAAAAGTAAAACTCAAAAAGGCAAACTGTTAATGCAGAATAAATGTACTCCCATACTGGGTTAAACCCATATGTTAATGGCTATCACCCATAGTTTTAATGGCTATCATTCATGTCATTTAACCCTATGCTTATGAAGCCATTCTATGTGGAAAAGTTCGTTTAAGTGAGCAGTTAGGGCTAGCAAAATTCTGCCTTCATTAGGGTGTATGTGCATATAACTTAGAGATACATCTCTGCATGCTACTAAGAGCCTGCCAAGTAGACAAAGGCCATGTGGATCCCAGGAATGTTCTTTGAGGTTCCATGTGCTAAACACCTCTTGTAAGCAGCCTCAGACACTCTGCTGAGTCCATCCAGAAGCTTAGATTTTTTTCGATTTCCAGTTGCTCTATAATATGTGGGAGATTTCAGATTTCATCCCTTGTCAAGACTTCAAACCTGGTCTTTTAGATATCAATCAAAAGCACATTTTCTACCCTGTCCTCATTTACATTTATCTAATGCTTAAGGTCATTTGTGATCATTTGAGTGTATTTCAGCATATGGAATCAGTGAATAATAGATTTCAGCCTCACGCTGTGAAGAAAGATTGTGTTTTTACAAGACATGATGTTGTTTACTGGGTGTTAATAATCACTAATTAATAAACATATCTAGACGTCATAAAATGTTGCATTTTAAAGAGTAAAAATGTCAAGTGTTTAACTTCTTGACTGCAATAGCATTTGAAGCCTTATTTGCACAAATAAAATAATTAAATTACAAAATAATGTGACGTACTATATAAAAACATGAGACTCATTATAATAAACACTTGATTTGATTTTTAATTCTACATGCTTAAGGCTTTTGCAGATCTGTTTAAACAGTATAAAGTTTTATAAAATGAGTATTCAAATGACTCTCTAATGGATTGATCAGTTCTTCAGATTCAGTAATAACATGTGATGCAGGAACAAAGTTGTATGATCCCTTCTTAATGCCTTGAGGGAACTAAAAGGCTGATGTAAAGTTTGAAATATTACTTTAACCTTGATTCACTTTTCCTACAGATGAAAGCCTTAGTTACATAATGGTTATGGGGAGGAAAAAAGGAGGAAAAAACCCACAAGAAAATGCAGAAACTGTAGTGTTTTGGAGGGAAGAATGCAACACTGGTGTGCAAAGTGACATTCTGTGACTTCTCTTACATTGAGCAGGTCTTGCAGGCCAATGAATATAGTGGTGTATGTAAGTAACTTACTGAGCCCCAGTTTAACCTGGAGAAGGTGTGTTCTTTGCTATAATGTGTCATTTAAACAGTGTCTACTCTTGCAGCTTCACAGTGGCCAGTGCAAAGTTAAAAGATTCTTTCCATATCAAAGGTAATTCAGAATAGACCCTTCTCACAGCACCTTTGTCTTATGTCAGGATCTTGTACTCTTTTTCTTGCACAGGAGTAGAAATTATGAGAGTCTGTGACTGTTCTGGACATTTAAGTCCATGCTTGGAAAATATGCCAAAACATGCATGGAGCAAAAAGGAACAATCTTGTATCAGCCAAGAGACGTTTGATTAAGACAACCTGCCATAGATTTATTTATTTAGATTTGTACAAAATGCAGTAAATGAGCACTTATCTAGCTCTCTGCCAACTCTTGATTATTGTTGAAAAATAATGTAATGTAAGCCAAACTGGCAGTTTGTCATATTATGTGTTATAATGTAATAATAGATATTTAGTAAACAGTTTACTTTGCAGAGGATATACAATTCTATTTTATTTTTCATGAATATTCTCAGGATTTCTTGCTTATGTTTACTAGAAATAGGTACAATAATGCCACCAAGTTACTAGTAATGTCTTGCCATAGTAAAGGGTATTAATACTATGTACGGGTTTGACATCTTTATTTTTTTCACAGTTCAAAAATTATCCATTATCACATTGTTTACGCTATAAGTTAGCATGCGATCTGTCCTGATAGCATTTTCTGTACCATCAGCTGTTACTGGTTTGACATACATTATATCATTGATTTAACATGTCCACCAGTCATTAAATTAGCAATAACAAAGTCAAGGAATCCCTGCTCTTCATCTTCTCTTTGTTTTAATGGGGAAATCTTCCTGAAACATCTGCTTGGGTAGTATAATTTTGAAAAATTGTCATTATTACAAATACCATGATGGAAAAGCTTCATCAAGGAGGGAGGCTGCAGGTTAACAGACAGGCTGTCCTACCAACTAGGAAATTTGTTCTTCCTTCAGATTCCTTTGAGAATATGGACTCTGTTAAGAGCAAGAGTTGTGTTCTAATTGCTGATATGGGACCTGTGGAGTTTTAGCTGTGGACAAATCTATTGTTTTGCTAAGAGTTGCCTCAGAGGGATTACATTCCAGATGGGAATGTAAATAAGGACATGTAACATCAAGTCAGTAAGAGAAATGCTTGTGGCAGTGCACCGTTTGGTTTGATGAGTAACGGTGTATCATATACTCTTTATTCCTTCTATAGTCACCTTTAGAACCCACATCAAGAATGAATTACCATGTAACCAAAGGGGACAATTCTTTCTGCTTAAAGAATAAGAGATAGGTTACAATTTTATCTGGGATTTTAGTGTTCCTTACCAGTCTAATGCAATTACAAGCTGCCAAAACTAAATCTATAATGAAAGAAAGTCTTCAGAAATACTAAATGGCATCCCTCACAACAGTGGATGAGGTCTCAATAACAGGGCATTGAACTATATCGTCCTGATTTTGTTCCTATATTAATTGCCTCTTTCTCTATAATTGCAAATGTGAATATTTTACCTTACTGCAATGTCAAATATGTCAACTTTATAACCTTCCTGATTTCACCTGGTCATGTAACAGGTTCCATCAACATTTTCTCTCTCTCCCTCTGTTTTCATTCATCAAAATGACCTGAGTGTTGCTAAATTCAAACTTTTGGAAAACATTTTATTGAATTTGTTGTGTTTGTCACCTTAGCAACCCTAAAGGAATCCCTTTCTCCCAACTAGTTTTCCATTCTCAAGTAACACTCTTGCATGACAGTGTCTGTTGGTAAGGAGGAAGCTGCAAAAAGGAATGTTTCCTGCTCTTAGGTTAGGAAGAAAAGGCTGCTGGTGCCTGCCCACTTAATTTGATCACTTCATTTATGAGTGGGAAGAACAGTTTGTGTGCTCATGTCCATTCTGAAATTGTAGCTCTTTATCACAGAAAAGCCAACTTAGGTGAAAGCATTCCACACTTCTGATCATACCTGCTCTGCTCTGTATCTTTTTCACTTTCAATCTACTTATTTTCAGATGACTGTGATCAGTATTGCATTCAATAGGTATAAATAGTGCATAAATAGGTATATGTCGTGGAATAATTAGGCTCTTTGTTCCCCTTCTAAAAATGCCTAACAGGGATTTGCTTTTTTCACTGCAGTTGAGCACAGAGCTAATAGTTTCATGACACTGTCTGTCACAACCTCAGGAGATTTCCAGTGATGGTCCGTTTGGAGACCTTAAGTTTCTATATCAAGTGAGAATTATTTTTTCCATTGTGAACTTTGCATTTATCCACACTGAATTTCATCTGTCATTTTATTGTCCAGTTACTCAGTTTCATCCTTCTGCAATCCTTCACAGTCTGCTCTTTTCCTTACTATCTTGAGTGACTTCTTAACATTGGCAAACTTTGCCACCTCGGTGCTCATCTCTTGTAAACACGTTGAATAGAACATCCCAGGGGAACTCTGCTGATTATCTCTCTCCACTATGAGAACTGACCATTTGCTACTACCCTGTTCCCTGTCTTTTGTTCTATTATTTAGCCATGTCACCACTCTTCTCCAGTGACAGTCTATTTTCCTAAAACAATGTTAGTGAGGCTCCTTGCCAATAGCTTTTTGATATTAGAAGTGTTACCCTTACCTGAATACTTGTTAATGCCTTCGAGGGGCTCATGGTTTATAAAACAGGGCTTTCTTTTATGCAAGACACATCAAAAAAGGCTTCTGGGGTGAAATGTCTTCAGTTTCTTCTACAGCAAAGTAAATATTTTGCACTGATGCAAAGAATTAATTTCACCTCTCTGAAATGTTCTCATCCTCTGTGACTGCCCATTCTGTATCCCAGTTATCAGCTGGCAGGAAGATTTAGCCCAAAAGGAAGTGTTCACTTATTTTTGATCTGCCTGATTTTATTACTGTATTTAATTTTGCAAGTTTGTGATTCTCTCTTCAGTTGGGTACAACTTCAGCTTTCGGAGGGATAATCTAATAATCTTTGATACCATTTAACCATTTAACACAAATAGAAGAGGCTTGGAAATTTGTGAAAGTCAGACGGTCTGACTTTCACAAATTTCCAAGCTTCTTCTATTTGTGTATTTCACCAAGTTGTGTTGACTTAATAAAGTGTATTTTAAATTGCATTGTGGCTTTGTCTGTCTTCTTTATGCGGCCAATTAAGAATACATAAAGAGAAAAAAATTAAAAGTTGCAAGCTTTCTGGAGAAATTTCTGTGTTTGGAAACAGGGAGAGAACAGGGAGAGAAAAGTAATGTGTTGGCTAAAAGTATCACATTGCATTGTTTTAAATAATTCTTCCTCAAATCTTTGACTATGTCATGATGGTCTCCTCTTAACTTATAAAACACGCTCTTGGTAAAACTATTCCTCTTGTACGCTCTTGGGCTGCACAAAAGGATTAGGGGGAGACCACTGGTATGAGAAGACTTAGATCTTTCTTCCCAGGGCTTCAAAGGAAAAGGTCCTGGGGATGGTAGAGTCAAAGATTATTTATTTGATTCCTTTTTTGTATCCATCATTTTAGTCAACTTCTACATTCCTGGTTTGTGTTATTACCATTGTACCTTTGACTACCCTTCCTTGGGTCTACATTAGTGGGCAGTCATCAAGTACATCTTACATATTTTCAGTAGGTTCTCTCCTTCACAGGCACTCTCAGCTAATCTTTGCCATGACAAACTTGAAATTTTGACAAAATGAGGTTTACGGCGTTGTCTTTGTTTATTTCATTATTATTCAATTAATAGTTATTCAAGTGTTAACCAATAATACTGAAAATGGACGAGGTTCAGGATGGGGGCAGAAGAGTGAATCAGGGTTTGGAAATGAGAGAGTTAAAGAGCTCTATTTACTTAACTTGTCAAAGAAATGATTGTTAAGAAATGAATTGATTTTGATCTGAAAGTTTCATGTGAAGGAAAAAAAAAATCTTTAATGGAGGATCAGTCTTCAATCTAGTTTACATGTATCTAATCAGATAGAGAAATTGAAGCTAGGCAAATTCAGTCTAGAAAAAAAAAGAGATTTGACAGAATGATAATACATTAGAACATCTTTCCATGGGAAGTGATAGTTTCTTAAGCAGTGAGTGTGTTTGAATCTTTCTGAAACACATGTATTAATCTCCTGAGATATATGGACTTGGTAACAGAAATTTGAAATCTTGGATGTTTATTGTGGTCCCTTCTGCCCTGCAAATTTGAACACCTCTGGACTACATCTTCTCTGCTGTTTTTAGTTTCTCCTCCATTCAGTCCTTCTGGACCTGTCTTGTTCACTTCACATTCTTGGGTTTTTCCTTCTGGTTCCCTTGTTTATCCTCCCCATAGATGGACTATTTTCCATAGAGCAAGAAACTCTCATCTTTTTCTTCATATTTTTACACAAATATGATCCTATCAGTACAGTTGTGTCACATGTGCTTATGCTGTCTTGCACTTTGAAATTGTGTATTTTTTTATACTGTATCATTCTGAATTAGAATTTGAGAATCATCATTTTTTTTCGCAAACATACTACATGGCCCTTGCTAAAAACAGTAGCCAGTTTCCAAATAAAGGCTGATTTAGAATGTATTTATGTAGAGAAGGGATGTGAAAAGGCAAATTCACAAACACCACTGGTATTTTTTTATTAATGTCTTTTTCCTACAGCATACTCTCACTTCTTTTTAATGAATAGCCACACTTGTGCTAAATGTTGGCTTGTGATGTCTCTACACAATGAAAAAAATATTCTATAACAGTTGTATTTACATACAGTGCATTAATTATGTCCCAAAAATTTAGTAGCTTTTGAAACACAGCAAATGTGTAAGTGTTAGGACTGTTAGTTTTGAAGACAAAGCTGTAATGTTCCCATCTGAATTTTAGCAAATATGTTGTACAAAATTAGAGAGACAAAATATGTTCTTAGAATAAGGAATAAGGCAAGTGTGTAACTTTGTAATATGACAGTTTTTAGAAGGAACTTTTAGGCAGGAAAACCTAGGTAGGAACACAGAATCATAGAACATCTCAAGTTTGAAGAGGCCTATAGTTGGTTTTGGTGTTTTTTTCTTCTTCTATATTACCATGTTCATGTGTAATCATGAATTATTGTATCAAATATTGTATAAACACAAAGCAAAAAGGCAGCTTGTTTAGAGAACCTGTGATCTAAGACCACAGAGAGAGAAGGTGAGGAAGGATAACAAGGATAACTGAAGTAACAAGCATAACTGAAGTATGAGAGAGTAAGCATGTAAGTAAGCATGAGAGGCAGAGTTGGAGGCACAAGAGCCTCTTCTCAGTTTTGTAAGTGTTATTTTTAAAGGACAGTTTCAAGGATAATGGAGTAAGTTTGTGAATGTTGTGGATAATGTAGCGGAAGAAAATTGTACAGGTGCTTGCTTGAAAAGTTAAATGGAAGATGCAGACTGACATTAGGGCTGATTAAAGAAGGGACTTGTCCTTTCAATATTGAATGAGAGATAAAAAATAGGGAAGTGAACTGTTGTGAAGCATTTGGAAATGACAACTTGCAACTTACCTGGAGGAGTACAGTGAAAGATGACAAGATCAGGGTTGTTGGCAAGCAAAACAACCTTTGCAGCAGCCTGCTGAATAAATATTAATATGGCAAGCCTGCATCTTCCAAGAGCAGAGAGAACAGTATTGTGATGTTTAGATGTAAGTGATGATGACATGGTTGAGAGGTTGAGTGGATTGGTGTGAAACTTCTTAGAGATACTATGCTGAGAGAATAAGCAGCAGAACTAAGTTATACAGATACAGAGAAAGGCCTAAAATAAATCCAGATTACAGACTGGAATTAATGGTTATGTCCAAAGGGATCCATAAAATGTGGTTACAATGCCTCAAGCACCACAATAAAATGTGGTACTTTAGATGCAATGAGCTTCTCACTCACTGCGGCTCTGAAAAATTCTGAATTAAGGGTCTGTATGCATAGTATGAAGTAGAGAAATTAGTGGGTTTTTAGCTTTTATGGATGAGATAGCCCAGAAATAAAAGTCGGAGGAAGAAAATGTTGAAGCCGAACCTTGTGAAATTACCAGAAATGTGCAAAATGTTTGAAGATTATCTTGAAAAGAGCACATTTTATATATTGTAAGAGACAATTAAAAAAACCCAAACAGAAAACAGTGGAATTGAGAGTTACAATAAATAGCAAGATTTTATTGGGTTTAAAAGGGAAGAAGTGTCCATGAGACTGAGGATAAAGTGCAGATATTAAGCCTAGCTTAGAAAAATCATTGGTATACTTTGACAAGAGCAGGTAAGTGACATGGAAGTTGCCAAAACCTGCAAGGACATTGTTAGAAGAATGTGTCCATTGGCAATTGTTGATATCACATTAGAAATGCTTAGAAATGTAACAGGGAAGGGAAAATGGTTGTGCCTGTGGTTGAAAGCTTAACTTTGGTCCCTTCAAACCAGATAGGCGCTGTAGGGAATGAGATAAGGGATAGGAATACAAAACAAAGTGTAGCAGTGAAAGTAGGAAAGGCAGAAGGTGAAAGAAGGAGGAGAAATAAGAGCAGCCTTATGAGAATATAATAAGAAAGATGGGGAAATTATAGTAGGCAAATTTGCAAGACTCATCAGAGGAGTTGTAATGATAGGTGTACACATCGCCTCTATCACTAGATTAAAATCCATCTTCTTGATATTCATACAAAACTAAGGAATCTCAAACCAAGATCAAGGAGCAGAGAAGCATCCTGATGATGCCTTTTGTTAATGTGTTAATGAACTTGCTTGCTTAATGTCATAGAAATAGTCATATAAGCCCCCAGACAAAATCTTTTACCTGAACCTGTGTATTTTCCAATGATAATGCTTTTCAAAGATTGAAACTTAAATTAAAATATGAAAAGAAGAGGTGGGCAGATAGGGATTCTTGGTAGCTGTTAATCTGTTAATTGGGACTATTTTTTTAATCCTTATTAAAATTACTAATACATTTTGAAGCAAGTAAGGCTTTTGTGTCTTTTGTCCTTTTTTTCAAATTTTGATTTTTTGTCTTTATCTGCACAATGACTTATCTGCTAATTTGAGAGCTACTCTAACCTGTGCCATTCATCACAAAACATCTCAGAAGGTCTTGGAAGTGTTTCAAGTTTTAACAATCAGAGACTTAACCTGTTTTTTCCCCATGTAAGTTACCTGCCTAGACACACTAGGAAGACAGACACTGAATAACAGAAGTTAAATAATAATAGTGATGAAAAATTTTGCATGAGAAATAAAACCTGGTAAAATCATGTCTTTTGTTGTAGATTGCTGAGATACTTTACCAGTGTAAGGAAAAGAGTGTCGACATTTGTCAGGCTATCCTCCATAAATTAGAATTACTGTACATGGGAAGCCTTGGCTGCTGTAACTATCCCTGCAACAATAGCTATTTTATTTTGGATTTTTTTTCCTTTGAAATACATGGGGCTATTTGGGGGTACATTTTGGTACTAAAAGGCTTGTATTCTCTTACTTGGTCTTTGCGTTCTGCTGTAAAAATTCTTATGTTTTCACCTAATCACATCTTCTGTCTTACTTGTCAATTTAAAAGAAAAACCAGGGGAAAAAAAGAAAAAAGGAACCTTGTGTGGTGTGTTGTTTGGGTTTTTATTTAAATGAATTTGTTTCAGAGTTCTTCAGAATGGTAGAAGGTTGACAGCATAGGATACTAAAGCATCGGTACGTCTTTTCTCAGATGATTTCGATAGTATGCTTTATCCCTGACCTGGAAAAGCCACCTCTGCATGTGAGAGGGTTGTTCATTTTCCATAGCTCATTCAGTCCTTGTCCTTTTTGCTAAGACTACCATCAAGATTGCTAATTATAGGAGTAGGTTTTTGATGTGGGTACTTTTCCTCTGAAAACTGGTCAAATTCATTTGATACAGGCTATAAATCAGCCATTAGTGGTACCAAGTTTCAGCCACCATCACTTTAACCTAAGTAGAACTTGGACAGTGCAGTAGTGTTTTTCTCGTGCATCCTATTTCATTTTTAATGTTCTTCTTGTGGCTGCAAAAAGCTCCCAACTGTTTTATATTTCCGTTAGGTCTCAGACCCTTTTCTGCTGAAACTCAATTGCCTGTTTTCAGTTGTAAGAAACTAAACCTGCATGAGTTAAATAAGCCAGTACAAAATAATGTCAAATGGGCTTTACACAGCCTTAAACATGTCTGTTTGTTGGTTTGTTTGGGTTTTTTTTGCAAAAAAAGCATTGACAGTGCAGCTTGGACAGAAACACAGAGTAAAGCCCATTTCTCAAACTGACAAAATAATTTCAGTTGTTAGTACTGTAGCACCCTGCCTTAAAAGAAAGGCATAAAAATATTGTTGCTTCAAAACTTACTTTGCTGGAAGAAAAGTGACTTTAGAATAAAATGCGGCTTATGTCAACAAATTTAGTATCACTGGGAAGGAACAAGAGAAAAATAATAACAAATCTTGTGTGTCCTTCATGTTGACACTCAGCATTATACTGGTGATTTAAGAGACTTTTTGTGGCATGGAATTTTTATACCTATTTCTACTTTTTAAAAGGAAATTTTATAAAACAATGAGATTTTCAGGTTTCTGCTGCTACCACTTTTCTGGATTTCCTAGCAGTGATTTTTTTTAAAATGGAAATGTAATCAGCCCTTACTTCATGGTGCCTTCAGTATTTCTTTCAGGTCTGACCACTAAGTCCGAGAGTCACATCCTCAGTAATCCATAAAAAAATTACTGTTCCTCACCCCCTTATTACATACAGATACATGCACTTTGCTACACTTCATTACCTGTTTCGCAATATCATTGGATTTTTCAGTACTTTACAGTCAGGAATAGCATTTGGATTACAAAATTTTTTTTGGCTAGTTGATGGTATTTATATAAGTCCTAAGTCTGATTCACTGCTTACATTAGCACTAGAACTCAGAATAGCTGATTCAGGATCAGGCTGATTCTGACATCAGTATTAATGAAGGAATAGTGCTGACTCTGAGCAGAATTGATTCTGATTCCCAGATATGTAGGGATGTGTCTGCTTTACAGGTGCAGATGTTCGATGGTAGCTCCTGCCAGTCTGTGGAAGCAGGTAGCAGTGTAGATAGGGCAGCCCTGAGTTAGCTACTGAAACTGTTTGGGAGGTTGCAGCCAGTACTGCATTTGACATCCCTGGTGATGCCTCCCTTACTAGTCACGCTTGCACTTAGCTAAAGATAGCATGGATAAATGCAGACAGCTTGTAGTTCCATCTCTCCCACCAGTGTGCATACATCCTGAGTCAGACCAGGATGAGTCCCAATGGTGTTTTGTTTTGTTTTTTTTTTTCAAATTATATTAATTAACATGGTGATTTCCCTGCAGGAATAAAGATTTTCCCGTACTTTCAGTAAATTTATGGCAAAGTTCATTCTAAATTCATAAATTTGTCATTGGCCTTTGCATAATTGTGGTATCTTCTTGAATGCAGCTGTACTGAAGCTAGAGACCAAAAGCAGCCCTTGTAGTAGATCAGAAAAAGGGAGAAAAATTGGCTTATGGATGGATGTGGGGCCCTTGGCTCAGTCCTTCTCACAATGCAGATGCCAGTCGTGTTGCAGCACTGCTCATGCTCCATATTTTGCACAGCACTATGGTTTATGAGCTTTCACCTCCCCACACAAACTCCTCTGTGCCTACAGCAGGTGTGCACAGAAAATGCTGTGTTTTGGGTGCCCAGCAGTTACCAGACAGTAACATGAGGGAGGGTGGTTGGGTTTTCGTTTTGGTTTTTTTGCAGGAGGAGGCACTTGTGCTTCCTTCCTAACTGCATGTGTGAAGTATAGTAAATATATGAGTTTAAAAAAATCATAATTCAAATCACTGTAGTGGTACTGATCAGATCTCTGTTTCTGTAGCAATGAGAACCAAAGGTGGCCTTTTAAGGCTCACAGTTCTTCTACCAATTTCCAGTTCTGCTTCAGGATTCTTAAAGTATTAGAGTGCGTGCTTTAAACCCACAAAACTTACCTTTACCTAATTTTCACCATTCTAACCTAAGTTTCCACGGAAACAGGGTTGAAAAAGCCGCTGGTAGCCAGCAGGCAGCCAGCAGCTGAGAGTGAGAACTCTCCTTTGTCACTTTCCACTACTGGATGCCTGCTGCGTGCCAGTGTGCAAAGCTACCTAGGCTTCTAAAATCTGGATTACTTTCAATTTGAGGGGGAAAAATTAAATTAATCTACTCTTTTCTGTCTTTGGATTGTCACAGTAAATTCCAGGAGGGCAAATGGGCTAATGAGTCCTGATCTGTTCAGTTACGTTGAGCCCCACACAATCAAAGCTTTCCCAACCAACCGGGCCTCTCCTTTCATAATTTCCATGTTTTAAAAGCATTCTGTCTCAAATTTTGTGTCTGTGCACATGCACATGCCTATTGTGGTACCTTAATTCTTTATGGCCCTGTGTCTATTTACCTACATATTTACGAGCCTTTTTTGCATACAGCATAGTCAATGTACAAAATTCCCTTTTTTCATGTATACTTAAGGAACATTTCTGAATGAACACATTATAAACTGATCCTCAGTTAAATATTAGGAGTAGGTTGTGAATGGAGATGGCTTTTAACCAGAAGTAGATTATAGCTGCGGGAAGACTAAAGGGTCTATTTGGTCAAGACTCATACAAAACTGAGATAAGCATGCACAACCTGACAAGATCAGATTAGACCCTTCCCCCACAAGTGCTTTCCCCATAAATATTTATCTACTTTCTATTATAAATAACCAGGAAATGAAAAAGGATAGATTCCTTTTTTTAAAATAGCCTAGAAATAGAAATGCAGCTTCAAATGTTCGGGGTAATGATATTTAAAGTATGCAGCAAATTCCAATACTAGTTGTTATTTTTTAGATGGGAGTAAAGTACTGAAATTCCTTGTGGCAGCTACATAAATCGGCAGCACTTATAAACAAAGAAGAACTTTGTACATATGTGAATTTTTGCCTACTACTGAGTATCTTAGAATTAAATAGCTTATCACCTATGAGAGAATAGGTGTTGACAGAGTCAGCACTGCTGTATTTTTAAGCTTGCTGGAGGCAACATAGCTGGCATTGAAGTTAAGCTTGGCATTTTTTCACCCTGTCTCTCCTCCCTCCAGCCCAAGTGAATGTTCACTTCATCAATGAGAAACACAACTGAATTGCCTGCCAGATGTAACAGAGATCCATGAATTCACATCTATTCTGCAGATTTGTGCTTCATTCAGATTGTCGATACTTTAACTTCACTTCCTCATGCAGTAATGTTAAGGGGTAAAAATCTGAAGCTGTGCATGTGCCACTAATTCAAAAAGGCATATTTGTTGGTGAGGCACTCATCAGAACCTGAGTGGATTGCCTTTCTGTTGTAATGAAAAATAGCTCTTTAGCTTTGAGATTTAAAACCATAAAAAATAATATTTTTACATTCATCTTTGAAAGTAACAAGTTTGGACTTTTTAAAGCACTTCTGTGTCACATGAGAATAATATTAATACTTAAAAAATCTCAAGATGAAAAATGTAAGTCCTTTTTTCTTTTCTTTTTTTTTTTAATCTTTTTTTCCTCTAGCATTTTACGATGGGATAATGAGACAGATGTCTCTCAACTGGAAGGACATTTTGACATTGTTATGTGTGCTGACTGGTAAGTACATAAAAATCATAAAACTCACGTTAGAAAAATAGCTTTGCTGGAGTAATTGTACTGTGCTGCTTGCTGATGGCTAAGCAAAGTCAACAAATGAAGCACAAAGCCACCTTAACCTCAACAAATTAATATTCATCTCCATGTGACAGTTATAAGGTAGTCTTCTATCACACAGTAACTTCTACCACATTATTTCCCAAAGATTGATTTTGAGAAGCATTTCCATTTTCTGGAATTGCCTCTGTTTCATGCTTGACGTATCAGTAAATGGACGACTTAGGCAAATTGCAAATAATTATGGCTCAGTGAGGAACAGTCTGGAGAAAAGGGAGTTTATCAACACAAACAGCTCAATTAGCTTACTTCTTAGGAAAGATCTGACTATTGATATAAGGGGATATATTTTTTGCTCCCTGGAAAATCTTTCCAAGGAAAAAGAGATTTTTCAAACCCTTTTTTCCACCCCCACCACATTCTGTTCCTTAAATCTATTTGACATCAATGTTTGGAGGTATAGGCTTTATATTATTTACACAGACACATGTAAATTATAAGATAATTCATAGTAAGAAAAATAAGAGTACAGGACTTAATTTATTAAAAGGTAGATACATGTAGCAGTATGATATCTTGTTTAATAATTTATGCAAATAGATTTGATTATTAACACAACCATTTTCTGATACTGCATTTATGGGATTGTGCTGTGCTGTATTTGCTGCATACTAGCTTCAAAAATGGTACATTATTAATTATTTGTGTTATATAAATGTAGACACTGTAAAAAAAGAGCTGTGCAAATTTTATTTAGGAGAGCAGATATTTTTAAACCAATTTGTCTTTCCTTCATGGATATTTGCTCTTGACCCATTAAATGTCCAAAACATAAAAAAAAAAAAAAAGCTGTTTATGTTTTGTGGCATGTAACGGCTGTGAGAGACCAAATTCTGAAAGCAGAGACTTCCAAGGACTGCTCAGTTCAGCAAATTCATGTACCTTACCTAGAAATAGTTAAAGGAAAAGGCGAAGGGAAGTACAAAGCTGTCTATTGTCTTTTTAAACAATGTTCTTTTTAAATGTCTTCTTAAATTCCTCTAAAGGTTTCGGTTTTCTTTCATATTTTGCTATTTAAGCAAACTCGTCCTATTTCACAAAGTTATTGGTTCTGTACAGCTCTGGAGAAGATGTGTTTAGGGATCTTTTTGCCTTTTTCTAACACCTATTTGTTGTCAGAATGCAACAGTGCTTTGTTTCTCTTAGCATTTAATTTCAGAAAAGTTCTTTGTTCCCAAAAAGGGCAGAGAAGGGTTTCTATCTAATCGCTGATAATGTGCCTCAGAGATGCATCATCTGATTAAAATAAGGAGCTAAACAACACCATATGATTTCAGCAAGTAATTTAGTAAATGCCTTCCTCACCAAATATTAGAATGGATACTCCAGGTTTCATTGCACAGATGAAGTTAATGCTGGACAGGATTAGATCAGATTAAGTATGAAAGTCAGATCAGAGTGCTGGCGGACATAAGCAGGAGGGCAGCAGTCTTCTCGGAGGCTTAGACAAGGCTCACATATGGATGTTCTCCAGATTATGTGGGTGAAGCAAGGTCTTGCCAAGAGATTTAGAGTTAAATTTGTTCTTCACACAAATATCAAAACAACCTGGCTGTGCTGTCTCTTGTATTCTTGATACTCACACCATGTCATCCTATTTGTGCTGGGAGTACAGCAGAGTAGAGCAAGACTTAAGTTGTTTTTTTCAGTAATATTCTGGCCTAATACCCCTCCCAGTCTGTTTGAAAATAATGTCATTTCTTTAGGAAACAAAGAATCAAACATGATAGGTAAAATACATAATGCATTTGCAATCCCTGCATTTTGTACCTTTATTTTGAGGCACTTAAGATTCAGGTAAGTGTATAAATATTTATAGCTATCTAAAAAATAAATAGAAATGTGAAGGTTAGTTTAAAGGATGTGGTTTATTCACAAATTATCTCTATTTTCTTATTGAAAGTGCCCATAGATGTATGTATAGTTTAATAAGCATGAAAATCCCTTCATTGTTTGTTTCTTTTAGAAATAATTCTTTTAGTTATGGACACTAGGTTTTCTGGTACATGAAAAGGCTGGGGAGAGAAATGTTCCATGCTTTATCAAACTCAAATCTTCTTTTCATTTTCATGTACTTCTCTTCAGCGATATAGAATCGGTTTGAGAAGTGTTGGCAGGATTTTTGCTCTCTGAATTTTTTGGGCTGCCATTGAAGAGAAAAAAAAATCTTTTCTTCTAGCTTCTCAGCTGAAACCTGAAGTATGCAGCGATAAAAACAGATAGAATAGATTGCATTTAGTGTAACACCATTGTATAGCTCATTGTCAGTCAATAAAATCTGAGATTAGAACAGAGAACTAGAAAGCAAAAAATCTGAGTTCAAATATTAGGTACAAGGATAAATTTTTATTGAAGTATTTCCAGCAAGGGTAATATTGTCTGATTCTCTGAATAGCTAACCAGTGGTACTGCTTGATCCCATTTACATGAAAACAAGTTCTATTCATAAACATATTCCAAATCCACATGGAGATTCAAGTAAAAATGTACATGATTACAGCAAGCAGCGTTATGTTTATATTCATATATTTACAGTCAGACTTTCATAAACCTTGTGTGCAGGAGTGGAAAATAAGTTATTTCCCAGAACAAACAGGCTATTAGTTAACAGCTAAATTTAGTAGCTCAACTAGATTATAAAATAAGTAAGAGGCAAACTGTGAAAGCTAGTCATTATTTAACTGTTCAGGACATTGACAATAAAAACAGTTTCATGGTTCAGCAGTTCCTAAATAATTTTTTAAATGTCAACTATTAGATAAAAATAAGGAAAAAAAATCCTGATGAGGCTACACCTGGAAGAAGGATACAATAAAAAATACTGAAATAATAAAATCTTTAAAACACATCCACCCATCTCATATTTTTCAGGAGGAATTTTAAGGCCAAGTGAGGGCTGTCAGAATTTTTGACTTTCATTTGACCTTCACCTGTGGATATAAGGTCATATGGGTGCTGGAATTGTGAGTTTGAATAGAGGAGGAGAAATAACAGGTGCCTGTATGGACAGGCCAAACCCAAGGCTCTTCCAAAGCTCTTGAGTGGATCAGATTTCTGATTATTTAAATAGTGTTCATACTCTTCTTTACTGAGGAAAAAAAATATGAGATTTTTAATGCAGAGAGATAGTAAAGGGCAGTAGGACTGAGACAATTAAAAAAAAAAATCTTAATCTCTCATATTATTGTGAATAAAATTTTCACCAAAAATTTGACATAGAGGTAGTATAAGGTTTAGAACCCCGTATTGTTTTGGAAATGGGTAATATCCTACTTTATTTACTTAGAATGATTCTATTCTTATTTTGGCACATCCATAGGTATTCACATAACAGAGGCCAGGGGGAGCTATCCCACATTACTTTCACTGCTGAGATTTTTGCTGAAGTCACGGGGAGTTGTGGCTTTGCCAGGAATGTAGAAATTAACTGAAAGTATTCTTTAAATACCTTAAAATATGTCAATTTTGTCTCCGTTAGTTCATTTCACTTATTATAAGGAGATCTTTTTGCAGGAATGCAGTAAGACCTCTGTCCTTCTTCCATTTAAACTTATTATTCATTTTAGGCCTGATTTCTGGCACACAGTTTCAAGTGCATTGGAACCTGATGACATGCAAGTAAGGGTTTTTTTAGTTTATGTCACCCATGGAGCTGAAAGTGAACAAAAAGATTAATGGCTCTATACATTAGACACTGCACATAATGTAATAATATCTGAAGTACACCTGTAAACTCAACTCTTTTACCAACGGCAGAGCGTGCAAAAAAAAAAGAGTTCACATCATAGCCTATAAAAATATATGCCCCTGGTTGTGAGGCACAAGAAGAAAGGCTATTAGCATGAAGCAAATCAAGAATTTACTTGGGTTTTTAAAATTTGTTTCCTTGTGGCTTACTGTTACTTCTCTGCAGTTTTGTTCTGAACTTTCATTTTGGTTTTAATGGTAGTTTGAATTTTTTTAAAAAGAATAAAAGAGTAGGGAGGTGACAATGTTGCCTGCCTGTTTGTCCAGATTTCACAGATTAAGAGCCTTGCCTAAACAAAGGCCAAATCATCATCTATGTTCTCACCTTTCTACTGCTGTGATTTGAAACTTCCTTGCTGACCTGAGAAAACCTTGCTATTCCTGTCCTGAGCTACATAAACATGAGATATTACCACTAAAGTAATGGCAAGTTTAAGCCAAATTTGAATTGAGGTGTGAGAACCGAATGTGAGTGGTTTAGAACAATGCCTTCTTTAATTTTACTGAGCTGTTCACAGACTCCCAGAATTGTTAGGGTTGGAAGGAACCTCTGGAGATCATCCAGTCCAACCTCCCTGCCAAGGCAGGGTCACCTAGAGCAGGTGACACAGAAAGTCACATGTTGTGAGCTTTGAAGGATGCTCTCTGGGACATTTTCAGTATGCTGTGGTAATACTTAGTCATACAATTCTACCGGTAAGAAAAATTGCGTGACTAAATCCCCTTGCGTGGGCCAAATCCTGTGCTGTTGCTGTCTGCAGCACAGATTATCTAATGACTTCTTCAGGATTTTCCTTATTTAAGGCATCCCCCAACTCTGAGGGAGGATAGAGATGTTCCCTGGAGTCGTTGTATTGCACTAGCTTTGCTTCCAGTCTTCTCTGCTCCTTCTGGTCAGGTTACGTGGCTCACAGAGCAACAGTTTGGAAATCACAATATCAGAAACTTTTTACAGCTGGAGTAGGTCCTGTTCCCAGGGACAGGCCTCTTGGAGGGCAGGACAACTTGTCTCAGGCTGTCTGGGTTTCCTAAGCTAAGAGGTCTACAATTCTATGTCCCATGCCACCAAAATATCAATTGGGGTTGGATAGAAAAGGTATTATTGAAATTATCTAATCTAGCAGGTCCTGTAACCATTTTAAATTCTCAGACACTCAGTTTTTTGTAAACAAGGGCCTGTAGTTCTCATTGTAAAGGAACAAGATTGGTAGTAGCAGTTGTGCCCCTATCTCATTGTAAAAAGAGAGCATGGTATTCAGGTCCATGAAAAGGAAATTCCAATGCTGCTAAGCTTCCCCAAGATTGTGTTTCCACCACACTGCTTTCAATAATAAAAATCTTATAAGTGCACTTTTCATTTAGAATGTATTTCTATTTACACAGGATCCCAGGAAGTCTTGAATGTGTGCACACTTGTGAGGTTTCATGTTGAAGAATATTAATTACTTTTCGCTGTTCTTTTTGGAGAGGAATCATGTATTCCACTTCTTCTGCAGGTGGTTATGTTCCTAGTGAAGTAGTGTCTTATGACATCTATCTGTGTAGGGATCAACCTGAGGTGAATGTCATTAAAACACCCAAGAGACATCAGAGATAAGAGCTGCTTTTTCAACAAATTAAATTTAAGCACACATCTTTTCAGTCAAATTCTTCCAGTAAGATAAATCAAGGCTGAGGGGTAGCCATCATGTCATCAAGTTTAAATCTTCTTGTGAGCCAGGCTATCAGGGAAATGGTTAGCTAGTACTTCTCATTCTTGAGGAGAAATTCAGAAGGTCATACTTTTGTATTAAATGTTCTTCAACACAGATACCCATTCTACCATATTTTCTCAACAGTGTGAGGTTCTGCCAGTTTTTACTGATGAAATATGATTACTTGTAAGTTTGCTAATAGGCTTTGTTTGTTTGTTTGTTTGTAAACATGCACAGTTCTTGGATGGCTGCTTGACTCTATGATGCATAATATTCTCCTTGGCAGCTGTGCAGTAGCCTTACTAAATATCCACACATCTTCTGTTCTTGATGAGAGGCCTGTGGCTGGCAGACTACGTTTTTTCTCTTCAGTGTTTCCCTATATTCTGTATGTTGTTTTAGAATTTCAAACCTGGAAAAAAAAATTTACCCACATCTCTGCAGAACAGAAGATTGAGAATAAAAGGAAGGGGAGTATATAAAAAACCCCACAGAGAATGGACAAAATGCCGTGTAGTGTGAAACTTGAACTTGACACAACCTGAAAAGCAGTTTTATTACAGAGAAAATGTGGGGGGAAGAAAAAAAAGAAGAAAAAAAATCGCATTATCTGTGGCCTGCTTGATAGAGTTTCTTATCTGAATCACCAATATAAATGCAGCCCACAGTAGTAAGGACTGAAAGGCATCAGTTGCTATCAGATGGTTGTTCACTAACCATTGTAAATGCACTCATCCACAGTAACTACATGTCCACAAATATCTAGTCAAGAGTGATTGGCACCCTGGTTGCCACTATTAGTATATACATTAAGGTACTGAGGGGCATGAAGAATGAATTATCCCCTCAAATCATGAGGTAATCACACCAAAATAGGGCTGAGCGTGTTGGCAACATTGCATGGGAAAATTGACTCTGCTGCTGTCCTTGCGGGACCCATGCTGGAGATGAAGGATTGCACTCTTGAGAGATGACAACTCTCTACAATCTGGGCCATTGTATTTGAACAGCGTTGGAGAGAGGGAGGAGGTAGGGTCTTGTAAATCTTTATAGGGATAGGTAGAGATGGATATAGAAATACAGCAAATATTTATTATAGGTAAGAATTAATGCCAAAACTGTGAAGGTAGAAGGAAAAAAATACCCTTAAAAGTAACACCTGAAATACGATAGAAAACATTTTTTAAATCTCCATCCCCCTTGTATATAAAAACATGTAAAATGCTAACTTTTTATGTTGATCCTCATTTCTGATACAGTATTATTTTAATAGCTAGCATGTATGATTAATGAATTTCAGCTGTATAAAGAACTCTTTCATGCTGATAATTTAGCTTTGGTTTAGATTGTACTTGGTTGTATGTGTTTTTTAATGTTAAAAGTACCTGAACTGCATAGAAATGTAGACCACAGTTTCTCTTTTACAGCATTGTGTAAACATATGTAATTAGCCTTGTACTTATCTGCATTAGTATCATTAGAATTGAAAACCCATTTTAATCTGGATTCCGTTCTCTTCTCAATGTCAGCCTGTTTCTGGACCGGTACAGAGCTAGCCTTGTTGATGCAATAAAGAGATTACTCCAACCCAGTGTAAGTATGTTTCTATTTTCTCCTGAACACTGGCTTCAGAATAATTAGTCTGTGCACAATGATTGAGAGAGTAATGGAATGGCAGGATTAATGTCATGTAATACTTTAATACTTATTATGTCCAACTTCAATTGAGTCTTCTAATCTATCAGATTCTTTCCTAATCATAAACTAGGAAACTTCTTATACTTGGCCTTCTGATAAGGAACACAGTGGGTAGTAAAATAAATGAAACCGCTTCAAAGATAGCGTCAGATTATTTTTATCAAAGCGTTTCTCAAGTATTTTCCTTTGATAATAATGTCTTCATATTAAAGTAAAATACGATATTGAAAGTTTTTATGTTGGCTTCTGTCATTTTTAATCCCTTCAATTGTAACCTTTGTCATTGTGTATTTATTTATTATGAAAGAATGTTTTTTCCTTTTCATTTATGTTTATATAGAATGAAAAAATCCCTTGTATGTGTACTGTGGCTTGAAACATTTTCCCATTAAATAAGCCCTATGTTTACATGTTTTATACCTTAGAAAATAATGAAATTATGTTCTTCATAAAATGATTACATGTTCTACATGAGTGTCACTCAGGAGATATTTTATCAATCTAAGTCTATTAGGCTATTTAAATCAGAGAGACAAAAAGAACCTCTGTTATATGCATATCTAATATATATGTAATCTCAACTATAAAAAAGGAGGATATCAAAATGAGAAAAGGAGAAAACATTAAGTAATTGCTCTTAGGATTTTGAAGCAGGAATTTTATCTTTCATTTTTAACATTGAAATCTTCCAATAAGGTATACTTTCCATTTCAAAATGAAAGCATTTCATTCTAGCAGTGCATTTCCAAACTTTATTTAAAATTTGTAGTGTACTCTTTGTACAAAAGATTTTCTCTGTAAAAGAAATAGAAGACCCAAACGTGCAAAGGCTTAAGAACCTGAGTCATTTTAGTTGTGTAAGTAATCCCATTCTTTGCTTAGAGCGATCAGGTTTCTATTCTTGGTTCTATCACAGACTTTCCTGAGTGACCTAAGGCAAGTTACTTAAGACTGAATTATTTTAATGAGCTGTGGGGCAAGGCTGCCAGGAAGACAGGAGAAATGTAGGCACACTGAGGAAAAGGTTACCCAGATATTTCTGTCAGTGGCAGTAAGGAGAGGTTAAGCAGCTCCTGCTCAGAGTGATGCATTCTGACTTTCATGATGTACCAACACTTGTCAAAGTGCAATAGCTTTTGGGACCAATTTTTGTGATCTGGAACACAAAGCAGGTCCCACTTAAAAAAAATACAGAAAGATTATTTTTTCAGTCCAGATTAATGTCAGCAACTGGTTCTTCAGGTATTCCCATGGGCTACTCTACTGGCTCCATGAAAGGACACTGGGGAAGAAGAGCATGAGTGGGAGGAAGAGAAGGGTATAAGAGGTACCCTGGTAAATGTGGAATTGTTAGGCTGACTTCAAGCTAAAACTGGCCTGACTTTGTTTCTCTTTACCTCCACTCAGCTAATTCAAATTCAGAACATGCCTTTGCATTTCAGAGCATATGAAGTACACTCCTTTGTGAATGTAGGTGGACTAAAGGGAGATGGCTTTTTTGTGGCCTGTCTTCCTAGTCTTGTTTGCTTCTGCACCCTTTGAAAAATAGCATAGTCTGTGTTAATGGCCTAGGATTTATTTGCTGTGTGTTTTAGGCCATGGTTCCTACTTCTTATCAGCAAAGGTAGCTTAAGAAGTTCATGCTCCATGCAGGAATTTCTGTTGCAGAGTTTTGGACCCCAATCCAAACTGTATTTTTTAAATAAATTCAGTTGCCTAGTCCACTTTATGAATGGCTATATGGGTGGATATCCAGTTATGGCATGGTCTTGCAAATTATTGTAATTTATAACTAAGAGCACAACAAACTATTGTATGGGACGGGAGCTGGGAGTGCAGACACCTTAAATGAGCTCTCTTGACCAAAAATGACATGTTCAGCAGAGATGCCTTCATGGTTTGAGAGACCCAAATAAAAACATATGCTTATTCAAGATCCCAAACGATGCAGTTGTAAGTATGAAATAGTTATCAATTTTACTGTTCTTGTTAACCTGTATAGATCTAAGGATAACATCAGAGGACACTTGACTAAATGTCACTATACTTTGGCTTTTAAAGGACAAATAAATTAATACTGAACAGATTTTCCAGTTGCAATAATTAAAGAATAGTTTATGAGCATTAGTCTATGTACAAGCTAAGGTATAAAGTTTTTTATTAAGTTCACTCTTCTGCATGAATTATTTTGTCTCAAACTTAGAACTTACATTTCCTTTTTGAAAGTACTTTGACAAATTGATAAAATTGACACATCTAAATGCAAGTCATCTTTCAAATATAACTAGGATACAACTAGTTTAGAAAGAGTCTGGGGGAAATAATAACCAATAATACCAAAAGAAAAAGTGGAGTAAACAGAAAATAACAGGTTTCCTTGCAAAGCTCTCTTGAAGGAGATATTCAGAACATATAGTCCATTCCTACTGTTAATTTAAAATTTATCTGTGGTATTTGCTTTCTCAGTAAGCATGTTATTTTTGGCAATTAGAATCCTTGTGGCAGAGAATGATGTGTTTTGGGTAACTTTTTGGTTTGCTTGAAACAGGACTCTGATAATTTCAGTCATCTTGTTCTCAGTACTGACCGCGTGGACAGTTGTATTGGCACAGGAATAAATTCACAGAGGCAGAAATGAGCAGCTCACAGAATTACTGAGGGCTGAAATTTCTATCTGAATTTGTTACAGAGGCAAATGCCACCTCTAAAACTTTTCAAAGAATTTGGCATAGAAATATTACATTGAACAAATTTATCTTGAATGGCTACATTTTATTTCTCTCAATCTACTTGACTCGATTTGCCAACATTCAGTTTTGTTTCTTTTTATATCATTAAAATTTAATTTCAGCCTCAGAATAAGCATTTTGTTTGTTTGCATATTTCCCTAATT
The DNA here is from genome assembly GCF_008360975.1 of Lichenostomus cassidix. Classification (NCBI taxonomy): domain Eukaryota; kingdom Metazoa; phylum Chordata; class Aves; order Passeriformes; family Meliphagidae; genus Lichenostomus; species Lichenostomus cassidix. The sequence continues at coordinate 25,269,530 of NC_139483.1, forward strand.
AAGAACAACCTTTTATTGAGGCTTTGATTCTTCTGTGGCCTATCCATTCAAAATCCCAATGAAGTCAATGGGATGCTATTGAGCTGTGGTTAGTACCAGCAAGAAAGACCTCATTTAGTAATAAGTGATTAGTAAAGTTAGTCATAGTCACATCCAAAATATGAGTGACTGTTCCATTGTCTTACTGTAGAATTTTAGCGACACTTCAAACTATTATAGCTGGCATTTTCCTCTGTGTTTCATTCACAAGTTTACTGGAAGTATTTTTCCGTCTGAGGAAAGACCGTTTTGAATTTTAAACATCATCCTTTAAACATCATCCTAGGAGACACTTTGAATTAGAGTTAAACTTGGAATGATCCATCAAGAGTAGAACCAGGCCACTGGTCTAATTTTTTAATTGTACTGCAAGCAAGGAGTGAAAACATTTTATGATTAGAAAAGCGAATGCAGCCCCACAACAGGTAGCAGAATTGGGCAGATGAGAATAAAGTACTTATAACCCAGACTCTGATAGACCAGAATTGACAATAGTACCTGCCAGTTTTGAGGAGATCACTGTGGTATTAAGCTTCAATCATGATTTCTTGGTTTTTATCAGTGAGTGCAAATACACAGGTGTTTTAGATGCACATTAAAGTCAACAGATTAATAGGATTTTGCAACAACTAAGGAGCTGGCCAAAAGTAACTCTGAAGTGATTTCCATAAAAGCCATTCCCCTTTTTCAATATTATTTCAATATTTTCTGTCTGGATTTAAGACATATTTCATACTGTCTTACATTCTATTTTACTGTATTTCTCTTTCAAATTTAATTGATAGTAGTCTTCAGAGAACATGAGAAGGAATGACTGCATGGACTGCTAACTCCAAATGGAGTGAGGGGTGCTGTTGTGTGAGCACTGTTCCTCATCAGAGCTGCTGCATCAGTGGCCAGTGTGGGATCTGTAGCCCCCAGTAGTCTCTGTTGAGGATGCTTAGTCCCACCTGAAGTCCCCATGTGATTCATGTGGTCAGTAAGCTCTGGGTGAGGGACATGTTTCCCATTACAGTGCTCATGAGAATGAGGGTCTCCAGAGGAGTCTCATCCTTCTTACGCCAGGGAGGGTTTGTGCAGAACAACATTCTGGGGAGCGTGAGATGGCAGCAGGAGGAGCTGGATCCTCAGCTGAAGGCTCCCTTTGCTGCCCACTTCTGCCTGATGACATTAAAGCATGCCAAGGACGTGAGGGAACCGATTGTGAATTTCCTGTGTTTAATGTTTTTCATCCTGAGCTGAGCCTATATTCAGACGTAGCATTTACATAAGCAATTCCCGTGCCTTCAGTGGGAGTTACACCCTTTTGCCACAAAATTAAAGCTACAGCCCCACAAATGGATAGAAGTTGAGTTGCTTTGGGTAGCGCCTTCAGACTCCTTTGTGCTTAAATTTCCCATGAGAAAGATGAGGGTAACAGCATTTCCCTATCTCAGGGAACTGTTGTGAGAATAAATATAGTGTTGTGGTGTTAATGGTTGGAATCTTTTAAGTACCCATTAGCACCATAGGTACTGACATAGCATTTTTATTGCTGCCTCACAGTGCATTGTCTCGATGCACGTGTGCATGTGTGAGACACAGATTTGTTCCCTATTCTCCCTAAGTGTCTGTGTCAGCATTGTAACTTTCCAGCATTCCTATTGAAATCCTCTGTACTGATCACTCTTTTCCTGTGGCTTACAGATTGCATTTTCTCAAGCTAAATGTACTTCCACAGCTTCTAATCCTTTTATAACTTGTTCAGATCCCCAAAAATATTTTTTGTCTCTCTGCTTTATTACAGCACCTCACAAATTAATCTTAGCTCTCATTAATGTAGAAGTTAAATACAGGAACTTACAGTAAACTTCGTGGCTCCCCTCAGTGTGATATGCTGTTGGCTGATATTAACCTTTGTTTACAGCTCTTCAACCACTTTTCCTTCCATGTGACAGAACACAGTATTCAGCCAATTAGAATTAATTCTGCAAATAAGACTTCAAGAGATGCTCTATCAAGTAGGTTAGGTTTTGGGCAAGTACTTTGCACAGAGTGTCTAAAATCTATCAGTTCAAGGTACAGTCATTTTTATTTTCTTAAATACAGAAGGATGAACAAAACATTAGGTAATGGACCATAATGTATTGCCTGGGCATCATAAATGGCCTGATCATCTTGCAAAAACCAGAATTAGTATTCAAGAGCATTAATTCTTGATTTAAATGCAATTTACCAATTTAAGGTCAAATCTAGTTGCACTGCTCAGGTAGTTTAAAATGTCTTTGCAAAATTAACAATTGGGTCTGATTTACTTCCCATTTTGCATTGTTTAATACTGTTGTAATTCCACTGACAGCGAATGGGAGGTACCCTTCTATGTGTGAGAGAGAAAAAAGAAAATCATTATTTACAGTCTTTGCATGGTCATGAGCTAACAAATGGATTTTTCATTGAGTGTATGTTTTGTATGCTTTTTCTGTGTTTTATTTTGGTAATCCACAGTCACCATTATTATATGAAAAGAAGCAGATGTATTGCAGTTGGCAGTTTTCTAAAGAAAATATTTATTTATTACTTTCTAGATTGCATTTCTTTAATCACAGAAATCTTGCATATTTTGAACAATTATTTGTGTTATCATATTTTAGTATTTTAACAAGAGAACAATTGACTTTTCCAGCTAGAGCATATTAAAAGCTTAGTCAGGTGTATGCTATATCTGGTTCCCTTCCAGTTTTAAAAATGTATAAATTCTCTTTTTAATGTTCCAGGGAAAAGCAATGGTATTTGCTCCACTCCGAGGGAATACTTTAAACCAGTTTTGCAATCTAGCTGAAAAAGCTGGTTTCTCTATCCAAAGACATGAAAATTATGATGAACACATTTCGAACTTCCACTCCAAGGTTAGTTTTCTGCTTGTGTTAGATAACACTTTAATCCGCATTGCATTTTGAAGAGATCATGGTCCTTTTGGCAGGTAACCTAAATGTTTGATTAAAGTACTCCTTAGGTGTGCTGTTTCTGAACAGCTATTTTTGTATCTGATTATTTTGTGTGGTAGAGCCATCCTTTATCTCTGCACGTCTAGAAGAGTTTTGCAGAAGCATCTCCTGTTTACCCTTTTCATTCATAGAAATCTAATTTATGAGTCTTTTCTTGTTGTTGTTAGCTGCCTATAAATATACAGCACACAAACATTTACATTTTAATAAAAAGCCTGCAACTTTTAAATAGGTTATATACAGAAATGGGTTGAAATAAATAGGAGGTGAATGTCTAATTGTATCATATCGTACCGTAAATCCTTATCTCTGGCTGCTTTATGGCTGGGTCAGTTGGCAGCTTCAAACTGCTAAATCTCATACAGAATTTCACAGTTGTGGGGTTATATGTCAGATCGAGGCGCTACAAGATTTAGGTCAAAAGCACTTATCTGAGCGTGATTTCTAAGCTTGCTTACATAAAGCTACTGTTATCAGTCTCCTTTTTTATTATTTATAAGTATGGAGTAATACAGGACATGAAGAGGAAGGTGCTTCACAGAAAACTTTTTAGGAATTTCTGATTTTCCTGGAGAAGCGCTTATCAAAATCGTATTTATTACTTGCAATTCTGAGATCTCTCTTTCATACCTTAAAGAAATCCACTGTTGGAGGTCCATGTGACCTTAGACATAACCTCTTGCAATTTTCTAAGAATTGTCCCTGGAAAATATAGACATGTTCAAAATTGAAGTGAAATGCTTTTTTTATTTTTTTTTCTTTTTTCTTTAGCACTGCCATGTGATAGAAATCAGATTATGCTTTAAAATATGCATGTGATGTTGTAAGGAGCAAATATGTGTTTTAATGTGTAAGTTTATATAGAATAAAGACTCCATTAAAGCTATCTAGATGTGTACATAAAATCAGTTAATTTCATTGTTCAGATAGGTCTGAATCTGGTCACATGAAAACCAAATAAATTTCAGTCATTGTTCATCACATAAAATGGTATAACTTTAAGGCCCAATGTGATGGATGTTTTATTTGCCTCCACCTGAAAAAGGGCATGATTTTGATTATGTTGTTTCATGGTGGTAGTTCTCTTTCATTATCCACTGCATCCAAATCAGCTCTGCGGCTGTGAAATGCAGGAGTAATAGTTGTTATCTTGATCCAAGAGATGGGTCTGAAATGATAGAGTAGCTTATTTTGCTTAGAAAACAAATGTATTCTATCTTCCTCTGGTTATGTGCTGGCTACAGTCCATATAATGGTGACCATAGCAAAGACCCATTTGAAGTAGCTTTAAATTAAGTAGCTCTAGACATGCAGATCATTTTACTGCAGTATTTCTAAGCACAGGCTGTGAAACCTAAGATGGGCATGTACTTGAAGAGGGTAATTCTCAGCTTCATTAGTTTAAATCCAGTTTGGGAATGTGACAGCATTGTTCCTTGTTCTTCCTTCCTCTATCTCCTTTTGGCTTGAGAAAAAAAAATGTCCCATAGACAGATTACCGTTTAGTTGAACATGCATGCTAACCCATGACACCTGATGCAGTCAAGAATAACTTTTTGTTAATCCAATTTTTTTTTTAACAGAAGCACTTCAGTTTTGTTGGA